>NC_061495.1:3056654-3375154 GCF_022539355.2 Hippoglossus stenolepis | reverse complement strand
GCTCAAGAGATGCATTTATTAATTGAGTTTCTTCCTTTGGTGGGTGACTCTTTATGAACATTAACATTTTTAAACTACAAGTGAGATGACATTGCAGGTTTCTGACAGTTGTGTTTCCTTCTTTTTGTTTTCACCACCATGACCCGTTGCTCTTGCTGTCATTTATCTTATCTAATGGGCAAGTTAAAAACACATGTGCAAAAATGGATTTTAAATAACTAAAACATACATTTCTACATACATAAAACTACTGAATTTAATCTTCATTTAGTTGTATAGAGAGGCTCACTCGTGCTCACAAATACTAATAAACTGACTTGACAGTCTCATACAAGACTATCAACCAACGAACAAAAAGAAGGAGCATCCTCCAAAAGACGGAACCAGAGTGAGAGGTGACTCACCGGCTGCTCTATTGCTCGGAGCACACTGCGCTTGATGTCAGCGATGGCCTCAGTGTAGACAGAAGCGAGCTCATGGACCAGCCGGTGGTTTAGAGGAAGCAGAGACAGGTAGAGGAACAGACACTGTCTCACGGTCTCTTCAGTCCAGGGAGACGCCACCTCTGTCTCAAACACACGAAAATGTGAGGTTACAGTAAAAAAGATAAATCGTGTTCGTCAGGTACAGCCCTATATTGAAAAGATCCATATTTATCACACCTGTGTCTTTGTCAGCCCCAAAGAGAAGAGATGGAGGGTTGGGATGGACAAGAAGCTGCAGGTAGTTCAGGGCAAACTTTTCTATGTAGTCTCTGAGCTGGTCTTTCTCATACATACGCTTCAGAAAAGCCAGAGCGGTGGTCCGCACCTGAAAACACAACACAGCCACTGAAAATTACAGAAACTTTTCAGGAATGTACAAAGGTGTGAGCTGCACTTCAACAAAATACAGACAAGAAATATCATCACCTTCTCTTTTTCGTGTGAGCTGAGATCAAGAAGAACATGCAGATACTGAAACTGCCTTGAGGGCCGTTTGATGATGAGCTCCTTCAGAGTCGTCATGCCCAAATACACCCGAGACTGAAACAAAGGTTACAACAAAGAGTTAAGTGGACATGTTGGGACTTAACACTACACAAAATGTCTTCGTCCTGCCTTTTACCTCGTCCTCGCAGTACCGTCTTATTACTTCCAAAGCAGATTCTGTTATAATGGGAGCCTCCAGAACCAGTTTGGTGAAGAGTCTAATGTGAAAACAAATGTGACTCAGTTTGTGCTGGTGTCAGAAAATAAACAATGTTTCACCATTATCAGTCAACACAGAAGATACGTCCACTAAACCATGTCTATCATTTTGTTAAGTAAGAGTTAGAGACATGATGAATGTTCCCTCACCCGTCTCTCTGCTCTGGTTTCTCCTGCAGGCCGGAGAGCAGCGTGTAGAGACAGTGATCATAACTTTCCAACTGCCCAGAGGGCAGCTGGCTGAGGTAAGTGTTGTACTCTTGGTACAGGAGAGAAAATGCCAGGTCACTCCTGGTCCTGATGTCCTCTAGAATAAACGCCAGCACATCTTCTTTCATCGTCCCTTCAAATTGCGTCACAAGCCTGGCGAGGAGCTTCACTCGGACCTGCCACAAACATTCAATATGATCACCTTGTGAAACGGGCACTCGTTTTGAGAGCAAAAGGCCTAAAGAGGTTCATTAGAAATCATGTACAGGCAGAGTACTTACATGGGACATGCCACTTTGAGCAATAGCCTTCTCTGAATGCAGGATGCGTTTGATTGCTTTGGAGGTCAACGTCTCAATCTGCGGGTCTGATAACGGCTGGACGACATCTGACAACCGAAACACTTTTTTCCTCCCAGTTGCCCCTGTCATTCTAGAAAAGAACAAAAGCATAAGCTGCTCAGAAATGAAATCCATCAAATTGTATTTGTATAGGCCATATTCACAATTTGTCTCATAGGGCTTTAACAAGGTGTGACATCCCCCGTCCTTAACCCTCAACAAGTGTAAGCGGAAAAAACTACCAAAAAAAAAAACAATTAACGGGAAAGAAAAGGCAGAAACCTCAGAGAGCCACGTGTAAGGGATCCTCTCCCAGGACGCTCAGAAGTGCAATAGATGCTGCGTGTAACTAAGACGATTGGGTCTGGAGGTCTGGACTTTCTGATATGAAGAACGCAGCAGTGCTGGTCTGATAGCAGCTATATAGGATAGTAAGTGTGACCTATACAAAAGGGGCAGCTTTCAGTGTTTGTGCCAGAACTCACTTGGTTTGTGCAGTGGGCACGATGGGCTCAGGAAGCCTCTTGACTGTGGCGGGACTGGGAGCCTCAGCGGTTGAAGCGTTTTCTGTGTAACCTCCCACCACGGAGATCGCTTGGCCCTTCATCGCAACTTTGCGTTTGATGAGCAGGTCTTTAGATGCAGAGTCTTCGTCATTATCTTCCACTTTGCAGGCATCTTCCTCTCTGGCTTTGCACTTTTCAAGTCCTAAGATATACAGTAAATGTGTGTGGGAGATTCTATTATCAAATTTAAAACAATACATATCTGATGACATTTGGATGAAATTGTTGTGACAGATACTTTAACAGTTATATTGTCGTGAAACCATAAATTATTACAAAATTATAAAATACAAAAACATATTTTTAGTCCCAGCTAATTTATATTAAAAAACACATTCATATTGTTAAAAAATTATAACATATTTCTGTCAAAGAACAAAACATGTCCCCCCATTGTTTTTTCCATTTATCTATTTTTATTATTTGCATATTTTTGTATATATAATGTATGTTTCTTTGTATAAATAAATAATAAAAAATCCTTATCCAAACCACTAAATGCTGCGCCCTCTGATGACAGTGTCCTTGTGACTAACCTGGACCAATCCCGGCTGAAGTCATCTGTGTGGCCATCAGCCTGGCCAGATGTTTAATCTGTGCATCGGTGCCTGCTGACTCCACAGGCGTGTATGTGGCCTGGAAGGATGCTGGCATGACATCAGGCAGATACACCATGCTGAGGAGCACCTAAAACAACACAGAGACATAAGCTGAGCTGTCACACAATCTAATTTAAATGAGAAACAAACAAAGAAAGTTGGCCGCTGCTCACCAGGTTGGCAACATTCTGTGGGTTGAGCAGTGGGTGCAGAAACTCAGCTGTGAGGTCAATGGCCGACTGTACGACTGGAACAGCAGCTGGTTTAGGGGCGGTGAGAGGAGCCGGCTCCTCTTTGTCCTCATCGTCTTCCATCATGGTCGGTTCTAAACTCAAGAGGAACAATCATCAGAAATAATGACACTGCAAATAGATTAAACTGTAAAGTAGTAAATGGCAGAATGTATACGACGGTAGAAAATGTTTTTTTTAATAATTTCTATTCCTTCTACTTTCTACAGTTAAAATTGAATCACTACAATCATGCTGAATGTGACTGTGATCACCACTCACCCATCTTAACCTTTTTTCCCTCTGTGTATTGTTCATGGCGCGGTCTTTTGCGCTGCTCGCGCACTACAGGTGTGGAGCGGGTTATTTCATTCTGGGGCATTCCCAGGTCCAGCAGCAGAGTGCTGATCTGACCCTGGTACTCCAGGCTGCAGGGATGCTTGAGGACTGCCACTAGGTGCAGCTTCAGGTTTTTCCGCACGCTGCTCACCTGAGACTTGGCCAGAGTGGGCGGCAGGTTTGCTAAAAAGGTTCAAGTATACAGAAAGAAATGAAAAATAGGTATTTAATATATCATATTATATAGAGTGAAATTATGTATTGAGCACAAACAATCAACATTTTCCATCTGAAAGTAACATTGTTTGCATGATCCAGTTTAAATTGATTTACATTAACCACTACACTAGCTAGAACAATCGTTGTTTTTGTACAGGAAAGCTAAGGCTTCCGTTTTCTGCCTTAACACATTGTACGTTCACAATTGGTGTCGCCAGGGGATTTAACCTTAACTGCCTGTGAGAGATTGTTGTTTGCAGGGCTCCAGACTAACTTTTAACAAATTCTGTTGGACAATATTTTGTCCCAGAAATTATTGCGATAAATTATATTATTGTCATCATTATGAAACTACTTTAAACCACTGGTATAATGGTATTATAGCATAATCAGGCAAGTTCCCTCTTTCAAAGAGCAATGGACTTAATTCTAAGGAATATTAAGTCAGACATTTGAACGAGAATTTGAAATGTTAAAATGTCCTAAACATAATAACCCTAACCGTAATAAAATAACCACACACAACCAACACAATAAATAAAATGGACTCTCTGGTTGTGTTCTCAAAAATCACTTTGCCTTTATTTAGCTAAATTTGATGTATTTCTTTTTAAAGCTATAACACAATTCTGCACTTTTATCATTTATTGACTCACTTTAACTTTCATCTTAGGTTGTACCGATTTTACCGATATAAAGAATTTAAAGATTCTCCAAGAAATGACGTCACAGTAAACAAAAACTACCAATGTAGTCACTGGCTGATCATTTCTATTGCGTAGTTCAAAGGGTTAAATGGTGTTTTGTGATTGTGTGTGTACACAACACTGGCTCAAAAGGACTCACCATGCAGTGTCTCGTATGCCTGCACCACCTCTGACATGAACATTGGCCTCTGACGGGCAATAGAGGCCAGTGAGCCCAGTGCTGTAGTGAGGTTGATGCTGGAAATGGCCGGGTGGACCATGAACTTCAGCAGCTTCTCCAGCGCAGACTTTCCCTCCTCACACAAGACATCTGTTGAAAATTGAGAACGACAAGATTTTGATGGACTGAACTGAAAAATATATAAATACATTTTCCCCTGTGCTAGGATTCTAAGATCTGTACCGTATCGAATGTACGAGTGATCTTTAGGAACTTTATCCAGGCTGATGTCCCCCTCCTGTCTTTTGGGGATGTCAGAGTCTGATGTCCGTGCTGACAGACTGATAATTAGTGCCTCTGTGAACTTGATGGCATGAGTGCGCACGCCGTCATTTTCAGAATCCAGGTGGGCCAGAACATCCCCTTTCATCTGTGTGACCATATCCCAGCATGCCTCCTGCATATCTGATGCTCCTTTGGCGCGCAACAGCCACTGTCACAAAAGAGAATAGAGGTTTGAAAAGACAACCGGTAGTGGTTACACAAACTGATTTGTGTGACTGACTGCATCACATGTACTGTATTTCTTCTTTTGGTCCATAATGCGTAAGTTTGAGCATTTCATGGAAAATTGTATTAACCTGCAGAGTAACTTTGTACAGCTGGGTGAGAGTGAGGATGGCTTTTTTCACCACATTCACACTTTCATCCTTCAGCAACATGTTCAGGTTGGCAATCAGTCGGAGGAGAAGCTCATTGTCCCTTTTACTGCGAAACACACAAAACAGTAAAGGATTAAAAAAGTTGGGACCTTTTTTCTATGATGAACATGAAATTTCAAACTTGTCAAGTAACTCACCAAGCTTCCTCTATGAAGCCAATGACAAACTTTTTAACCTCAATAGACTTGTCAGTCTGAAACGCAATCATCTCCTACAGGATGAAAAGAACAGTTTGTATATGTCAACTGCACAGAACATTTTATATTTAATTTGGCTTATTCATTACCTGTATAAATTACATGTCAAATAAACTACAATTAGTGAACAAAGCTGCACAAAGGTTTACTTACATCCAAGAAATTGTCGAGAAGAGACGGGTCCTTGTTGATGATAAGCTCCTGGACCTGAAATATTAAATAAATTCACTGATTCTAGTTTGCCCCCAATTGCCTTCATATGGTTGTAAATACATGAATCACAACCCAACACACAGACTGGGGCATAGAGCAGGGACACACCCAGGAAGGATCCATACATCAATACATGAAACTGTACATAACTAAAGTAATGTTTGGAAAACATTTTGTCTATATTTTGGGGAAATGCATGTATTTCACACTGATGCCAGATTAAGCTTTGAGGTCATTATTATAACTTGAAGGAATCAGACTACAAACCTGTTTGAGCACAGCAAGCTTCTCATCTGTGGGAATCAGAGCCGCCTGGTTCAGGAGATCCACCACCTGAGAGGACGAGAGAAAACCTTCACTGTTACTACATGAAAAGAAAGGCCGGGTGTCATCGGACCCAAATTATAGTGATTATATTTTTCCTCATTTGTTAATATAACAGCTGACTTGTTTTATGCCGAATGTTCTAGGGTTGTGCTACCAAGCAAGTTCCACATATCCAGGATATCTCTTCATTATTTAGCTTCATTGGCCACAATGATAACCTGGACTATGAAGTTGGTTTTCAACTGTCTCAGTTAACCCTGGGTTTTCTTATACATGTGTTCATGGGACAAAAGTGGAGTCGTTAACTAAATGCAACATATTCAGAACCATGAATAGTTTTTTTATTATGTTATGAGAAGAATGTGATGTTGATCACTGAATTAGAAATAAACTGTAGAGTAATTTTCAATCTTTACAGTATAAGGCTATGGATAATCTGTAAGAAAGCAGAGGATTCTTATTAAGGCATTCATAAGTAGTATAGGTATTTAGGTATAGGTTTAAGTCTGATGATGAACAAACTATGTTCAACATATGACACAGCTAAAAAAGTTATGGTGATGTCAAAGCTGAGAGAAGAGAAGTAAGTAATGTGTGATGAGCTCAGTCTGACCGAAACGTTTATGTTAATTTATGAACTCGGACAAAAGTGTGTAGGTATTTGAACAAACATCTACCTTCACACACTGATCTACATTTCTCTTGATCATGAATGAATATTTCAGCCCAATTGACCGGATCAAGCATCGTCTGGTACGTCTCTGAACTTTGGCAGCAGGAACAAGTCTGACATTACTTCATCTTCCATAAACTCAAAGTTCATAATTGGGCTGTGATTCTTTTCTATTCAACGTATCTGATCATGATATTGACATTTCATTTTGTTGCATGTCACTTTGGGGGGTTCTCTTGTTTCTCTCACATCATATAAAGAATCCAGAGTGAACTGATATCAAGCTTAGAGCAGGTTTGTGTGTTCTACACCTGCCTCGTGCTGCAGGTCCCGGGTCTGCAGCATTAGGATGTAAACAGTTACCTTCTCACTCGTGGTCATGTCGATCATGTGGGAGGTTTCTCCCTCCTCTGGAGACAGGTCCATGCTGCTGCTCCGCTTCTTCTTCTTCTTCTCTCACTGCTGTGTGGACAACATGCTCCTCAACGAGGAGGTGGGACAACGGGATCTCTGTGGAGGTGGAGATGTGGATCCTGTTAATGACACAACAACCCGCCAGGATGTGTCCCGCTGCAGGTCAGAGTGCGTCAGTGTACGTCCCCGTGTGCGACCCGTTACTGGTCTTAGTAGTAGACCATATTAGTCCCATCACTACACACCAGTAACGTCGTTAATGACCAAACTTCCAACGCGAAGTATCACAAACACAAAACACTCCGCTAACTAGCTAGCGAAGTAGCCCCGTGCTAACCGCAATGCTAACCCCTGCGAGCTGTTGTACGGACAGATGCGTTGCGGCTACTCACAGATACTCAGGCTCGTTACTTCGTCAGAGTAACAACAAGTAACTGTGGCTGGTGTCACCGACGTATCGATACAGAAACTTTCACGGTATTAAACCGCTAAACCGAAGCTGCCATTTTTCATTGAAGCAGCGGTGCTACTTCTTCTTCTTCTCCTTCCTCTTCTTCTTTTGTGAACTGAGCGCATAGCGCCAGAGGCAGCCGCCCCCTGCTGGAGACTGCGAGCACCTTTCCGAGAAGACGTTTCCTCTTCTCATACTTTGATTAAAACAGATAATACAGAACATAATAAAAACGCTAAAAACAAAAAAAGACACCCTGTTAATACACGTGTTAAATTAATTTATTGCTTTATGTGGAGTTAAGACACAATATTTTGGTTTTATTCTAGCATCAGTAAAACAAGGAGGTTGATCCCTTCAAATCGAGTGAGGTTACTAACATGATCATTTCTATATTTATTATATTGATATTAGT
This sequence comes from Hippoglossus stenolepis, assembly GCF_022539355.2. NCBI lineage: Eukaryota > Metazoa > Chordata > Actinopteri > Pleuronectiformes > Pleuronectidae > Hippoglossus > Hippoglossus stenolepis. The sequence goes on along the minus strand of NC_061495.1, from coordinate 3,367,181 downwards.
ATCAGTGTAGTATTTTTAAATTGGTAAATATTTTTTTCTTTTTCTGTGTGTGTGTGTGTGTGCTTTATATGCTTTATTGTTGACAGAGTTGAAGGTTTAAAATTGTTTAAGTCACAAAGGCCTGTTCAAAAATTTGCCTAAGTCATTTATTCCTCTTATGTTACATAATTGACAGACATCGTTATTAGTATGTCAATAGTCATCTATTTTCATAACCTTTTTTAGTGGAATTATTAATAAATATCATATATTCAATATTTGGTTAATTGTTTTGTGTTTTCTGAAAAACCTGAAAATAGTTTAAAAGGGTGACGATATATAAAAGCCTTTTTCATCAGGACTAAAATGTTTGGTTGTAACTTTATATAACTACACAAACTGGGTTTAATGTACATATAAACCTCAGTTCTGACAAGTACAACTATATAACTTATTAAAAAAACTTGACCAGTTGTGCTGTTTAAATTGACGTAAACAACCCAAACTCAGGGTTTAAAAGCGTTCGCTACCTCGAGACTCCATATCCCAGAAGTCTGTGCGCCGCCTAAGTGATGTCACCTGATAGTGAAGAGGGAAGGGTATGCTAATGTTTACAACCGTCGGGCTGTCAATAACTCGATCGGAACAACGGATCGATTCGAGTCTCTAATCGCTCCGTGTTCGCAGAGACGAGGGACCAGTGGTGCGAGCTCAATGACTCCTTCCCACGTGCAGGTGAATATAGATACATATCGATTGGAAGCAGCTTGTTAGCGCTTAGCTCTCGGGATGTTGGTAAACAAGCTGAGCGTATAGCACAGCGATGCTAGCTGCTAGCTTAACTGCAGACATGGTGGAGCTGGAAGCAGCTGCTGGCAACCACACTGCGGTTCAAGTGTGTGGTGAACTGTGTGTGTGTCACAGTTTGTAATCTGCATCTAAAAGCCGAGCTGGAGAACATGTGATTCCAGGGACTGAGGAAGCAGCTCATTTACACATGTTGGAAAAAACCCAGCTGGGAGCTAACGCAGTCCACTGCTGCTCTGGTTCCCACTGAGCTGTTGACTATGCAAATACCCCAGTGTCTCCTGTCCCCCCTGTGGCAGGCCCCTGTTTGCTGTGGACTCCCCTGCTCGGTGTTGGCTGTGCACAGGGACTCCGAGCTGTCATCCAGAAACACCACAGGTGACCTTTCAGATTTGCACCTTTTAGCTTGGAAATGAGATGTGTACAGAGATGTAATTGAAAAGCCCCGGGTAATGATGTTCTGCTTTTATTGTCTCCTATGATTAACTCAGTGATTGGTTCGCTGTAAGACTCCTACACGATCACATGCTATTTCCAACAGGCTCTAATATCTGCATGATTTCCGAGGATGAGACACACAGATCTCACTAACTGTAATGTTGTTGTCCTCATCTGTTCAGCGGTAGATCAGCTGTGAGCTAGTGTCTGAGTTTCGGTACCTAAAGCGTATTTGTGTTCATTCATGCCTCTGTTATCAGTGTCCCGATGGAATGGGTGTTCATCATGAACCGGATGAGCTCTCAGGGTAGCTCTGCAGCCCAGCGCAGGCGGATGGCCCTGGGGGTGGTGATACTCCTACTGGTGGACGTCATCTGGGTAGCCTCCTCTGAGCTGACCTCAGTAAGGACTTTGTCACATTTGTCATTTGTCATTTTTCCACACCTGGGTTTCAGTATGAGATGATACAATAGGAGTGAAATGAGAGAGGGTGTGTTGATGTGCCCGGGGATGCTCTGGGATCAACAGACAATGATGTGAACCTAATCCTATTGTTTGTGTTTTGTCTTTGCCCCACAGCATGACATATCTTAGTTGTCCTTACAAGAGCTTGATAAAGTATTGAATTACTTAATACTTACTGTAAACACTGTCACTCCATTAAATAGGAACGTTTATAACTCAAAATCCATATTTTACATTTCAAACTTAAACATCTTAACTGGATGCTGGCTCATTTCTGGAGCCTGCAAAGACTTCAGCCTCTCACAGCCCAAATAACGTTTTGCAGAAAAATAAGAAATTACTAGACAAAGAAAGAATAATGACTACAGCCGCCATATAAGTTTACTGGACTAAAAAGAGCAACTCGTCCTTTTTATATGTTGTGGAGTGTTGCATAATGATAACTAAATATCAGTATTACGGGGACCGGGCGAAACGGCTCCATGTTGTGTGCGTTTTCTGCACCGCGGGAAGGATAAACGCGTCATTTCCTGTGTTTGTCACGCAATGCCAGACCACGCCCACTACTCATGCATAACTGTCCAATTAAAGTTGTAAAACTAGGCTTACTTCCTGTTGCCATTAGGTGGCGCTATCACTAAATACAGACTAATAGATCTATTCAGGTCGGGGCTCTGATGAAGAATTAGCAATTTGGGGCCGATTGGACGATGTTCAGTGGAGTTAAAACAACTTCATTCTCACACTAATGAGAGCACAGACCTATGAAACTTCAAATATACGTGTAAACTCTGCAGCAGAAGTTTATCAGCTGACCGGTGGTTATTCTAACAGTTTCCTCCCGATTGTTTCTGCAGTACATTTTCAAACGACAGGAGTACAACAAACCCTTCTTCAGCACGTTCACCAAGACCTCCATGTTCGTGCTGTACCTGCTGGGTTTCCTGCTGTGGCGGCCCTGGAGGCAGCAGTGCACTGGCTCTCTGAAACGCCGCCACTCTGCATTTGTAAGACGTCAAGCCACACTCTCACCACATGGGGGGGCAGACTGCTCAAATGTTTTTTTTCTTTGCAAGCATTTATTCATCAGAAATTCTGAATCAGGATTATTGGTTTTAGCCTGTTGACTGTTTCGATCACATCTTTGTGCAGTTTGCTGATGCGGAGGCCTACTTCGCACCGTGCACCACTGACACTACTGTGAACAACCGTTTGGTATGTAGTTTAATTTCAGAGTATGTGATAATTCTACCTGCAATCTAGCGGTTTTTGTTTTTACCATTTCCTGTTCTGTTGGCAGGCGAGGGAGCCAAATCAAGCTCACAGAAGTATCCATTACTCTAAAACAAAAACTAATATCTCCCCTTCTCTTCCACTCGTGTGCAGAGTGAACCACTGTATGTGCCTGTGAAGTTCCAGGATGTACCTGCTGAACAATCAAATTATTTGACTGGAGATTTTCAAACTTGTGAGTACACAGTTTTCTTTATTGTCTTGTATCAACTCTTGTATTAACTCGGATGTCATAAGGAGCTTTGTCTGATATCTGATTGATCATCACTGTTAAGAGCCACTGTGAAACAAGTGCAGTATTCAACATGAGAAACCTTTTTTTGAAATTCAATAAAATAATAGTCTTGCTACAAATACAAATGGAGCCTCAAAATGTAATTTTTACATTTCCTGTGGTTGGGTTTCCATTAATCTACTACTCTCTCCATTTCCGCCTCCCAGCAGCTACCAAAAAGCAGCGGGTGCGTTTTAGTAACATCATGGAGGTGCGTCAGCTGCCCTCGACTCAAGCTCTGGAGGCCAAGCTGTCCCGCATGTCCTACCCTGCTGCCAAGGACCATGAAGCCATGCTGCACACGGTGGGCAAGCTCACCATCACTGATGTGGCCAAAATCAGCTTCTTCTTCTGCTTTGTGGTGAGTGGACTCCAGCTGGAATATTTACCTTTAATTTAACTATTCTTTATGATATTTTCAAGTCCCTGGGTCCCTTGAAAATAATAATAATTATTTTTAGAACCACTTGACCTGTCTCCTTTTTTATGCGCTGTCTTCGCTTATTATAAAGCATAATTAATAACTCAGCATTCTTTTTGTTATTTGCAAACCAGGTGGCAGAAATGTATTTTGCGTGTACTTGTTTGCTAATTGAACCTCACAAGTTTTTGTTTAGTGTTTGTCGTTTTGTTCACGCCTCTTTTTGTCTTCCAGTGGTTCCTCGCTAACCTGTCCTACCAGGAAGCCCTGTCCGACATGCAGGTTGCAATTGTCAACATTTTGTCATCCACCTCAGGTGACTACGAATTTCATGATGCCCAGTAAAATGTACAGTTGACAAAAGGAAAATGGGGAAAACTAGTCTTGGATGAGTTGTCTATTAAACCCAAGGAAGAGTAAATCCACTGCTGTGACTGGTCTGTGTCAGATTCCATTGTGCTCTGACACATGTTTCTCTCTTCAGGCCTGTTCACGCTGATCTTGGCAGCCATATTTCCCAGCAACAGCAGCGACCGTTTCACCTTGTCCAAGCTGCTCGCTGTGGCTCTGAGGTAAGTGCTGAGTGAGCGTTTTGATAGAAGGGCTGGGATGTACTGTTTCATGCTGTTTCTCAATGCTCACTTTGTTGAACAGTAGTTTTCAATATGTCTGGGGATCTTTTATCATCATTTTCACAAATCCCATGAAAAGAATAAATCCAACAATAAACTGTTATATATATTTGTTATAGCTATTGCTATAGCTTTGTTTACCTGTCAGTTCAAACAGTATCTCTCTTATTCAGCATGGGAGGTGTGACGCTGGTGAGTTTCTCCAGCATGGACAGCCCTGATGAGAAAGGTGTCACAGGTAACCATGGTGACAGCGAGTATCTGTCACTCACACACACATAACATCACTATTGTGTAAATTCTTACAGTTTGACTCTTTCCTAATGCACATTTCTATGAAGGTTCCTTGTGGTCGCTGGCCGGGGCGATACTTTACGCTGTCTACATTGTCATGATCAAGAGACGAGTGGATCGGGAGGACAAGCTGGACATTCCCATGTTCTTTGGTAAGAAGATACTCTTTATATCTTGTTTAAGGACCAGGTCAGACTTTCATTTGCCACAGAGGCAGCTGTGCCCAGAGGCATTGTATCTTCAGGTTGTCCCAGATGTGTGCTAGAATGTCCATAGTCCATTTCAAAGCTGTAAAGAAAAATGTGTGTGTTCAACAAATTGTGGTAAGATTTTCTTTTTCTATAGCTTCTAAGATAATGCTTATCAATCTCTGCAATGTGTTGAAACCCTCAGTTAGCAGAAACATGTAGTTCCTTGTCACCATCTTGAATCCGTGCACTTGTAGCAACTACAGCCAACAGATGTTGTCTTAAGAGCCGTGTTGGACCCCTGTGTGTCTCTCAGGGTTCGTGGGTCTGTTCAACCTGCTGCTGCTGTGGCCGGGCTTCCTCGTGCTTCACTACACAGGCTTCGAGGCCTTCGAGCTCCCCAGCCAGCTGGTGTGGACTTACATCCTCATCAATGGCCTCATCGGCACCGTTCTCTCCGAGTTTCTCTGGCTCTGGTGAGTCACACTTCTGGCACCAGATCATTACAATTCCTATTTTATATAAAACGTTTTTTATGCTGTTAATTGAGTTTCCATATAGATGCTACGCTAATGAATTAAAGTGAATTGATTTGTTGTTGCTTTCTGTTTACAGGGGCTGTTTCCTCACATCCTCTCTCATAGGAACTCTATCATTGAGCCTCACCATCCCGCTCTCTATCATGGCAGACATCTGTATGCAGAAGGTAAGTGTCCCTTCAACAGGTATCACACACTCTGTGCCAGAGTTTAAAATAAGGGTTAAGATCATGTTTGTTCAGCATCTGCAAAACTTCAATTTGAAGTTAGGCAAAGCAGATGAAAGCTTGAATGGAACTCAGTAAAGTTCATACGTCAGCCAAGACCCAACAGTCCCCTCGGCTAATAGTTTGTTTGAATGTAAATAAATTAGATAGATCTTATTTGCAATTTAACTAAACTGTTCAAGTATTTGTTTATCAAGTTACAAATCAAATGACTCGTAAACCTAGAAAACTTTGCTGGAATGATAATAGTTGTAACTAGTGACTTTGGTCTGTGTGTGTGTGAACAGGTACGTTTTTCTTGGCTGTTTTTCGCGGGCGCGGTCCCCGTCTTCCTCTCCTTCATCATTGCCACGGTCTTATGCCACTACAACAACTGGGACCCCGTGCTGGTGGGGCTCCGGAGAGTATACGCCTTCATTTGCAGGAAACATCGCATCCAGAGGTATTTAACACCCTGGTTCTCCACTGGGAAGTCATGTGACAAAATCCACTGTGGACTACGTTAACCACTAATTTCCCCCGATTGTCTTATCTTATCTTAACCACATTTATCAGTGTGCTTGCAGACACAAGTATGTCCCATAACTACAAATTATTTGTATTCATTTTAACCTGATTCAAGCAGCCATTTGTTCCAGTACCTTTCGAGGTAATCGAAATCCGCTCCTTCCAAAAATCTTCTTCAAGGTTCATCCAACCTTTTCCAACCTCCTCAGGCCAACAGGAGGAGTCATGTGCTGGAAATTGGTCGTTTCAAACTGGGAGAAAATTGGACAAAAATACAATTTGATAGCTTTCTTTAGAAATGTAGCATTTCGTACGTGTGAATAAACCAAGGCCCTGTTCGCACCTGGTATTAAAACGCAGCCTGAATGTGTCTTCGTCTGTCATCAGGTGTACATGCTTGACTGACTATTCTTCTTTGAATGCTTGTCCCACTTTGGTGAGGGAAGAAAGTAGTAATGACGACTGTGGTGACGATTGACAGACTGTTCTGTCCACCCACAGACTGCCAGAAGACAGCGAGCTGTGTGAAAGCCTTATCCCTCTACACACTGTCTCACCCCACGAAGGAAGTCTCTGTTCGTGATCCAACCGTCAGACACAAAGTAAATCATCACTCAGCCCATACCTGCATGTTAGTGTATGTGTGAAAGAAAACAAATATCTCTGGGCGAAAAAGCAGCGTCACACACACACACAATTTGCTTAATTGAAACATGGGCAGGTCTAAAAGGTTAAAACTCTGATCTCTTGTCTCATATTCATATTTTTTTATAGATTATATTGTTTACAATACATGAAGGTTTCAATGCTGATGCACTACTAGTAAATTGTTTTCTTTGTTCCACTAGGTGGCGATGGTGGATCTCGCTGAGTTGACAATCTGGAAGCTTTCAGAGACATTGAACTACCCCAGTGCCTCCTATTGAAACTATTTATTTTCTACAGTGTTGAGACGGCCCAACCAATTCTACAATCTCCTTTTTTTTTTTTTTTTTACGTTCACATATCAGCCGTCATGGACTGAACTTCTGATTTCTCCTTTTTAATGTTTTCTCTGTGAAAAGAAACTCTATGGTACTCAAGGTGCTGGACATGATCAGTGATTACTGTAGTGTCATGTGACCAAATGAAATGGTAAATGTTGAACTTGATCTTAACACTAACAGAAGTGGAGCAGTAGTGTGTGTGTGTGTGTGCGTGTGTGTTTGTTTGTGTGCGTGCGTGTGTGTGTTTGAAAACCTTGGAATAGAGCTCCCATCACTATTTTAAGGACGATGTAGCCTCTTTGTACTGGACTTTGTATATTAGTCCCTTTTTTGATACTTGCTGCTTGTTTGGAAGTTCATGCAGATGTAATGCATTTCACAGTCTGGCCCTTTGCACACTCACAGAGCAAACCCAGCCTTTCCTGACGGTGTGAGACGCACCAAGGCAGCATATTAGTGAAGCGCCTCCTTGAAGTGTGCACTGTGCTGCGCCACACTCTCTAGATTCAGCACCTGGATGTGCAGGAGTTTGTGCAGTTTGACTGATTTCAATGGGCTAATCGTGTCTTCAAGCTTTTCTAATCAGCCACGTGATGCACTTCATATGATATCTTAGCACATGTGACCACTTTCTTTTCATGGCCAACGATCAGTTAAAATTAGAAATGCAGTTTGAGTTCTTGTTACTCGGCCTCAGAGGCTTTTAGGCAGTTACAGGATTGTTCAGCGTGGCCTCTGCATGTGCTGGAAGGTATTTTCCAAGTTCAGACCTTCAGGCGACACCAATATTGTCCTGATGGGATTCAACATTTTTCTACATCTTGCTTTCAAAAATACATATTTTTGTCAGTCTGTCACCAGCCTGTGTTGTTCTCTGTTGACTGAGTTAGTCTGATGCTTGTTACCTTGTCTAACCGGGACTGAAACAGGATTTTAATACCTAAATATTCAGAAATAATCAGCCATGGCACTGACTACTTATTTCTCTTGAAGTATTTCTTATAAAAGGCACAAGGGGGAGATGTTAACATGTTTAAAAACTTGATTTTCACTGGAGGGGGAATAATTAGACAGAATCAAAGGAGATTCTTTGAGCTGCTAATTATCTTCTCCGTTGCCAGTTTAAAGGAACTCTTTACCTCTTTACAAGAAAACCAATAGAATCACTTTAGTTAACGACAGCTCACCTCAAAAAATGTAACTGTTGTTTTAGCCGCAAATTATTTAAAGTCCAAATTTACTTTTTAATGAAGGAAATGTTAATTTAAGAGTCTAGACCAATACGTACAATGTTACTACTAATAATAAGCTTTTTTAAATTCTTGCAGAGGGTTAACGGCAATAAGCAATAAAATATGAATCAGTGAAAATGAATGCAAGTGGGTAAAAAGTAATGAAATGTTCAAATCAAAATTAAAGGAAGGAACCCTGCAGCTGCAGTCATGTTGGGCAAGTCCATTTCTGGAGAGGGACCATTAAGGCTTCTGCATTATTTTCTTCTTCTTTAGTTTAATGCCGTCTTGCAGTCAAACTACAAACGGTTGATTTCACTCTGCAAACGAAACCAAACCGCGGCTCAGTTGGATCCAGGCCTCTTCTGGTCGGACAAAGGGCCAGCACCAAATAAGCATCATTACAATGACAGTTCAACGTTTAATCAAACATTTCATTACTTGAACATTTTAGAAATCAATCTTTTACGTCATCTTTAGGTGTCGAACGCTACAGACGAGCGATGTTCTTGTTTTGTCTTTGTTCCCCTGACAGTGCTGGAGCGTGGAGACAAACTGTGACAGAGACAATGAACTTTGTGTTGAACAACAGGCCGTCAAAACTATAAGCTACAAAACGTCTCGCTGCAATAATGGTTCGTGCTTGGACGAGAGCTTTTCCTCTTCAAATGGGTGTCTGTCCACAGTGAATCATGGGCAGAGTGTGGATGTTTGTGAACACTACAGATTTATCCTCTGAGATTAAGTCTCAGTTCATATTCGATGTATTTTTCTAAATGATACCTGCAGGAGGAAGGGTTTGCCTCACAGTCAAATTCTCTTGTAGTTTAGATTAGGTCACATCAGTTGGGACAGAAAATGATTTATTTACTGTTTGAGAGTTTAATGTGACGAAAAAAAGCATTTCTTTAACCAGCCTCAGTGTCTGTCATGTGATCACAGATGTATATATCACAGCACAAGGTGAAATGTAAATGTTAATCCACTATTTCTCATGTTGTTTGCATAAAATTCTACAGAAAACTATTTTTTCATCTTTCAACAGTTGTGCTTGTGAAATCCTGCATGTGATTTATTTTGTTTTACTCAGGTTCTTTGTTTTCTGAACATTTTCTGTGTCACTAGCGAGGACGACCAAAAGACGGCCCAGAGAAAAGGGCTGTGATAGCAACTTCCTTTTCATCAGCATACACTCTTGAATAATCCTATAAGTTTGAATGTGTTTTTGTACGTACACTGCACTATTAAAATGAGTTGCTCTGAATCACTGCTTCAAATGAAGTATATCTGCAGAAGATGTTGCTCATGTAAAGGTTTGTCAGAGAACAACAGCATTATTTGCATGGACAATATTTGCTGTTGTCTCTTTTCTGTCATTAACAAGGGACAGTTTGGGGTTCAGTATCTTGCCCAAGGACACTTCGGCATGCAGAACGGGGGAGACTATCGAACCACCGACCCTCTGGTTAGTGGACAACCCTCTCTCACACAGATGGGGCCCAAGACCCCTACACTGGAAAATCAGGAATTGTCCTTTAATTCAATTAAATTGTATTTGGATAGCGCCAAATCGTAATATACATTATGTCAACATTCCAGATTTTAAATTAGAGCAGAATTAATAGCTTTAAATTCGGCATCGCGGTGGGTTGAGGTGAAGTTGAGGTAAACATTGATGACGATTGGGGAATGAAATCAAACGTGACAAAATGCTGTGTGTGGAAAAAACTCACTGTGAAACATCTACTCATAAAATACGTTACATGGCAGAAAGACAGAGGCCGAATGCTGCGGTGGCACAACTTGGCCGTCGGCACAACAGGAAGCCAAGAGCTCTGAAACAAGAAACACAGGTAAGAACAAATAGAACAGGAGCTACTGCAAATAACTGAGAAACAAATCCAAAAACCAAACACAGGAAAAACAAATAAAAGTCAAACATATTGACTTTAGTCAGACTCTACATCACCTGATGAAATGTGTGATATTAATATACACTCCTCAAGGAAATTAAATAACCTGTAACTAAATAACTAAATATTTGAATACACTTACTTTTGTACTAAGCGGTGAACAGTAGTATCTTTTATTGATATAATTTATTTGCTTTAAAAAGCCTTTGAACTGTTTTGCTTTACTTGCAAAAGAAAAGCTCTCTTGTATTTGTACATAGTAAATATTGAAATGTTTGTGTTTATTCATGAAGATATCTGTTCTAAATACTAGACCCATAGCTTTTATCCTTTGTTGACATCTTTTGTATTTCACAATAAGCAGGGTGTTTTAATTTCTAATAAAGATGTACTGTAACATTTCTTTATAAGCATTTATTTCAAATGTACTGCACCATGTATACAAGCTGGTACTTCAGTCTGCCCACCTCGAGGTCCCCTGACTTTCTCTCTGTTCTCCACCCATTCACCTGCTTCCAACACGTATCAGTATCCAAACTCCACTGCTTTAAACAGCTTCATTTTCAATATATATTCAATAATGTCATTATAAAAACACCATAAAGATAAACTTAAAAGAAATATACACTTATTTGCAATAAATGCAATTCCTCGTTGTGTCCTGAATCACACAGAAGAGGGCGCCGCACGCTCAGAGATAATAAGACCTGAGATCAGTTGTTAAACACACATGTGGTTTGCCCACAACCTAGCGAATACACTGTAGTTTTGTGTGTTGTGGTCTGAGGCCAATGAAGTGATAATGTTTATATTTCAGAACAATTATGTTAATGCGAACCTGGATTCTTCACTGATCATTCAAATTTAACTTTTTAAACGAGTTTGACATATTTAGATAAATGTGCATTAGATCTCCCGGTAACCAAATATATATGGAGACACCGACCTACAAGGCTGAAATGTAAAAATCCTGCTAATAAATTCGAACCTTTTTTCAAGGTGCATAACAGCAGAAGTCAGACGGTTGTAAGAAGAGGGTGGAGGATGATGAGTCAGACTCGTGGTGTCGTCTGAGGCCTGAATGGTCGACAGGACGATGCTTCCCACCTTCTTCTGTTTCTACTCTTCGGAGACCTGCACACACAACCTCCTGTTCGACGGCTGCAGACGCTGTGACACCGTGTGGCTCGTGGTTATAAGCAGGCTGTAGCAACTGTTATTCAACTGATCGGTAACTAATGTGTACACCATGTTGCCGCTCAGGTTCTCAGGCTCAGGAGACAGACAGTGTCCCACTAACAATTCTATGAAGACATCTAGTAAAAACAAGGATTTTGTTTGTTATTTGCAGTGTTTCTGTCTTTCTGCCTTGTCACGTGAGCCCGAAGTATATGTGGCACTGCAGCATATGGCTGTAAGCGATCTTCAGCAGGTCGTCTTTTAGGGGTCAAAGGGTCATTGTGGTGGTAAGTGTGTCCTTTCCACGGCACATTGTAGTGAAAGGGGCTCTGTGGAGCAAACGTAGGTGTAGATTCAGGAGAAGACGTGTTCCCTTCAATACTAAACAAAGAATGACATGTTCCTTCTTTATCATTAACACGTGCTGTGGTTCGCAGTTTTCGCTCTTTAGCGGAAAAGTATTCAGAGAAATATTTCAGGGTTTGTTTGCAACAAAAATGTCGGGCAGCTTTTAAATGAGCCGTCACATAGTGAGTAATGATTCACAGTTTAAAAGTATTAATCATAAAACAGTTTGGAGTTTCAAATTTGTGTGTGTGTTGTGATTACTTCTGCGTATCAGAGCTGTGCGACACTGATCTCAGCTCAGTCCGCTCTGACTGAGCCCTTTGTTGCGGCTTCAAAAAAAAAAAAATCGTTCTCACTTCCTCTGGCCGCCTGATGAAGTTCTTACTTTTGATGAAGTGAGAAGCACATGTGTTCCCTCAGTGGTCAGTGGGGATGAAAATGATCCTGATCATCCTGCACCATTTAGCCATAAAGTGCAGCTGTCCATCCGACATGAGCACATCTGTGAAAAGCTGAGCCGGCTGAAAATTGGAAGACAAACTTACGGTCAGCGGTGCCATCGGAGATTTGCCCCCACAGATGCTTTTCCCACCGCAATAATGTGTCCCATTCATGACACATGGTTACAGCGATCATAAACTGGATTCAACAGATTGGTGTAACTATTTTGTGACTCGTTTCTGTGAATTTTTACAGCAGCCATTCAGGGATTGTATTATCACACTTGGGTTTTATGAACAATGTCAACAGTTTTCATAGTAATCAAAGATTTTAATGTACGGATAGTTTCCCACAACCCCGGAGCAGCAGTTCTCATTGAGCCTGAAATACATGACCTTGTTGACCTTCCTCCCCAAAGTCCACTACCACCCAACCCAACCTCCCGACTCTGTCTACAAGCTCTGAATTATAACCTTTGCTCACTGGTGGGAGCACAATGTGACGATTGTGATTGTATTTTAATTCCGATGGCCGAGTGAAAAAAGATAGCTTCCTCTGAGAATGGGCTAGATTTATGGGCCCTGTCCTGGCCGCTTGCCCCACATCCTCTCTGATCTGCTTTTACTCCGGCGACCCCTCAACCCTCGGGGGTCATTAGGGAGCCCCCGAATGGCGCGGCTGGCCGCCAGCCCATCTCACTCTGCTTGTTTTCCAATCAAATCACTATATTTAAACAGGGACACGAGCCCAGGGCCAAGTCCAAACAGACATCTGTTTGAAATTGTTCCTCGCAATTATTTCACACAGAAGTTCTCCCTCTGCACCCCCTTCCACATTCCTCGCCCCACTTTGGTCTTTTGTTTGTTGTTATTTGTTTTCAGCAAAAGCTCCCTCTACGGATTACTAATGGACAGAAAAGAGAGAGAGGGGGCGTCGGGGGTTTTTATGGTCGGGAAGTGCAGCGGTGGCCGGGGTCCGGCTCCTGGAACGACTATCAGAGAGATACGCAGCCAGAGGAGAGCAGAGAAACCAGCGAGGGCTTTTTGATTCAGCACAAAGCGGTTTTCACTGAACACAGAGAAAAGCTTTCAGACTCAGAGGCCTGTGCTGCTGCTGCCAGATCGTATGACGTCTCCATCAAGACTCAGTCCGTGACTTTCATCTCCTGGTGACGCCTGTTCTGACGGAGGAAAACCTGCTAGTCTGATTAGGTTTGTTTTACTCTTTGATTGAGAACAAAGTAAAACACAAGTGAATTTGATTTGATCAGTCAGCGCATATACCTGGTGAACTGGGAATAATCAATTGAATCTCCTGGGAAAAACATTTATTAATAATAATAATAATAATAACAATAATAATAATAATAATAATGATGATGATACCACTGCTATTACCACTACTAATAATAATATTATCAATAACAAAGAATATTGTTATTATTATAATTATAATTATTATTATAGATACTACTAATAATAATAATAATAATAATAATAATGGCTTAATCATATTCCTCAAGTTCCTGTCTTGTTCCTCCTCCTCCTAAGACTTAAAGCCTTCACTTATTTTCTAAATAGACAATGAGTTAAATTACATTTTTTTTAAGAAAGTCTGATTCAGGATGATAATGATGAATCTTATATGAATAAACATGCTTTCCTCATCTTGTATTTGATGTTTGGATCAGAATAGCTGCTGGATGCTGTAACTTGGATGTACGAGCATTAAGCAGAAGTATCCTGCAGTCAGTCAAAATGATGCTCTTAGCCCCCCCCCATGTAGCAGCCGATCAGACGTGTGATAATGCTTTGTCACCTCGAATGGGATGTTTTGACACTTGAGAGTGCTAAAAGCCGAGATATCAGCCCGGACTTTAACACTGTACCCGAGTTACACTAAAAGCAGTGAGTGCGTTTTCCTCCGTCCTGCGGAAGAGATGCAACTTTGAACAAAATACATGTTTGGTCGTCATCCACGGAGGAAAAGATCTGGATTCTTATTTCATTTATGAACGGAAACAGAAACAACTGTGTCTTACTTACATAAATGTGAAAATGACCATCAAATAATACAAATACAATTCAATGGCTGTTAACATGCAACAAGATTGTTGGGTGCCCAGGTAATATTGTAAATCAACATTATATTCAAAGTTATTGTGATTTATTTACTTACGTGTGGTCTGAATTAAATGATTACAGTAAATACGGCTCAGTGCTTGTGGCAACGGACATTTAATCATTTAAAATGTCGTCCTCTTGTTTGCACAGCGTCACCAAAACAACAAACTACACATAAGATAGAGGAAGAAGAATGACAGAAAGGAGATAAAGCTGTTTTATTACTATCATCAGTACTACTCCTATAGTTTTGATTTACTATAATATCCCCACTATCTCTATTAAACTCAACAAGTCATGCTTTTATTTTTAAATTGTATGTTCTTCTCAATAAACATATGAAAATGAAAGAAGGATGCAGTAGTTGCTCAAAATACGTCCCAAAAGTTATCATCAGGATCATATATCATATGAAGAGCACCACAGTGGTTTACCATTCCACACAGACCTGCTGTGTCTGCTAATAGCAGCTTTATTTGGCAAGTGGACCATTATTCATTGTATTGGAGGAAACAATCTGTGTTTTTTCTTGTGGCCCCCTTCCTGTGTCCAGCCCTGCAGAAAGGAAGAGGTGAACATATGATACTCGAGATGGTCCGGCCTCATGTTAATCTCAAGTCCTCTGGGTAACTGGGACTTAAAGGTAACTGAGCCCATACACAGCCTCATATTGTGTGTGCATGGTTTCTCTAAAATGCTCCAGCGTCCTCTTTGTTCCACTGACTTATGACGGCATGACGATCTCCCCTGTGCTGAGCCCTTTTAACTGATTCCAGGCCTGCGTGATTAACCAAAACAAACATGCCAAAACATCAGTTTGCAAAGTTGTAAGGGTTAATACACATGTAGAAGCCCGGTCGTTCCACTGTCCCTCAGCCGTTGCTCAGCTATTCAAATTGTAGTTCTAGTTAACGTCTCCACTACATAATTACTAGTGTTGAGGATGTAAAAATACTGGTCCATCAACATCAGCTGCACGTCAGGTCTCCCAACCCCTGAACAAGGTCGAGAGTTCAGGTCGATAGTGGGAAGACTCCCACCATCGACCTGTTCGTGTTCAGAAGGAGCAGAAATGCTTTCCCAGTGTTGGGAGGAGGTGCTGCTCTGGTCAATGTGGCCTGCAGAAAAAATGTGAGGGAGCCAAACCCGAAGGAACATTAGCGAAAAAACGGAACTGCCCATACTCCCTGTGGTCTCTACCCCAAAACATTTTTCCCACAACTAGAGGAATGCATACAGGAATATTAAAGATTTTTTTTTTAAACAGTACCCGTTCTAAACCTGCCTGTTTGGAACGGACTGTTTGACCTGAGGTAAAGTTCGAAATGATTCCTTCTCAAACTGTTCTACAATACACGGTCACTATTTGTGTGTTAGACGTGTTTTATAAACAATCTATGGTACGAAGGGAAGTTAGACAACTTTCTGTTCATCCTACTTAATTTATCTGCGATGAAGACTTGATTTGGACAGACAGTCAATGGGAAGGTATTCATCAGACAAAGTGAATGCACAGTCATGCTTTGATGCTCAGAATGACTGGTACCGAGCCACTGTCCACTTCCAAGGGAAGGCGTGTGAGGGGGATGAGTGGGTGCACATTCTTTGAGCCAGCTACAACGAGAAAAAGTCTAAAAAGCATAAAAGAGAAGCTCCAAATGTTACTCACCAAAAGCTGAGACAAGGTCGTCCACTCGCTCTTACTCACTCATGAGCCTTTAATCAGAACATCCCCCCGACTTCAATCAAACGATGGCATTCCTCAACAGCCTACTCATGACGAAGTTCTCCCAGCATCTAACCTCCAGTTTGGCCGGCAACAGAGGATAACCTAGGAGAGGTCGGGTGAGGGACTGACCCTGGACTCTTACACCCCGGAGGACGGCCACAATGCCCAGCCTTCATCGCACACATCCCCGAGGCTCTGTGCGACTTGATCATAATTCCTGCACTTCCAGAATTTAGCGGGGCACGCTCTGCCCTTGGGCGAGAGCCAAAGCTCTGGTGGTGCAGTAGGTAACCCCCGACTCCGACACGGGGTCATGTCCCTCTGATCTCAGTAGGCACTGAGCTCGAGGCCGGAAGCCTTTGATGAAGACCTGAGCCAAGCTGGTGCAGAGAGGCACAACAGCCCCAGCCAGTGAATCGCTTTATTATGATGACCTGCCCCCAAAGGTCAAAGAGCAAATAGTGACACACTCCAGTACTTCTCCAAGTGCACTCATTCAGTTCACATTGTAAATGGAGCGTTGTTACGTTTTATTACAGTTTCACGAAAACTATTCAGAGCCACAGACAAACCAACATCATTAAAGTATAATGAATGCAAATTGGTGGAAACTGAGTCATACAAAGTGTCTTGTGACCCGAGTGTTGATATTTTATTTTCCCAATTTCTTCCTCTGAACTCTGAATATATTTAAAAAGATAAAGAGGCTGGTGAGATTATGGTAAAAACAATGAAATACGGTTCATGTATCACTTAGAACCGGTGACCTGCTGAGGAACTCATTTATTCCTCATGAGTAAATATATGAAAACCGACAGATGCACTTTCTCCAGTAATGCTTTCACTTTAGTAAAAATGGTTTTCTCAGTTTTACAGAATTTGTCTTTGTCTGCAGAATCTTCAGACGGAACAGATTTTCTTTGCTCACAGTAACAAAGTAAGGTAATGTGTAAAATCTCACTTAACTGAGACTACATCCACACTAATGAGTTTCAGTTTCCATTTTAAAATGAAAAACGATCTCTGTCAGGAGAGAGTTTTAGCTCCGTATCAGAAGAAACCCCTGAAAATCACCTGGCTCGTCATGTACACTTGTTATACTTGTGTAATGTGTTTGTACGGAAACCAAAGTTGAAACTGGTTTTGCTTTCAACTTTGATGTCTGACTATATTTCAGGTTGAAACTCAAGACCAACCACCCGACACTGCCAGCCCTGCAGGGCCGTGCCACTTGGCAGAAGGTGATAGTTTTCATGATACTCTAATATTACTGCTTTTTCATGAACTATGTTGCTTGGCAGGCAAATTTAAAGGCAAACATTTCAGTCAAGTGTTTCAGCGCAGTGGACCCATTCAAACATCTACTACCACTTGCATTTTTACTGTATCAGCTATTCTCAAGCCCTCCACATCGCATCCGCTCCATGTGGGTCAGCTGAGGATAGCAATCTTTCATCCACTTGCCCCTTTGCCCCGGTGATGCGTGATGTTTTGTCTGCTCGCAGCCATGGCGCGGGGGTGCGAATGTCACCGGCCGACAGCTGACTTCCTCTGAATACCCTCTACTTAACGGGCACTGGCACTTGTGAGCCCGGCGGGGAGACACAGGCCAACTTGGAGACAGCTGAACGGAGAGGAAGGGGATTCCACAGATAGAGATGGGACGCTTCCTCTCCCCATCTCTGACATCTTGGATAACAAGACAGTGCTGATGATTGTGCTGCTTTAAACGGGGAGAGCGTTTAAAGGGACACTTTATAACACAATTTTATAACACAGTCATAAAACACACAGATACGGGGTGCACTTAAAACAACAGACTCAATAAATACAGTTTATTCTGTACTGTCCTGCTTTAGGCTGTATTCGATATGACTGTGGTATAAAAATGTACTTTCCCAGCTTGAAAAAATGTGCAATATAAACAGAAAAACTGAATGTTTTTTTTATTTCTTTTTAAAATAAATCAGACCTTCCTCCTTGTGCCAGAGCGAACTGGAGGAGCGAGGATTGAACCACAGAGTATAACATTAAATATATTCATAGCGAGTGCATACCTCCACAGGGCCAATCATTAATCCTGAAGCTTGTCTAATCGTTTTTTTTTCCAAGATCCAGGCATTCATTTCTGACATATTGGCTAAAATGTCCAAAATTGGCCATGCAATGTCAATTTATAAAATCTAAACCAAATCCACATTAAACTATAATGGATTCTTGCCTGGCTTGCACCCCCGACCTGCTTGGCAGAGGTGTCACCTGACCCCTCAGCTCCCCTCAGCTCTGCGGAGCTTCTCAGCCTACTCTAGCTCACTGTTTTGGTTTGGCAACTTTTGATTTGGTCCAATTTCATTGCTCTCTTTTTCAAGGCAGCATTTTTTTGGGGTAAAAAAGGCCGTGAAATGTCAACTTACTGTGCTGAAATAAAAAGTTAGACTGGAAAACTTAGCAAATATTAAGTAAACATAGAAGAGACAGATTATAGAAGTTGGGTGAGACCAAACCTGGCTCTGCCTCTACTCGCTGGAAAATGGGTAATTATATACTAACAATAACATACTGGTAATAACAACTTTGCATGTATAGCTTAAGCTAAAAATGCAACTCTAGGAGCAGGTGTCTCAACCTGTCACAATCTTGCTATGTCTTTATTTTACATCCTAAATTTAGTGCCGAGTATCGTCAAGGGAGCAGGTTGATCTCTTTCCTCATTCCACATACAGTAGAGGATGCGTGCGCCCTTTTACAGTACGAAGCTCTGGCTCCAGGGCACATTTCTCTTCATTTGTGTGCTTTTGTCTAACCATCACTTTCTGCCTCACTCCCCTCTTGTTCTCGTCTCTGCTGAGACTCCCCCCCTCAGGCTATTTTCCTCCCATCCTCTCTCTAAGAGAATAAGAAATTCCAGTGGCAAAAGCAATCAGCGAGTTTCACTTTTAACCAGTCCCCAACGGACTTTGCTGTCAAATCAAATGTGGTCTCGTAGTACTCTAAATATTCAGTTTAACTATTTTCTTATACCCCACCCCCCGTCCTTATAACCGGGGGCTGTGATGACGTTTCTAACAAGTGACAGATGCAAAAAGAAAACAAATGTCTCAGATTGAAAAAGCGATCTTTATGCGTTATGTCCTCCCTCGGCCCGCTGTAGCCCCCTCACCTGGACGCTCCTGTGATTCATGTGGTGTTGTGTCCACGTCTGAGCGGAGAATCTCCTGCTGTGTTGTGCATAAAGTCAACAAAGCCCGAACCCAATTTTTCTGACTTTCTCCTGACGTCATGTCCAAAAACAGGTCATTTTTGTCCACAGCAGGCGACTGTTTTCCCTTAAAACTAAAACTGTACATTGCTGACTTTGCATCAAACAACAGCACAGTTAGCGACTAGCTGTTGCTCAAGATCCAGTAAGCTCTCTCAGAAGTGGTTCGAGTCCAGAACATTGTCGCCACAGACAAGACTCCAAATGGACCACTTTGTCTCAACAACTTTGTAAATACTGGATGTTTTAAGAAACAACTGTTTCCCATCAACGTTGGCCCCAAGTGGCCAGAAAGAGACAAACTGTGGGAGGTTCAAAGATGTACACTGACTTTGCCGCACCATGGGGATGAATGTGGTATTTATTCGACAACTAGTTATTGATCCCACAGGAATTGAACTTTGAATAACATTGATAGTCCTTTTTGAATATAATCATTTTGCAGCGTCAAGTACCAGTTCTTTCAAATAAGGTAGTTTTCATTTCATACCGATCTGTTGCTCTGACTCATCTGTATTGTATGTGTGCACCTTTCATGCATAAAGGCACCGACGTTACAGTCAGTACTCTGGTGCTCGGCCTTAGTTCTGCATTCGATCGCAGTCTGAGAAAATGTCAGGCATGATTTCACTTGTAGGATTCTAGTCCTACTTTGATGTGGCCTCCGGGGCCACGGAGCATGTGATTTCAAAGAAGACAGAGCCAAGAGATTTAAACAGAAAAAAACAGAGATAGTTTATTTGAAATGTACAAAAGCTATATACACACTCAGACACACACACACACACGCACATGCACGCACACACACACACTGGGCATAGTAAAAGTGAATGGAAGCATACACACAAACATTTGAAAGGCTATTTAGAAATTCAACAAACATAGTAAAATGGATGAAGTTGGAGGGCTTGTTCACGAATCCTGTCAGAAGCAGAATTTCATTTTAAAAGTCAGAGTCCCTTCCTGGTCTCTCTGCAGTTCATCCAGAACCCATGCAGAACCCATGGGATGCAGTGAGGGGAGGCGGCGTGAATGTGTTAATTAGGGTTGGATCTCAACTGAGAACACACAGAGGTACTTGTATATTCCTTTAGAGAGTGCTCTTCATCAGACATGGGGGTTCATGTGCCCTGGTAGACTAATCCAGAGGCATATCCTTGTCCTTTCCAATTATTTACCCTTGTGAGATTGGACCATGGAGAGTTTACTCCTCTGATCCACAGGGCAAAGACGGAAATCAGTTCAGGTTCATCAGTGCCATCCCCAAGAGCTCAGACCATGATCAAAAAGCACTTAATATCTGTGGACAATAATTTTGTACAACCATGTGTTTTAAACTTGGGCTGTCAAATGCTTCGCTTTGTAAAAAAGGTCTCAAAATTCTGATTGAATGGAATAACTGCACCTTGACTTTAATCTGTTCTATATACTGTAGATTCTCGTGCACCTTTATTCCACAATCTAGGTGTAATTGAATCCCAGCATTAAAACCCACGTTGTGCACAGGACATGTTGCCACGATGGCACTTTCTTATGCTGGAGGAAAGTTGAAATAAGTGCATATATAAACTGCAATAGCAGCCAATGTTTACAGTTTGTTTCATAATAGGCATGTTTCCATTTTTACATGCATGTGATAGTTTTAAACCTGGTTACAAATCATTCGTCTCAATCGTGTGCTGTGCAACTCTCTTTACTCTCCCCCATGCTGAGTTGTGCACATGGACAGAATAACAAAGTAGTAATATGCTTTGACAAATGCCCTTAACGCCATTTCAAAGAAAATCAACCACTAAAGCTTTGACAGCCCGAGTTCAAACATGAAAAGTCAATAACATAACTTAAAGCAAGTACCATACAGTATAATCTATACACATTAAGGTCTTCATGAGAAAATATTACCTGATATCTACATATCATGTCCGTTTCCTGTTTTGTGACGTCAGATGCTCGATGTCCCTCAGCAAGGCACTAAGTGAACTGCTCTCAGTGCACCACTTGGTAAAGGGCAGCAAATACTGAATGGCAGTTGTTGGTGGATGCATTTATAAACCCTGGACTATCATATACGTGTAGCTAATAAGTATGGCTTTTTAACAAATGATGATATAAAATGGTCCTTAGCTTTACCCACTATTCAATTCCATTTAATGTAACATATTATATTCTGAAGCAAATATTACAAGACAAGCATATTACTATGGACAATGAAAAAGTGTATGAAATAACCGGTTTTGCATTGTTCAGTCAGTGCTTTCGTGTGTAGTCTGTATATTCCTGATGTAAAAATGTGAAGCCTGGGTGGACGAGGAGGTCTGTGATTGCTCTCAGCTCATCATGTTGAGGAACTTGCTTTCTTCAGCCAAAGCTGTGAGCATGGAGTTCATGTCACCGATGGCCATGTTGCCAATCCCCGCCGGTACAGACGCAAGGGTGACAGAGTTCCGAGGTGTGGTCAGACGTGAGGAGCTCTGGGAGAGGCTCTGCAGAAGGCCGGGACTCAAGGTGCCCGACATTAGGCTGGAGTGGTCTCCGTCGTCTAGCATGGTGTCAAAGTCGATCTGGGCATGTTCCGTACCACCAGATCTACCAGTTGAAGAATCCACTGTACTGCTGGAGACCTGGTTGACTCCTGGTGAAGCCATGTTGGGTGCTGCGGGGTTGTTGCTGGCAGGAGCCTGGCTGGCACAGGGGGACATGGGGGCATCGAAGCTGACAGAAGTTGGCTCAAACATATGAACCTGACCTGTATAGAACACAGAAGAGTTGCTGTTTTGGGCCACTGACCCACTGGGCCTCTTTGGGCTAGCCTCCGAAGTGTCATGCGTTGCCTTGGGTATTCGACTTGGCTGCATTATGCTAGATCCTGTGTGTTGTCTGGCAATAGCCTTGGGCTCTGTGGGAGGCCGAGGTTGTAACATTCCCCTGCCTCCATTGTGGATGATGTGCTGCTGTTGCTGCTGCTGGGAAACAACATTGTAATTATGCTGGAGATCCACTTGGTTCATGTGAGAATACCCATCAGTCTGTGTCCGTGCTCTGTAAGTTTGCAGTTCTGGATCTGTGGCACTGTTGCGGGTCGGTCTCATGCTAGTGCTCCCAGCTATAGAGTTTGGGATTGCCTCTTGGCCGTATCCTTGCTGAGGACTCATTTGATCACTAAAGTTCACATTGTTACATTGCCTCTGTTGTTGATTCTGCTGGTGGTTAATGTTCATTGGCCTCTGGCTGTTGTGGTTGGCATATCCCTGCATAGACATATTCTGACTCATGGGCACTACCTGCTGGTTGCTACCCAAGCCAAGACCTTGTGTCGGGAAGGATCCGAAATTGTGCCTCTGCTGAACAACAGCTAGATTCCCTCTGAGAGGATGCTGCTGTTGTCTGGAGAGCTTGGTTGTGGTGTCCACAGTCCCTGAGCTCACCTCATTCCACTGCACTGGCATGTTATTCTTGTTCAGGTTGTCTGATGGTGCTGAGAAAGGCAGATCCTGACCAGATGGATGCATGGTGGCATCCACCATGGCCATCCTCCTCTGTGCATAAAATGATGTCGGTGGGGCCATGGATGTCTGGTAGCCCTGAGTCTGATTGTTGGAATGATAGTCCACTTGCCCCGAATTGTTACCCGAATTCTGGGACCTGAGGTATTGCACCACATCATCTGGAAGCACCATGTCCTCCTCCCCATTCTGCTCTCCCCCGGTCATCATTCCATCTACTGCCATGTTCTCCATGGCTACATTCTCAGAAATGCTAGGTGGTCTGGGGGCAAATGGGTAGCGTTGCAGGCTGCCATCAGAGCGAGTGTAGCCCTGCATGGCCAGTGTCTGGTGGCGTTCTGCAGCTGACGGACCGTTATTGGGATTCATGCTGTTCATGCTGTTATAGCGCTGGACCCTTGGAAAGGAGAACTGATCAAGTGTGGGACGGCGCACTGGGTCACTGGCACGGCGTGGAAGGTTGGCAGGTACCTCATGGGGCATCATGCTCTGGGCACCATATCCAATATCACTGCAGCGCCTGGGTGCAGTTCCAGAGGGCAGCTGATGGAATGGATGAGATGAGCCTTCCTGGGAGTCACTGTACAACGCCATGCGTGTCCTCAGGCTCATTCGCTCCATATTGGGCAGAGGAGTAGGTGGAGCTCCACCAGTAGCAGCAGCGTACTTTGCCTTGAGCCGATAATGCTGAGCTGGTGTCAGACTAAGGAGGCTTGGGAGACCTCCTCCGCCGGCGCCACTACCTCCCCACTGGCTGGCCTCACTTGAACGGCGAGACAGATCAGTGGAGATTGGGTCATAGGAGTCGGCCGAACTGATATTGTTATGGCGGTGAGCACTAAACTGGGAAGCCTCACTGGAGCGACGGCTGGAGTAGCAGGGTGAAATACCAGATGAGCGGCGACTCATTGTGTAAGCTGAGCTGAGGGTGCTGGTGGTGCTGTCACGCCGCTCATTCAACTGGTTCAGCAGTGTGACTTCACATGAAGGCTGGTCGCCGATGCGTTGGTTGTTGTGCAGACCATTTAGATTAGTCATCACATTGGAGCTCTCCAGCAGGGAACCTGGCAAATACAAGAAACATTATTAAATAATGACACCAACTAATGTCATAGTTACAATTATTTATTATTATGCGCGAACATTACTGGACAATGCTACTCAGACATGAGGCCATCTAGTCATCTTGTACCTTCATCTCACAGTCAAGCACTTGGCTTTTAAAAATGACAACTTACCGACTGCAGGTATGGGAGGCAGCTTCATACTGATGCGTTGGCCCTGTGGGGGCTGTGGTGCAGAGTTGACCCAGGGGCAGGAGTCCCTCACGGTCTTCAGCCTTTCCTTCTTGATGTTTTCCAGCTTGATGGTGACCCCGCCACCGTGACCCACGGCTTTCCTCAACTGAAGACCCATCCCCCCCAGCTGTCCCCCTGCAGGAACAGTGGAGTCAACCATGGGGCACTCATCCTGTGCACTGAGGTCCCCGAAGCTGCCCCCGCTGTGCATGGCCATCTCTACCCCACTGTCGTTGTTGTTGGCGCTGCTGAGAGGCGATGGCTCACTGCTACACGACGAGTGGCCACCAGGACTGGACTGATATGTCTGGAGATTGGAGACAATGGAGATTTGATGTTAGAGTAATGCTTGATATGATGTCATCTTTATTATAGATGATAGTGGTCAAGTAAAAAAAGATACTGTCACACCTTGGCAACACCTTAAAAATATTGTTATCTGTATATATGATGTGAAGATGGTAAAAAAGGTGAAGTTTAAAAAAATAAATGAATAAAATTAAACAGTTAGAACTACAGTCTCATGCCAAGTTCAGACAAGTCCCTGATGTGTTCTTCAATGTAAAACAACTATCACAGTTAAATTCCAATTTCAATAATTCCAATTGTGCTGATATTTTTGTAATAACTAATGTAGGACTATAGTTTCATAATCTCATCACTTATAGATGAGCTTGATTTATTTACAACAAGAAAAACAAGTGGATAATAGATGAGTTCTGTGAGCAACAATCCAGCGGAAGCAGTAATTCAGACTGGTCTAAAATGAACTAAAATCTTGATCACAGCTTGATGCTGGCACTATTTGTACAGTACACATGTTAAAACAGTCCCAGCCTTTGAATATTAATGTGACGGGGACTTTTATCATCTGCCGACCACAGAGGCTACAGCCAGTGATCTTGAGGATGGAAAAAAAAGCAGTTTAATGGCAGCGCGTGGGTGCGTGTGCCTCCACACATGCATATACTGTGCGTCCTATATACAAAGGAGCTCTTATAAATGTGTGAATACGTATTATCATGCAAAATGTTGTTTTAAATCATGCAAGAGTGCAACAGTGTCACGTGGAACAGGACAAACACACTTTGCTCATTTCCCATGCTGAGCTGCAAGAAGACAGAGGGACAGATTGAGAGCTCACCTCAGTGAAGTCTGTCCGTTAGGAAGGTTAGAAGGGAAAGAGAGAATCAATTTCAAGCAACAACAGGAGAGGTGAGTTTGGAAGGATGCAGGCAGTGCTGGTAAAACACATTTAACCTTTAAGAGAAATATTAGTAAAGTGGAAAACAGTGAGGAAAATAAGTCGGTGCCTCTCTTTTGTTGGTTTAGGAACATAAAAGCCATGCAATTATACGATCATGTTATTTTAAAAAAAGTGCTGAACGTGGTTGGAATCAGTAAAAATCCCAAAGATTTAATTCAGTTATAATGATTTCACTGCACACACTTTTTTCATGAACTGAAAAGAGTTGTGTGGAGTGATTTTCTTTATATTCATGTGATCGGGACTCACCATGGAGGTCTCCGTCTTGATAGATTTGATCTGAATGCAGTCGTCCACGCCTCTAGAGGTGCTGTTGGCCTCAATCTTGCCGTCCACTACTCTCGCACCATGCTTGGAATTGGCCTCGTTCTCGCCGTTGCCCTTGGGCGGGTTCTGTCTTGGAGGGACGTCGCTGCGTTGTTTCTTGGTGACGTGGGCTTCCGGGCCGTGCACTGTCTTAACGTGCTTCCTGAGAGAGCTGGGGTCCGTGTAGCGTTTGGTACACCCCGCGATCTTGCACACATATGGTTTCTGCCAAGAGGGATTTAACACAATCCTTATTGCGCAAAGGAGGAAATTGTGACTCAACCTCAGACGAGTATGGAAATTATTACTGTGCAATACCGCAGTTTATCACAGGACACGCCACAACATAAGAAAGTCTGACGTGTGCTTAGGTTGTAATATGAATATAAGAATGACTACTTTTAGTGGTCGCATTATGCAACGGCTAAAACTTTCATTCAGCAAAGAGAACGAATATAAAATGACAGAAATAAATAAAAACTATCTAATGATAGCAGTACAGTATAGTGAAGTAAAATCAGTCACAGACTTGACAGTAGAGCACAATGCTTTGTGTTGATGTAAAGATAATATGAGTGTGTGTGTGTGTGTGTGTGTGTGTGTGTGTGTGTGTGTGTGTGTGTGTGTGTGTGTGTGTGTGTGTGTGTCAGACAGTGTACCTCGTTTGAGTGTGTACGGTTCTGGTGCTTGGCCCGGTCCGAGGCGTTGGAGAAGGCCTTGTTGCAGCCTTCATGTTCACACACGTACGGCTTCTCTCCGGTGTGTGACCGTAGGTGAGTCTTGAGGTTCTCCAGGCGAGAGTAAGCTTTGGCGCAGCCCTCAAACTACAGACAGACGGACAGACAGACAGACAGACAGACAGACGGACAGACAGACAGACAGACAGACAGACAGTGAGATTGACTGCCTGAGTGCAGCCTTCAGCTGGTCAGAGAAAACAACTGGGCGGCAACAACAAATAAAGCTCTGTGTGTTTCAGTTTTTCAAATGTAATCTACTCTTGGCCTCTTGCCCACCTACTGTCGTGTGCCACACTAAAGCAAAGCACTGCTCCACTTTGGTAAAAAGGGCGATTATGTGATATATCTAAACTAAGTGTGCGGCGGAGCCATTTGTCTGGTGTGTTTTACTGAGACAAAGAAAAGTCTGCGTTCTGCCTTTGTATTCCCTTTTATTGTACAAGCTATAATTCGGTATTCCTTCTGAGCAGTTACTGTGAATGTAATTGGCTTTGAAATTAAAAGAGAATCAAATTAGACTCGCTCAGAGACGGGATATAAAAGTCGGAAGATTCCAGCTTAAAAGAGCAGACTAAAGAGGAGCCGGAGTGTTGTGAGAGGATGCACGTGGGATTTTTGCACAGAATCTACAGCGTGGTCTTAATAAGGACCCTTGGCCCCCTGCTTGTCTGCAAGATTTTAATTACACGCCCACGCTGTCAATCAGCTTTCTTAACTCTCTCCTTTACATCTGTTTTAATGCATTCAGCCGAGCCTGTGAGCGAGCTTTGAAGCCAAGAAAACAGGGCCTCAATGTGATCTTCACACAGCAAATGAAGGCTCAAGTAAAATCCCTATTATTTATTGACTGGAAAATAGTGCATCACTGGTTCTGAGCGCAAAAAGAAAAATCTCATGAGGTTTTTTCTTTTACATCTTTTTTTTCTGAGGCAGAGAGATGATTCAGACTATACAGCTGCTAATGTGGCTGGAGAACATCGAAGTTCCATTTTCTTGTCAACCACTTAACTAGTTAAAGTTAAAGTTACCCTAAAGATTGTACCTGTGATTTCATCTGGATTTGTCAGCTTTAGCTGAGAGTTTAAAGGTTCAGTGTGTAGAATTTAGTGACATCTAGTGGTGAAGTGTGATGTTGCAGCTGAACACCCCTCACCTCACCCTCCTCTTCCAAACATGAAGGAGAACCTGTGGTAGCTTCAGTTGTCATAGAAACTCAAAATGTGTTTATTTTGTCCAGTCTGGGCTACTGTTTAAAAAAAAATGGTGTAAATGTAAATATAAAGTATTTTAATATAAAGAAAGGCTAGGATCCTTCCTTTCTAACTAAAGGTAAGAAGAGCTCGTTGCCTCAGGTTTTTCCGATTCCTTTTCTCTCGCAGGTCCCCAACTGTAAATGTGAGTCTGATACTCTGGAGCAGTCCTTTAAATACAGAGTCTCATGGCGGCGTGAGGTTCTTACCGTGCATCTATGCGGCTTCTCCCCCGTGTGGCGCCTCATGTGGACGACCAGCATGTACTGGGCCTTGAAGGGCTTCTGCTCCCGGGAACACTCCTCCCAGCGGCACACAAACTCCTTCTTCTCGCCGTGGATGTGGTCGTTGTTGATGTGCTGAGGAGACGGCAAATCCAACTCAAGTCAATCATCACAACTTGGCAGAACATGTGTAGGTGATACAGGGGAGTACAGGTTCAAATAGTGACTAGACAGTGTGTGTGTGTGTGTGTGTGTGTGTGTGTGTCCATATGAGCTTGTTTAAAACACACACAGACACACACAGACGTTGTGAGTGATGGTGCCATCCATTATGGCTGACAGTTATTATGCATCTGTCAACAGGAGACAGTCACTTTAAACACACTGTGTGCTTTCTCAGGCTGTGTGTGTGTGTGAGTCTGTGTCTGTGAGTTTCTCAAGGAAGAGGAACTTCCTCAGATCCCAGTCAAAGTGACGAGGAAGAGGATTCTGTGACCACCTTGTATTTATGGCCCATTCTCCTCACTTTTACCAGATCAGGAAGTCAGGGGACACAAGGTCTCACTTCCTTCTGTGTGAGCCATAAACCTACAAACAGGTTTTAGTCTTAAATTGCAAACCTAAATGTGCAATCTCAGAGAATTCCTGTTGAAATGACCTGACTACACTGCAAAATTATAGATTTGAGTGTAATCCAGCGTATGTTTTCCACCTTTATCGTCTTAAAGTGATTAATTCAGCTCCTCCTCCTACACTGTGTACACACATGTGAGAGAACGGCCTATTACCTTCACAGTCATCTCAATTATGTCCTCAGATACAACAGGCGTTACAACATGAAACGTTTCCGAGCAGACACAAACTTCAAAATTCTCATCCTGTGTACCACATGCAAATATCCACACGCCCAGAGGAACCACTTCATTTCCTGAGGACATCCAGGCCCACAATGCTCCACTTATGTGGTCACCTCTTCACCAGCGAAAAAGCTCAGTGGTCGACGATTCTGCTGAGATCTATTTTGAGTGAGGGAGGAGGAATGGAAACAAGTGTGTGGCCCCGAGTGCAGGCCTCTATTTTCAGGTTACACACTGCTGTGAATCCATAATTTAGGGGTGGGGGGGGGGCTCTTGTAACAGGATTAAGTTAACTTGGGTTAAGCGGGAGCTGATAAACCCACAGGTGTATGTGTGTTTTGTTGATATGCTGAGAGGCCCGTGTGAATCCCTGGATGTGCGTAGGGAGGCGCTGTCAGGAGTCTCTGTTGAAAGAGCAGCTTTTTACAGCCCTGGATTTCTGCTTGTTTTTTTATGAAGTTGATGGAAAGCACATTTCAGAATGTGTTGGCCTCACGTTGTTCGTCCACATCCGAGATCAAACCACCGATCCACTGGTGGACCGCTCGCTAATCCTGGCAAACTTTCACAGAGTTCGTGGCTGGGGGAGCTGGACCCGGGGCAAAAGTTCTCAAAGGTAACTCTGGTCCTGACTCGCAGCTGCCCATAGTGACATCCCCCCCCCTCCCATCAGTCTCTGCGTCAGCGGACCTGACACGAGCCCTGACATCCAGTCAGAAAGTGAAAATCAAAAAAAAAAAAGAAGTCGGAAAACGTGGGAGCATGAGGTTCAATAACTCCAGAGCTGCTGGCATGATGAAGGATTTATAGCCCACCCTCTGGGCTTCAGGGGTTGGGGGTGTTGCTGGGAGTGAGAGGTTAGGGGTCGGGGGTCGCGGGGGGCTGAGGGGTTGGTGGGGCACAGCTGCTTGAATTTGGCGAGAGCAGGCGCTGCGTGTGTCAGCTCGACAGGAAAGGATCAGTTACTGCACCGCTTTCTGACTGGACTCAATCAGCACCGACTTAATGAGTCGCAGAGACGTTGTTTGAACTTTTCACTTTTTACACAGAAAGATGCAATAACTCTTATGGCATAGTTTGTAATTAACTTTCACTAAAGCAAAGGAAAACTCATAATACTGATGAGATGAGTGGCATCCAGAAACATGTCAGTGGCAACGGGGCCGCAACCAAGAATTCTTTTCATTACTGATTAATTGTTTTATAATCTATTTTCTCAATAGTTTTGACAATTCAGTTCCAGAAAAAAGATATGTTTATTGTGTAACTGATGAGACATCCTCACATGTTCTGGTTTGTCCAACCAGCAGAATAACAGGATGTGAATGATATAATACATTTTTTATTAATTAAAAAATCACTTCATTCACTTCTTGTTGGAGCTTTTCAGTGGAATTTCCAGTGTCAAGGTCGACACTTCCTGCTGGTGGGCAGTAACATTAAAGTGCATCGGTGTCTGCCACTCAAGCCTCATACTCACATGGACAAGCTGGTCCTGGGTGTCATACTCCTTGCTGCAGCCCTCCCAGTGGCAGTTGGTCTCGTATACGGCCTCGGGTTCCTGCTTGCACTCGTCTTTATCCAGATCCTCACTCAAGTCCAAGATTCCTCCCCCGTGGTCCTGGAGAACGCAGAACAACACTTTTTTTATAGATCAACGGCAAACAAAGTGTAATAACTCGTGGATCCATTAATGCATGGAATAAAAAGACACGCCAACACCCGATGCTTGGTCAATATGTTGGAGTAACATTCAGGACTAGTTTGCATTTGTCTTATCTTATCTGTTTCTAATCCCGAGGAGCTGCTGCTCGATCTTAATGTGTGACAACACCTCTCGTCGTTAATTAAAGCTGCATTTTTATTCAACATCTATAATCAATAACCACCAAATGAGCAAACTGCAGTTAGAGAGACGGCTCTTTTCCCACTGTGAGAAGCTGAAGCTGCGATGGAGATTCCTCAACTTACAAGGAAAAGAATCATGCAGTTAATAAGGATGTTTTTGAAAATAAATGCAGGTCACAAGACTATTTTTGCATCTGCATTTACAACGGCATCTTATGTAGTTTATTGTCTTGCCTGACAAGTCGGAGAGATGGGCAGTGGACCCTCTGCTTCCGTCTTGACCTTGGATCTCTTGGTGATCAGTGGGTTGACCGTGCTGCTCACTGCCGGGTCTCCACTGGCGTTCTGAAACACATAGGAGAACGCGTTATGGAACAGACATTTTACTGTCGTGGATATGGATTTCTGAATACCTCCTTGAACCAGATAAGGAGGTAGAATAATGTGCTTCTTGTTTTGTCATCCATGCATTCTGTGCCAAACCAATCATTCCATTAATCCTATCACACACCAGCCCCCCCATACATCTGTCAATATGTCCATTAGTCCTCCCACTTGATCGCCTGTTAATTTAATGTAAACACAAGATTCCACTCAGACAGAAACTTCTCCTTTCCACGCAGTCATCACACAGAGCGGCTGATGGGGGATTCACATTATTAAGTCACAAAGATAACATCCAATTGTTTTTGGCTTCGCAATCGGTTGCAAACGTGACGCGAGGCATCGCGGCCGCGCCAGGCACCACGGCCCATAAGTCAGACTAGGACCTGCCGCCGAGACTAAACAGTTTAGACTGCTTTATGATCGCCAAAGCCACAAGGAAATATGAAAGAAGAGGAGTTATTACCCTCGGTGCGGAGCGGGGAGGAGGCAGGGTCGGGGGCTGGGGAGGGAAGGGGCTTTGATCTGCCAACAGATTCCGAACAAGACAGAAAGACAAAGACTCGGAAGGCCTGTTGAAGCTCTAATGGAGATGAAAAGAAAGGAAAGATATAAACGAGAGAGAGAGAATGTGTGTGTGTGTGTATTAAGGTTCATTGGAGGGCGTCCAACATTGAAGGGGGGGGGTCTACTAATCCCACCCAGACACCACAGTGCAGTTCTGGGGGCCTCGATGATTCATTCAGTGGCTGGAAACCAAAAGGGAAATATGGTTCTGATCACTGTTGAAACAGAGCTGAATTTGTGTCTGTGCGTGTGCATGAATGGAGGATGTGTCTTTGTCTTTTATGTGTGTGTGTGTGTGCATGCGAAAGGTGCAAATATTTATTCCTCGATACTTGGAGAGTGTTGGTATGTGTCCGCACACACACACACACTGCGATGAAGCAGAGCTGGAGGCAGCGAGGGCTGGAGTGATTCACTGAGTGGGAAGTTTACATTAGGAATAGCTGTGGTGTATATAATGGGCTGATGTAGAGAGACAGAGGAGAGGAAGACAGATGGAAGTGGGACAGAGTCTCCAGCATACTTCTGCTGACCTGAGACACAATTTACAGAAAATACACTGACAACTGACAAAAGTGCTATAACAATTGTTTGAATACCAAAAATGTATAAGATTAAGTTACGAGAGGATCAGAATGTGACTCGCATGCTGGTTCCAGCTCATCAAACGTGAGGATTGGTCTCATCTAGCTATTGACAGATGTCTTAAGATTTCCTCTACTGGGAATGTTTGCTTATACTTGGCCTACAAGTCAGATGTATCTGCGTGTACAGAGCAACAATAGCAAAACATAAACTTTCAACTCTAAGGTCCACATTAGCCCAGACTCTCAAGATTACTGGTTTAAATAGGTCTGCATCTGTTCCCGGTGACAGCTACGTCTGTATTTGAACAACTGACACAATCAGAGCTCTGTAGGTGGAATGAAGAACGGGGATCTCCCAGCGTGTCATTCAACACGAGCTAAATTCCCTGTTACACGTCACGTGGCAGTTACCTGCCTCGGGATCGGGTCTTTGCATGTTTTTATACGGCTCTGCTTAACATTTACGGACCTTATATCTGGTCACATTGATCAGGAATCGTCACATTGACCCTCAGTCTGACATACACTCTATCTATGCCTCCATTCCTACCTGGTTTGCCTCAGAGTGGGAGATGTTGTGCGAGGTGGACATCGGTGAGGCGGTGAGGGGGTGTTGGCGAGCAGAATACGAGGAGGGTGACGGTTGAATGAGAGTGGGCACGTGGCCGAAGGCGTTGAGACTCCTCTGCTGGGCCAACAGCTGCTGGTACGCCACCGGGTTGATGGGATGAGGGAAACTGAACGAGGGGCTGGGCACAAGGGAAGAGGAAACAATTATCTTCTGATGGAAGGTAAGATACATGCATTCTCCAAACTTACAGTATTCTACAGTTGGGTGAAAATCATGTGTGCACGGGGCTCACTCTGAATACCTGATCCCTCCGACTGAGAGGTGCCCATAGGAGCTGCTGGCAGCCGAGCTGGAGCGGGAGTTGTTGATGTAGGCCACAAGGGAGTTGGGCGAGGTGCGGATCATGGTCTGCAGGTCAATACTGGCATCTGACAGAGGGGAGATGGACAGGGCCCGCTTCCTGCTCAGCCGGGGTGTCAGCCGCGGGCTGGAAAAACGTGAGACTGGACACAAAGACACAGCAGCGTCATCTCATTGGACCTTTTCAAAAGAAAATCAACTGCCAGTAAACAAACGTGCAGCATTGAAATGGTCACGCCTCACATTTACTAGACTGGAGAACTACAGCAAATTCCCAGTACTTCCATTAAATCTTCACATGACCTCAATGGAAACCAGCATTTATACTGGACCATGTTAGAAGAAACATTTAGCCCCAAGCAGTCTTGTGGAGGTCATAGACATGCTAAGCTACACTCTATCTCCTGCATCTCTCTCTCTTACACACACACACACACACACACACACACACACACACGGCACCCCTGTTTAACATTCGCATCCTTTTATGCATAATGAATCGCCCCAATCATTCTCAGTAATTACTGTGATAGAAATCTCTTTCTGACCGCTGTACTTGGCTGAGTTAAAAGGAGGCAATTTAAACAAATTGATCTCAGAATACCATTAAAAAAGAACAAGGTAGAGTTCACGGCCTCCTGCTAGACCTGGTTGTTGCACTATTTTTATATTCTTGTAGAAAAGATCAGAAGAAAGTGATGTGGGGACTGCTACTTTCCCATGAACTTAAAGCAGAAAGCAATTTGTTTTTCCATACATACTGAGAGTCCATCACGTGTGTTCACTTATTTGTGACATTTCTGGGGCATGTAGCTCCCACAGGGACACAGACACAGACAGAGACACAGACAGAGACACAGACAGAGACAGACAGAGACAGGTCAGTCATTGGGGACAAACAGGTGCTGCTTGGCTGTGTGAGGGGACAGAGAGCAGGGCTGGTGTGTGTCAGCAGACACGTGTAATTACGTCTTACTGCCGACATCATCAGAGGTGCGAGAGGCAGGAAACCCATAATAGGCCCATCACAACACACCTAAGCACATGCACAGGGACCTAACACACACACACACACACACACACACACAACACACACACACACACACACACACACACACACACACACACACACACACACACACACACACACACACACACACACGCTTGTGCTGCATGTCCTCTCCATCAAGCCAAGGTTGTTTCACACATGCAAGTGTGAACCAAGGTTCATGTCTTTGTTACGTTGTTCACATTGGATCTGGTTAGTTTTGGTGTCACATTGCAATTCAAGGTTATTGTGTATGTTATGTGCACGTCCTGTCATCACCTACGTTGGCTGTCTACCTATTGGACAGAGTACTCAACACTAATAAAACATTATATCATAGGAGGTGAAGACTGAAAACAATCCTGCGATCCTGGGAAACTCCGTGTCCGACCAGTGAGGCTTAAAGAAGTGTTTTCACTCGGCAAACAAACTGAACCATGTTTCAGTTCGATCGGAACCAGCTCCACCTCTTTTGATCACACACATTTTAGGTTATTTTGTTTTTTAATACTAATCTGAAAAATCTGAAGGTCTGCAGCACACAAGGAACATGTGAAAGGATTCTAGATGTTGGTAAAAGTGACAACACCTCAAGCCAAATTAATCCAGGCACCAGCCATAATCACCACAACAGACCGACAGCAATAAACCTGGGTCTTACTGCCCAAACTGTTATGTTTGGAGGTGGCAAGTCGTAAAGCAGAGGCATATGCACTTAGTTAAAAGGCCCCCGGGAACTTCAGACAGCAGACAACAGTAGTTTGGGGCCAGAAAACAAGACTGGTAAAGATGATAGAAACGTGTATGAGAGTTAAGAGTTGGTAAAAACAACAAATGGTCTTTGAATTTACCTCTTTAGGGCTAATAAATAAAATACGTCATCTTTCATTAGTCACTAGAAGGTTGGGAGCAGAGTAACGGCAGGAGAGGAGTAAAGCAGAGGATGTGGAGGGGGAGAGCAGGCAATCCTCTTCCCTGGGAACATGGGTCGTCATAAATGAGGACTTCACTCTGACAAAGTTTGCATTGCTCCATACGGGTGGAGCAGCTGCTAGGATTAGCTATGTCTGCAGTGGGGCGAGCTCGCTGCCTTGCCAACAAATTTAATGGGAGATAAGTGTATTAATACCCCCCTTTATAAAGCAGGAAACAGGCCTCACAACCTGGTGGCCTGGCGCCTGCCTCACCCTTCTGGGCACCGTGCCCAAAAACACCGCCCTCCACCTCCATCTTCAAACCACCCACTCCATCTATACCTCTACCTCAGCTCGGAAGAATTCTCGATGCCTCCAGCAGAGATTAGACGTCTGCGACGTTCGGTCCTGATGAGCTACGGACAAACTACTTCTGCTTTAGTTTAGGGCTTTTTCCCAATGTTGTACTTGGTCTGTCCGAATATGACCTGGAATAAATTTCACAAACACACATCAACACACAACTCT
The DNA here is from genome assembly GCF_022539355.2 of Hippoglossus stenolepis. Classification (NCBI taxonomy): domain Eukaryota; kingdom Metazoa; phylum Chordata; class Actinopteri; order Pleuronectiformes; family Pleuronectidae; genus Hippoglossus; species Hippoglossus stenolepis. The sequence goes on along the minus strand of NC_061495.1, from coordinate 3,331,655 downwards.
CACCACTTGGTGAGTGGAGAGTTTTATAGGTGGCGGTTATAATTGAAAGGGTGAGCAGGTTCCGGCGGGGAGCGAGAAAACAGCTGTTGCACAGGCAGTGGTGGTAATATTGCAAGTGTGGGTACGTGTGTGTGTATATCTGCGCGTGTGTCTATTGTAAGTGTGTGTGTGTGTGTGTGCCATTGCTCTGTGGACTCCGCCGGCTGGTTGTAATTGTGGGATCTGGATTTATATAGAGTCATAATTACAGGCGCCCCAGTGCACATTGATACAGTAAAAACTAAATAAAAAAAAGAGAAACAAAAAGAATAAACCCATAAAATGCACAATATAGTATATGTACTGTGTGTGTGTGTGTGTGTGTGTGTGTGTGTGTGTGTGTGTGTGTGTGTGTGTGTGTGTGTGTGTGTGTGTAGTTAAAAGGACGGGTGTCAGGAGCCTGTGTGTGTGTATGTGAGTGCGTGTGTGATTGTTTTAAGTATTTTCCTGTGCTGTTTTAACTGAAAAAGCTTTTGTGGAAAATGAAAACACTTTAATTGGAGGGTTGTGCTAATCCCCAGATGGCGCTGGCTCTCGGTGCGGACGCCGAGCACGGAGAGGGTCACTGTACGGCTCTGTAAAGAACTGGTATGCGGCCTTTTCTCTCACAATAGTGATTCTAAAATTGGGGCTGTGGGATAACACTGCAGTGTGAGCAATGAAAAAACTTATCATCGCCTCTGCCTCGGCCGACATGTCAAGTTATCGTTGACATCCGCGTCTGCCCAGACTCATGTTGTACACTGTGAGTATATAACTGCGTCGTGTAAACGTTGAGGGAAGTCAATAAAGGCTAAGAAGTGTTTTTTCGCCTTCGGGAAATAAAATGTCATGATGAACATTTTAATTTGTCTTGAGTTATGCCCCCAAAAAAACTGCTTCATGAGGTCACGGTGACCTTTGACCGGTGCAGGGACAAAAAAATCATGTCTATATCAAAATTAGAGCGGCCATCATGACTCATGTCACCTTATGCAAATCTCCCATATTTCCATTGGCTTTGGCGATTATCAGCATTTCAAACAACAGCTTCTAAACCATTAAAAACCCTGTGTTCATCACACACCAGCTCCCGAGCAGTGACCCTCGCTGGAAAATCTTTGGCTTGTCAACCATGACCTTGTCTGGGGTGAAGCGGCAGCTGCTTGGCAAACCTCACCACCACCACACCACAGCCTGAGTTTGTGGCAGCAGGGCCCCATGCGGCCCTCCATGCCCCCCCCACCCCCCCAACCCGGGGCCAGCACGAGTGGGAGAATATTTATTTTCCCTGCTAAATCTCACTAATACCAACACTGTGAATTTTTATTAGCCAGGGAGCTCGCACTGACTCGTCTTTGAGCCCAGCGAGTCCGGCCCAAAGCCGCCGTTGTGCTCGTCAGTGTGTTTATGCACATACTTCCACCCATGTGCTTGTGAACCAACATACAGTTAAGTGTTTGTGTATGCTGTCTGAGGGGACCAACCCCCACCCCCCACCTCACCACCACATGGGTACACAAACCCATCTCCCTCTCTCCTTCTGCTGCATCAACACTAAAATCTCGTTCTTGCTCGGGATGGCACACATTTACTTTGGCTGCCGCGTTTGTCGTGGGAGCTTCAACGTTTTCCCGCAAGTCGCTCTGATATTTCTCTGCCCACCCACCCCTCACATACCTGCTCACTCAAACGCAAACAGGGGTCTGAATGCCTCCCAATGTGAAATGTTACTTTACACTCACGGCAGTGGCGGTGTACCAGTGCTAATGCTAATGCTAACCACACTCAGTTTACTGTAAAACATGGGCAAAATAATACATAACATAATATATACAATAAAATATCTGTGTGCATGTGATTCACTCCTGGTAATAATATGGGGGAGTCACAATGCATTCATGTAGCTTTTGATAGATAATGAATACATAAAGGTGACAGTTGAAAATATAGGAAATGTATATGTGTAAAATCCTTGTATCTATTTCATTGTATTGTCAGCCATTAGCTGATTTATATATTTAAAAACACGGGTAAACCAGTTAAAAAAGTAGATGAGTCATGTTTGACGTCATTAATGGAAACTGAGAAGCTCTGTCCCCTCGCTGTCTTGTCAGTGTTTTCATGTTTATATCACTGCCGTCAAAACCCTGTCTCCTACACGCTGAATGTCAATTCTATCCATTCCCATTGCAGGCAAAACCCGATGTTAGCTGGTTTTTCACCAGTGGAAAAGAGGCCTTAGTGTCCCTGTCACTTACAGGTGTAGCTGTGCATTTCAGAAAGTCCTGTCTAAGTGCTGATAAAACCATTTTGTCCGACAGTCCTGTCCTATAAAGTTTACGGTGTTAACTGAGGAAGTCAAAAGAGTTTTAAAATCTTGTCCTCCTGACGTACTGGAGATAAATTCCCGTGTTCTAAGTGTCTGGCTTGAGGTTTGCCCGACAGCAAATCCTCACACTCCAGAAGTGGACCAGTAAGACCTGCAGCCGTGTCAGGTAAACTTTACTGACGCTTGTGTCCACAGCTTTTCCACCAGCACACTTCTCACAGCGGTGCTCAGTGTTTCGCGGTTCGACCTTGCGTGGGTGAGGAGCCGTGCTATGGGTTCACTGAGGGCTCCCAGTTCTTGCGGCGGGTCTGCTGAATACTGATGCATACACTGATTTTTATTATGGGTTTTATCTGCACTGCCATCCAAAACTAACATTAAGGGATAAAGCGCATATTTGCCACCTCGGCTGCTACCCCTCCTCTCACACTCTGGCAGTAAATAAGGTCTTTGATTCTGGCCAAGGCTGCCCGCGATGACCATTAGTTGGCTGCCTCGGTCAATATGGCCCCTGTGTGTGGAGCCTGCAGACTGGCGGAGTGGTCCCAAAGCGGACCACATCACTGCTAGCACCGTGGAACACTAAATAAAAGCTGCTGGGACGGTGGCAGCAAGTGTGGACGCTGCGTTAGAGCAGGCGGTGGGATTGGGGGAGGTGGGGGGTTGTGGGATTTTTTTGAGCAAACAACTTCCCCAAACAAGTGTGGGCAAGGCAGAACAGCGGCGGTCACTGAGGTGGCTGTAGGTAGAAGGGGGGGGGGGAGGCAGCAGAAAGAGGTGGTCTACAGTTTGTGCGTGGCCCCTAATCCTTCCTCACCCTTCAGTTTTCCGCAGCGCTGTGTTTAACTAAGTGATTGAGCTAAGTAAAAAAAGACTGATTGCAAAGCGTGAGGATTCTTGCGTTGGTGTCGTGCGGTGGCTTCGCAGAGCGTGACTCTGTGGCGCTGGAGGCAGTGGGGCAGGTTTTTTTCTCGGGGTGGGTGGTGGGATGCGATGAAAGAAAGAGGGGAGGGCTCCTGCAGCGACGCAGGCGTCCGTGCCAAGGAGAGTATTTGATTATCGGGCATCGAAAAGGCCGACTTTCACGGACAGTTTTCCACTCTGTGCGCTCACTACTCCCCATTCATGAGGGCTGAAAGTTTCTTGGATGCATTTAGCTGCTGAAATCAAATCTATTCCGGTGCCTGATAGAGGGCCGAGGTTTCAACCGGCAATCAAGAACAAGCTAGTCTGTGTGTGTGTGCAAATATATACACGTTTCCTGAGCATTTGCCTGCCTATTTGCCTGGGTGTTAGAGCTTTTGTGCGCCCCTGTGTGGATGTGTGTGTCGGTCAATGTCTAACCGCCTCGTCCCTGTCATTAAGAGGACAGTTCATGCTGCCCATGACATTAATCCCTGCTTTAACAGCCTGACACAGGGACAGAGCAGGGACAAAGTTCCCAGGGTTACACTCCTGTGCTTCATGCTGCCAAATTCTCTCCACGCTGCCCCCCCCCCGTTTACAGTGACTCTGGATTTGTTTTGTAGGATGTTGCTCATAATAACAGTGCAAAACTCTTGAAACACCACCAACATGAGGGAGTCTAAGGTAATGTGTCTTTACGAGCTCCTGGCCTCGGGGCTTTCAGTGTTTATGCAGCCCGAACCCTGGACAAGCTGTGGCCCCCGTGGTGCATTCAAGTCCAAAATCCTCTAGTAGCTTTGATGTGGGAAACTCTTTCACGGAAAAAAGCCTCAAGAAGAAGAGTAAGAGGATGGGATCAACATGCCTGGTGCTGAGAACAAAGGGAAAGATGCAGTAGCTGCCAGGTTTGTTACTCTTCTACCTGAGTTACACATGCTCTCCAGTGTAGCTCAGATGGGAGTCTGCTCATGCTTTTGACTTTAAAATGTATTACAGACATATTATATTGGTATTTCAAGTTTTTATGGGTTATAAAATTATTTGCTAATCTAAGGCTAACAAATCTCCCCCCTCTTTTTGTATTTGCACAAATCCCTCAGGTATGAGAGCAGGCTTCTCACTTTTAACAACTCCCCTAAAAATGACAAACATGAGTATAAGAAAAACATATCAGCTCCAACTATTAAACATTAAACCCAGTGACTTGCTAAAAGGCCAGAACACAACTCTCCAGGTGGGATCTCCCAGAGAAACCAGAACAGGATCCAGATAAAATAAGCTGATTTGATAAAGTGTCATCAAGCTGCTGGGCTACTGACACATATATTGTAATTCTAATGAGCTGTTATGTTAGAAACGTCTTCTTACCGTCCATGGGGCTGATGTAATCGGGCAGATGAGCGGCTGCAGCTGCTGCGGCTGCGGCTGCGGCTGCGGCACTACTCTGCATCAGCAGGTCGCCGTACGGGCTCCGCTGGCTGGCGCTGGCCATCAGGTGGTAGTACTCGGTAGGGTTGGCCCCCGGTGGAGGAGGGGGGAGACTGAACAGAGCTCGCTCCTTCAAGTGTTCGTGGGTCACTGGTGCAGAAAAGAGGAGACGAGGGAGAACAGGTGAACTTTTTCTTCTTGAAATAAAATCTAAACCAATCAGGTGAGGCAGCGAAAAATACATTTTCATTTCATTTTCCTGACATCACTTGCTCCTTGACAGGATGATGATAACAAAGACAGGAGCAGAAAGGTTAGAGTAAGACTAAACAGAGGAGAGGAGTGCCCTGCTTTTACAGATTTGAAGATTTGTGCTTGCGTGCATGCCCCAGGGCACGGGGCTCGTGATAAAAATGTCTGATGTCTTTGAGGCTCTCTGGGTTGTGGGAAAATATCTCTGGGGAGTAAAGGAAGCGGAGGGAGAGAAGGAGCAGGGCAGCGGCGGCTACGGAGGGAAGAAATACCACATTCCTGCACTTCTCTGGTGTTGTGTATACATCTTTTGACAGGCTGAAATCTTTCCCAAAGTGCAGGTGCACACACACACACACCAGACACACACACACACACATAATGCTGAGGAAGCCTTAAATGCTGCGTGTGTAAAGGTAACATTGACGTAAAATGTGTTAACACCTGCTCCCAGTGAAGCCACATTTAAAAGTGTCACAAACTATAAGAGTGAAAGATGGATTGGTTTCCCTCTCTCCTACTTCTTACTGCACCCTGTCCCCCCCCCCATTTCCTGCACTCTCCCCCCCCTCCTTCCCCCAGTGGGTATGGGTGAGTGGAGGGGACAGGGGTGTGGGCTGATGGTGGTTTAACATGCATGGGAGTGGGGGGTTGGTTGGGCCAAGAGGGATATTGGGGAAGCTAAACCACAGTCTCTCCCACCCTCTGCCCACACAGACTCACACACATAAGCTCACATTTAAACCCAAACCCTGGATCTATCAGAACCTATTAGGCCATGGCTGTGGTAACGGTGCACAGGCAGCGTGTTTGTGCTGCAGCAGCAGCGACCCAGGCATGCTCCACGGTTTCTCCACGGCTGCCAGGTCAAGTTACCACCACCGCAGAGAAGCATTTTGTGTCAGTGTCTTTTGTTGTGCATGTGTGCGACCTCCCCGATGAACACAGAGGGATGAATGGCAGCGGCTCTCCCACTGGTCCCAGGAAAACACCACAAAAGGGTCACACTGCCTAATGCAACACTCACCAGTTTACTTTATAGATGTAATCTTTTTGCATCATGATGCTGCTACAATGTAATTTTCTATTGATAAATATAGTGTTGCATACTGGTTAATGGTTTTGTAATTGGTTCATAAACCAAAGCAAATGACTAATTGAAACGTTTACCTGTTGATAACATTTGAATCTAAGGGAAACATGCATGTCTCCATGGTTATGCATCTAATTCTGGTCAAGACATTTCAGTAAAAACAACAAATGCACATCTCATGGTGGCACTAGAGGAAAATTGGACAGTTTATGAATTAATCTACTCATTAGTTGTTGAGATTATCTGTAACTAGTTCTATGCTACAGATACAAACTGGATGCTACTGCTTTGAGATGTCAGACATGGAGTTTGTACAACACAGGTGTGACCACAGGCTCCTTCCCTGTGCAACAATAACTTATGATTCTAGTATGAGCTCCAGAGATGCTGTTAGAATGTTTCAGCTCAGTTAAAAATAGCTAATTAACTACCCTAATTTAATTGAATTAATTATGCTGTATGTCAGTACAGCAAAGATCCGTGTGAACAAACAACCAACAGAGCACCTCCTGAGCACCCAGGTATCGCTATCAGACGTTTACACAGTTCCCACTGAGAACCGCTCTTCCACAGACTTTATTTATGTTCTGCAGAGCTGCAGAGTGCCCTCCATTCGGTGCCATAGTTCGCTGCCACTTTATCAGTGACAGCATCTCTTCCTCATTGCTTCTCTTGAAAAGCTGGGAGCCATGACTTGACAGCAACGGGTTCCCTGTGATTTATTGGTTCCTGGTGCAGGCCAGTGGCTCCACTCTTCCCCCGACCTGTTTGCACAGGAGCAGCGAGGACGGGTCTATCATCGTGTGAACTCAATAGTTCAGGGACTCCGCGTGTTTCGCGTATATGTGCTAATTTCCTTTGTTGTCCTCGGCCCAAACATACATATACATGTACAGCGAAGTCTGCACATTGCTCCTTGAACACAAACACAAAACCTGCTCCGCTCTAATGTCCACTGCTGAATGTTAACTGACCAGAGCAGCTGCAAAATGTAAAACACTGTGAAGAGTTTCCACCGTTTATTCCTGCATACGTCATAAAAGTGTTTCCATCTTGAAAATGCATGAGAGTGTTGGGAAGTTGTGTGAATGTGTTCTCTGCACATCTTAAGTGACTCCCATGTCAAGGTCACAGTGTGTGTCCTCTCACATTCTGTTCCACAGTTCACCACAGGTAAGTCCTGTACATGTTTGTTTATGTACTGGTGTGAGTATTTGTACAATCTACCGGGAAAAATGTGTTATTAACATAACCAAAATGTGCTTAATTATATATTCAGTATTTCAGCCAAAGTCCATGTGTTATTACCAGAGGGTGAATAAACTGTACAGTATGTGAATAAACAAGGATTAGCTTAACATGTATTACAGCTAATGGCGTGAGAGGCAGGAACTGAAGGTCTCTGTCTGGTGGAGTCAGAACTTTTTAAAGAAACACCATCTATTGGTGAAGTTTAATTCTAGTTTGCAAGGAATTCTCCAAATTCATTCCCCAATACAGCCAATTGGGATGTGAAAATGCATTTATCATTTTATGGAAAATAAAGAAGATAGAATTTGCAGCTGCAGTTTAACTCTATAACGCTGTTTGTGACCTGCAGAGCAATTTTAATGTAGTTTCAATGTACATCTCAAACTTTAACATTTAAAGAAACATTTCCCAAGCTCTGCACAAAGCACTGCACCAAACTTCATGTGATTTCAACACTTAAAATAAATGTTGTGTGTTTATAAATGTATATAATAATAATTGTAGGTCTACTTCAATAACTTGTTATGTGCATCATGGTGCACAACATCAGGACTGTTTCTGTCTCTCAGTTAAAATGGACTGCAGTGATGGGTCAATGACTTATGGATTTGATTATCTTGTATAAGTAACATTAAATCTGCAGGTATTAAGCCACAGTTGACATCTGAGACATTCTACGACGCCAGCGTGTGGAATAAATCTCACCTTCAGCCGGGCTCAGTCCTCGTGCAGCTGAGATCATGGACAGGGTGGGGCTCCCGTGCACCGAGCGCAGGTAGTGCTCCATGTGGGGGCTGACGTACGGATGTGGTGGGCTGAACGGCGACTCGCCCGTCCCGACGTGGGGTGAGAGACGGATCAGGGAGATGTCTGAGATGACTGGACTGCCCGTCAGTCCTGGAGGTCTGTGGAGAGACGAGTCAAAGTCAGACATGTGTGGGTGAATGATACGAGGAAGGGGATGGAGGGAAAACTTGAAAAATCTGGGCGGGGGTTTGGAGACAGCCTGTCATGATTTGATTACATGTATTACTTGTATGGTTATTATTGTGAGTGATCTTCATTGATCTGGTGGTAGACAAGCCCTCACTTCTGTTATTTCATAAGTGTGCATATCTCAATTCACTTACACCATTCCCCAGTCGCACATCTAATACATAATTATCCTCCTTTTGTTCACCTTGTTCTAATAACCCCCAGAGCTACGCAAGTCCAGACGAAGGCTATACGAGAACGCATATCTGTTTGAGCACACGCAACTGCAGGGTCTCTCACTTCAGGTATTACATTATGTTTAATAAGAAGGTGCAACTTGATACACAAAACTTTAAGCGAGTGCCTGTGGCCGTCGTGAGCAAGGGGGATAAAAAAGTCTCTGGTCACTCCAGGCTATACAATAAATTTGTCATCTCTGGGAGGTAATTACCGGCTCGGCTGGCAAAAACACAGACAGGTGAGTGTTGTAATTCTCCACGGGCCCGAGGGCCTGAAGTCTGGATCAAAACGACTGCTCTTTGAAGGGGCACTATTTATGTCGACCGGGTGAGAACACCGGGTCGAAATTCAGCCGTCGCAAGCAGCAAGGAAGTAGGAGGAATTATGAAAAAGGCTGAATGACAGAGTGCGGTTATATTGCTGTTTTAACAGTAGCTCGTAAACTGTCAACTGAGACTGTTGCAGGGTTTCAAATTTACGTGGACTTTTAGTCGAAACTGTGCTCTGCCTGAACCATGGCTGTCATGTCAACTTGACACAAAGGGAAAACGGCATCAAACCCACAACAGTGTTACAAGTGAGGAATGATCCTGAAACTTGGTGGATGGTGGAAATACCAGTGAGCTGCTGATGAACACGGAGCATTTAGGTCATTGTCTCAAACGACGGGCTGGTAAGTTGTGTTTAAAACACTCTTTATCTTACTTATTCAAATCCTGTTCACCGGATATCCACCTATAAATAAAGTCAGTCATTTCTTTCGGAGGGAATGAAATGATTGGCCGGTGAACCTGTACGTCACCGAACGACCTGCCCGCCAAAACGGTGTTCACAAGAAGCCAGAGAGACAGACGCTGCTGAGGCGGAGACGAAACCTAGAAGTTAGCGAGCGGAGCGCGGGAAAAGTCGGCTTCTCCCAGTTGTCAGGCAGTGTGCATTCACGTGTTTTAGGGGGGTGTAGCTTTGATGAGAGGGGCCGATAGGGGGATTACCAAGACTAACTCTAATGATGCTGGATTACTGGGATATGGCGGCGAGTCATCAAAGCGGACTTAAGTTCACTTTGACATACAACACGTCTTTTATTCTCTGTGATCATATGTAAGTATTGTAGCCATTAATTGTCAGTCATTCCCTCCAAAGACAGAATGGAGGAGGCGGGGTTGAGGGGAATAAACCTTGAGAAAGGACCAGGCTAATGAGTCACTGTGCTCCTGCCTGTGGTGGAGGAGGAGGAGCACTGACTCACACGATGAGCCACGACCACAAATGGTTAAAATGATATTAAATATAAAATGGTGGTGGGCCATTTTCATCCTATATTTGTTCTTCCTTTACATTTTAAAACTGAGAGAGAAACCTCCTGCTGGCCCTGTTGAAATGTTGCACACTAGTTAGTTATCTTATCTATTAAGTTTCCTTTAATTCAATCTGTTTCAAAATGGGGAGAAAGTCCTCTGCAGAACAAATGACCACAGTGACTCTCGCACACAACAATGCGATGTAATTAAAATATGAGAATATCCGTCTTTATGAGTCCCTGAGAGTCGGCGCTGTTTAAGCTGCCGCTGCGAACAAATGAGTGTTTATATGTGTGGTTTTGATTCTTGGCAGCTTCAACTGCATGCTGGGTACTCAGCATGTGTGTGTGCGTGTGTGTGTGTGTGTGTGTGTGTGTTTATGTGTAAGATATGGAATCAACATTACACATTATAGATTGTCATCATTCAGGAGAAGCTTAATATCAGGGTAGGCGATCTATTTTTTTCAGTTATATCTCTTGAAATCCTCATTTCATTCTGACAGCAGTGAATAACTGAAAAACCTCTGACAACAAGAAGCAACAATAACTCATCTGTGGAGGCTGCAGGGCTGTAAAAACCTCAGTCAATTATTATTTTCCTCCCTGATGAAATGATTTGCCTCCCAGCTTGTCAAATATTTTGTCTACTTGGCCGGAGTCTTCTCACAGGCAGTATTCCAGGAGTTCATCTTTGGCAGAATGCAGTAAACCAGTTGCATTATTCCGGAGAACATACCTAGAATATCTCTGGGTTGTGAAAGAAAAAACCAGGGAGAGGTTAGATCCTGCAAGAAATAAAACCTGAGCCAACGTTGATGTTCAATGGAGACAACTGAAGAACAGACGGGGCTGAACAGTGAAGCCCTGGTGGCTGGTATTTCTGTTGGAGAGGTAATTATCTGTTTTTGTTTCTGGGGTAATTAAGTGCTCCTCTTCCGAAACACTCTCACCCGTGTATTCCTCCGGGATTAGAGGGAATCCTGAAGGAAAGGGCTCGGATTTATTTAGGTTCTATACTTTACTATGCTCATCATCATCCAAGGGTGATACTGTTTCAGGGATGTCAAATCATTTGACTCTGAAGATACTGAGTGTGACTGGTCCAGGTTGTTTGTGCTTGGCAGGACCTCTGCATCCCATCCTCCCCTCAGCTTCCTCTCTCTCTCAGTCTCTCTTTCACTGTCTGTAAGCGGACGCCAACCTGCGCCCGGCTCAGCCCTGCCCAGCTCCGCCTGAGCCAACCAACCGGGAGCGCCGTCCATCGCTCCATTTCCAGTAAGTGCCTGCAGACTGCTGGCCTTGTCTGAGGGCCAATTTTCTGCCGTCAGGCCCACTCTTCCCCTACAAACAACCATAAAGAGCCCTCTGTTCTGGGCAGGAGGGGAGAAGTGAGAAGAAACAGACGCTCCATACAAAAAAACACGCTTCCCTCGGTCCCCCTCTAAGCAGCATACAGGGAGCTTGGCAGTGCCTCCTTAGATTAGTGCTCGGGTGCTTCATTGAAGGACTACCTGGGTAAACTGGCACTGGGGCTGGCTCTCGTCCTTATCACACCGGGCGAATCAAAGCTGCACACTGGGATTCCCAGCATTTAGCTAAATCCTACTTAATCTAATAAATTTCATATTTATTTAAAATATTATAAGAAACACCTGCCGGGAATCTGTTTGGCATGTTTCATCACTACCTTCATCTAGGATTAACCCAGATTTAATGATGGGTGCCAGATTGGATTTACCTTTAATACAATAATGTGCAGTTCTAATATTTTGTATAGCCATTGAAGTTTTGTTTTTGAAAGGATGAGGCAATGAGAGACCCAGATGTGTGAGTCCATCTACTTTCCAGTTTCCTCACCCTGTCTGTTGCTTATTTCCCACATTTTCTTTTCCTGCAAACATCACTCAAACAGAGGAAATGCATTTTATTAAGGACTATTTTAAGCGGAGGATTGAGACACGTTAGGATTACGCGTAATAAGGCAGTGCTTTCTTTTGGAAATGAAATCTGAATGCGAACTTGCTTTGAAAAAGAAAATGAATGAATGTTCAGTATGAGTGCAACACGCCCCTGCTCCTTGCTCCACCTCCCAAAACAATCGTGCATATTTTAACTTTAAAACCTGAATCCATCAACAATAGTAATTTGTTTTTGGGGCCGGTAGCAAAACCAACGTGTCGACACACACACCGCTCGAGCTGCAGTATATCACTCAAACGACGAAAGGAGTAGACGAGGCCTCGATTGTTGAAATTTACTGCTGTTGCCTATCGGGCGGCAAATAATAGCCCTGTCTGACTGTTAGCGCTGTTGAGGTCTTGTTGATCCACCCTCCTTCTGACAAGATGTTACTTGAAGTCTGTGCGTTCCTGTCACATAGGTTGAACTGGGAATCTCTCGGAGCCCCGGGAGAGAACCCTGTCTCTTAATCTGCAACTTCAAGAAATCATACCTGAGCACTATGGGTGGCTGCCCTGCTGGAAACACACTAAGAAATGGCCGGGGGGGGGGGGGGGACAGTTTCAGGATGATGAGAAGAGGAGGCAGTAAGAAGGATAAGCAGCCGACGTGAGTCAGTGGATGACATGCTTTCAACAAGGTAATTGCTATTTGCCTCTGTGTTCCGCACTGTGTGATTACATGCTCTCTGTTGTTCCATTGTTAAAACTCTCCTGTGAGAAAAAGTGATCTGGACGTGGTGCAGCTTGTTGAGAATATGAGTAAGTGCATACCGCGGTGCGCGTACATTGGACGGCTCGCAGCGGCAGATTACACCTTTGATAAGTGGTGATTTAAAGGAAAAATGTAACGTTGAACATTTTCCAAGTCTCTTTTTTACAACATCATCCCCACAGCCATGATAAAAACGGTTTTGGGGGTCCTCCTCATCAGCTGACTCAAAGAGATAGTGGGGGGTGACTGTCCAGTCAGACACTCAAATCTTTTCGCAACATCAGAATTTGGAGGCTACGCCCGGAACGTTTACGCCATTTTCCAACACCAGCAATCCGACCAGCATGCACACTTTTCTGTAACTGACTGGCCAGATGTGCGGGGTGAAAAGGTGAAGAGGAGACGGTAACTCTCCGTATTGTTATCTCCGTTTGAACGATTACAACATCTCGGCCCACATGCCAGCAGGCTTTTACCTCACTGCGCTCACAACAGCTATAAATACTTTGGCCGTGAGACATCTGTGTGGGGTGAACTGGTTTGTTATGAGTACACCCCTCTGCCTTCAAAGATAAAATATGTTTGTATCAATGCAAATCGCTGGATCTGCTGAAAATGAGCCAGTTTCACTGCCGCACGATTCTGCCCAAGAAACCTGTTTTCGAGGGGCGGGGTGATAAAGCCACACTCCTACTTCCAGTTCCATTTGCGTCCGCCTGCCTCTCTGCCCTCCTAGCTGACCAAGAAGTTAGTATTTGCCTCGCTGGCATTTTCCCTATTGGCTCAGGGTGGGATGAATTATGATGTGACACACTCCCTTCTGTACTTCTGGGCAGCCGAGGCGATCAAGATAAATCACCACGCTGCCCCACAGGGGACACGCTAAGATCCTGCTGTAGTTGTTTTTGGGGCCCTGATCAGGATGCTGAGGATTTAGACACAACTTGATACTGTACTGCCTGTGAAGCACGGACTGTGTACAAGGGAGGGGCCGAGTAGAAACTATGTCAGACGATGGGATAATATACTTAAATGAGACGGGATTATACACTGTAATTATCCATTATTCAGCTCCACTGCTGTCACATGCCATTTAGTCTTTTTTGAGTGCAAATTATGTTGAGGCCGTGCAATAAAGCGTGAACATTTCAGGCTATTGACTTGAAACATCACAGTCCTGTTGATTAATAGCTCCCTTGTCTTTTCAGCAGCACATTCCTGGCTGTTCTTTTCGCTGGAGCGTCTCAAAATTCAAACATTAGCCGTGACGATGAGCCGGGGCCGGAGCCAACCAACAACAAAGTATGATAACAACACGTCTGTCAAAACCACTGGCAGCCAGTCGGCAGATCCCCCTCTCCACTACCCCAACCTCCCACCCTCCACCCGTCTCCCCACCCATGTTAACCAAACCAAAACAATGAGAGGAAAAAAAAAACAACATCAACCCAAATGGCTGATCTGTAAACTGTATTTAATCAACACATTCCGTGCTGTGGGGCTGCGGCCTTTGAACAGGCCTGACTGCCTGGTGAGTGGGACCACATCTGTTTGTGTACTGGGGCGGTGCGGGCCACAGCGCTGCCACACAAAAACCTTGGGCATATTTCAACTCTTCAGTGCTGCAATTTGCCCCCCGACTGCTTCCCAAAAGGCATAAATACAGGCTGTGGAATGAGCGGGGGATCTGTTATTCTCATCCGCTGCGTTTGTCGTTGAGGTTCTGGGAACGGAAGGCTGGATTTTGGATACTAATTACCCGGTCAAACACGTTGGCACGGTGGCTGGCGTTCCTGGCTTGTGGCTTCGCACAGAGGATGCCCGACCTCCACAGTGTGCAGCAGTGTGGAGGTGCTGTCTGTGTGTCTGAGTTCTCCTGTCATCTCACGAGAGGCTCTTCCTAATGCATTCCAGAGACTGTCCGGACAGGGCTCTTTCTCTCTGGTATGCTAAGTTCGTGAACAGCACGGAGACCACAGCCGGAAAAAAATGCTACTTTTAAAATCCTGGATCAAGCATTAGGGAAATGTGCTGAAAGATGCATATGCAGAACAAAATGCTTGATCTTCCGACGCTGCAACCTGGAAACTGCTCTCTGATCAGACCTGTGTGCGTCACAGCTTGTAAACAGAGGAAGGTTTGAGGGATGTACGGTGACTGAATATAACGCCGGGAAAAAACAACAACAAAACCTTTTGGTTTCAAACGTGATGAAACGACTTGTAAAGTTTCAAGCAAACTGGATCCTGAACCGTCCCAATATTATCTGACAGTTTCTGAAACCACTTTCCAACACGTTCCCCGACAACATGTGGTGAAAGTGAAGAAGCAGGCCAGGATTAGCACTTTTCTCTCAGGCTACTTTTCCAACACACACACACACACACACACACACTGAAGTTGTGTGGTAAATGATGACAAAGACACACACATTTGCTTCCTGATTGTCTTCCTGTGTCCAGGAAAAGAATAAAATGCTCGAAATTGTTTTCATTGACACAAACTAGGGCTGGGTGATATCAATATCAATACCATGATTATTTCAAACGTTTACCTTGATTACGACTAATGAACGATACCTTAGGAAGTATATGAGCAAACAATTTCTGCCAAATAAAAGTCCAACCTTTAGTTTTCTGTTTTTTCTATCAATTTGTTTCCTCACACTGTAAAAACAGGGAGCGCGGCGGGAAACAACGCCGCTGTGACGTGTGACCGCCAGCCCTCATTATATGAAACACTGATGATGGAGCGCTCGCCATTAGTTTGTGTGTGTGAACATGTGGAGTTAACACAGTGTTAGTAACACAAAGTGGAGCCCTGACGTGCAGTGACCAGCCACGACACACGGCTCCTCTCCTCTGCAGCAACGCACAGTAATTAGGTGAATTTGCTGCGGGTTGTGGAAAAGACAGCAAGATCAAGGTCTTGATGAATTAGTGGGAGCACTCTGTCAGAGTCTCATCACATTTATCAAAACAAACTGGGTGCACACACCCCCCCACTCCACTCCACCCCCCCCGCACCCCGTCCCTTGCTCTGCGGGTGATGAATAGCTCTGCCTACACTGTGTATCACCTGATCTTGCTGAATTTAAATGTAACAGCGCAGTTCTCACGGAACCTCTATTGATCTTACTCCTGCAGGGTTCCCTTCCTGGATTTGAATATTCCAGATAAGCACAGGAAGGCCTGGTAATGTTAAGAAGGCCAGACTTTTATGGTAATGCCACAGAAAATAAATGAGTGTTTCTTTTTAGGTCACGTCGTAAAAAAGAAGCTGCAGGACCAAGCACCACCAGCCTATTTATGCAAACCAGGATAAGTTATGACTTTTAATGTCCTTTTTTTTACAAATGAAAAATGTATAAATGTGACATAAAAGACTTTTTATAACTTCAATAGCCAGTAATAATGTTTTTTTGTTTTTTTTTACTATAAAATTGCTAACAGTGTCTGTATCTTCTAACATCTTTCATTACATTTCCTCTCAGCAGAGCTGTTGGCAGAGTTCCTCGGGTTCTGGAGATGCCGGCAGCAGAGAGCTCTCCAAGTCCCAGAGCATTAAATGTAAGAGGAGGATCTGGAGGAGGAAATGTTAACGGCCTGTTGTCCTGGTGCTAACGTGGCTCGTCTCCCTTCATCTGTCTCCTTCTCGCTCTGTGTAACTTATCTGGCTTTGAAGCATTTGAACTGGGTTTTCTCTGCTGAGACTGGGAGACATACAAATATTGAAATAAATGGTGTTGCTTAATTTTAAGTGTAAATTTTAACAAAAATTATTGTGCTGTTTTCAATTGAGTAATTGACAAGATGATCATTAGTTTTTAAAATCTTTGGAGTTATTTTACCCTGTTGTAAGAGAGAAATGTAGAGGGACGATTTTGTTTTTGTCTTTTTGAGTTTAAAATGATAAACTCTATAAAGCTTTTCAGTTTTATTTGTTGGACCAATAATCTCATTGCATTTATTAATATTCAAACACAGTATATTAATATTCTCTATCACCTTTCATCAGCTCTGTAATGGAGCTCCATCTATTTTGTGTGTGTTTGCTATCTTTACAACCTTTGGGGTCACCAGTAGAATATCAAATAAAGTTCTGTGGATCAGAATATTCAAATGGAAACTTACCCATGCATAGCATGAAGTGGGTGTGGCTCATAATGGTACCGCCCCTCGTGGTGCCTCATGTCGATCGGGATTGGTGCATGGAACGAGGGGAAGAGGTGGTGGGCACCTGTGGGCGAAAAGGAGAGAGAAATTAAACACAGAGACTCAAACAAAGGCAGTGGATGTTTGTGGCGGCACATTTCTTCAAGCTGAGGAGAGGATGGAAATAATTCAGAACCACACGGACAAATGTTAAAAGTCAGAAATACACTTCCTGGCTCCGCCTGCGACGCAGTGTGAGACGCAACTGTACCGTTTTAGAGTTCCTCTAATGCATCGGTAATGGAAACCTTCCACACTGTCTGAGGCCCGAGAATGTTCATTAATGGCCGGCTCTATCCAATGAGACCAAAGCAGGTTTTACACAACAATGAATGTGTTTTTATGTGTCAGACAAAGAATGCACAACTCCACCATTTCCTGTCATAAATGGTCTGAGAGGCTTGAGGGAAGTCTCATTAGAACAACACAGCCGATCCTCATTAATTGCTGTCATTACAACAACTGAGCAGGATCGGGGGAGGAGAGGGGGAGTAATCAGAGACAAAGGGCCTCTGAAGTTTCACATGTTTCATGCAGGAAACCAAAAACAGCAACCCTGAATGACTCTGAGTGTGTGTGTGTGTGTGTGTGTGTGTGTGTGTGTGTGTGTGTGTGTGTGTGTGTGTGTGTGTGTGGAGAGAGAGAGTCTGTATTGTGAAGAGACATAAACGGAGCATATAGAGCAATTCAGCTGCGTTGATCCCTGGTCGCTATTAGGATTCTTTGGCTGTACATTGTCCTGGAGACCTGGGATGACCCCGGAGCCGCCTGGGAGCCCGGACCACTGAGGTTAAAGGTCACTGTCTCTATCCCAGACAGAAGACCAGGTGAAAATGCGGCTACTGGTGGATCTTCTCACATCAGTGTAATTCCAGTGTGGCACGAGAACATGTTGAGGTTGGTTAAGTTACAAGGACTCAACAGATTCTGCAGAACATTCACGTCAAGCAAGAGGGTTCATGTTAAATGTTAAATGTTAAATGCTTTGTATTTATATATTTTCCAGTTGTATCAACCACTCAAAGCACTTAGCAGGCCCTTCTGGTTGATGGTCAACCCGCTCCACCTCCTGAGCCGGCAATATAATATATAATAAGTGACATAAGAACAGTTCAACAAGATGTAGGTGGTGAGTAGACAAGATCAACATCTCTCTTAAATACAATACAGCCTATATATAAAAACTTCATTTAAATTAAGGCTGAAATATCTTTTCAATCTGCTTGCCGACATTTCTGCAAAGTGTTCAGGTGACATTTGCACCACTTACAGTCCATTGTAATCACAGCAATTAAAATATCGCCTTGCGTGGAGACTTCTCAAACACCTTCCTGTCGGAGACGGGCCTCGGGGCTCCTCGCTTGCTCAAACCAGCGCTGTGAAAACAAGGCGTAACAGGACTCGGGGCCTGGAGGCTACGACCGAACGCTGCATGTTGTTTTGGGTGATGCCGGTAACAAAGACAGACATTACTGCTACTTAACCCTGATTGAGGCTTTTGTTGTTGTGATTGAGGCAATCATCACGAGGCCGTGGCATCTTGTTCTTGGTTAATTCTGATGGGATTACACATGACTGGGAGAGGAGAGTTCCCCTGAAGGCAGCTCTGAACCGTGAACCATTTGACTGCTGTGCCGTTTGTTTAAGATGAAGCATTAAGCCACTGGTTTCTTTCCCTTTGACAAATCGGTCTGGATGCGCCTGAAACGACTGATGCACGGCCATCGTGGCCTTCGCTGAAATACCACAGATACAGTAAGAAAGTTCAGAGGAAGACTTTTGCACAATTGGTTAATTCCTGTTATTGTGAAGTAAAACCTCGCTGAGACATTTCTGCCAATAACTGCATATTTCACAGAGTAATCAAATAACTAGCACCAGCATAGAGAGCTGAGGGAGAGGTTGGAATTGAGAATGGACACCAACAAAAAAGCCACAAGGTTCTGTCAACTGAAAGAAACATTTATCCCTCTTTCTTCTATTTCTTTTCACAAATATTGAATTGATGAACAGACACACACACACACACACACACACACACACACACACACACACACACACACACACACACACACACACACACAGACACACAGAAAAAAAGAAAACTCTCTCTCGCTGTTAAATCAAAGTGAGTTGTAGAAACCCGTCTGGTGCCCCACACTCCTTATCTCCACTTGTCTTGGAGCTCAGAAGGCCAAGGGCTTTGTGTTTCTATCAAGATCTATGCTGCTGGATCCCCGCCAGTGACCCTCCATCGCTTTTGTCTGCGAGACAGGCAGCCAATTCCGAGTCAACTTGTGTGTTACAAAGCCAAGAGAGGCACCCAGTGAATGAGTGAGAGAGAGAGGGAGTGAGAGCTGGGAAAAGCAGTTTGAGCTTTGTTTCACAAGTGGAGCCAGAAGTTTGGGCTTTTTTCTCTAAGAGGTGCCCTCTGCTTGTGCTGCCTGGCACATGTCCAGTGGAGAGCCTGGGACAACGAGGCCAGACTGTGACAAAGACAGGTTGTGCTCAAAGTCAGGATGCACTGGAGAGCTGTTGAGTAATCTGCCAAACAACATCCTATTCTTTTTTTTCTTTCGTTTATTTTGTGCTTTATGTGCTCATTACTTTGCGTTGTACTTCTGATGTGTTATATGTATTTGATTTCCTTTCGATAAAGTCGTACACTTACGTTTTCCACTGGCGGCTCCCTCTATTAATTTATATCTCCTCCTGAGAGACACCTGACGAAATGTAAAAAGCCTTCATAAACATTTTGGTAAAATTTCCATTGCACAATAAAGTTCAATAAAAGTTTAGACACACTAAAAGTCCCCAGGAGCCTGATTCCCCGGCTGCGGCTGCTGGATGTGGGGATGATAAGGGCAGCACAGGCCCTTCCATCACCCAGACAGCTGCATTGTTTAATCGGCTGCGGGGACAAATACCGACAGGTACGTGGCTGGAACGTTTCACACGCCTCCATTTCTTGATTTACAGTCCGCATGTCCCCTCTGGGTCTGCTGGCACGCAGGGTTACTCCACCGGGGGCCTCGTATATAGAAAACAGCACGGAGGACTTCAAGCTGACAAAAGAAAAACTTTTTTTTTTACGAGACACGGTGACACTGCAGGCGGAGGATGGAGTGGTCACGTGATAACTTTCCAAGAGTTGTAAAACCCTGTCTGGGGCTGGTAGCTGTTCAGATGTGTACAGTGTATTTTGCCTGCAGTGTATACAACATGTTAAAGCTGGATGACGAGACGCAGATTTAGTTATTATCTGATAATGATCCTTCTGGTAATGATGTCGACTGCTGAAGGTTCACTGACTCTTTCTCTTTTTACACAAACTGTGTTCTTATTTGGAGAAAAAAACATGGCAAGGGCTCAAAATTCATTGAAGTGCACCGTGCCCACTGCACTGAGGTGATTCTGTGAGGTAATCTTATATTATGAATCAATTCAGCCCACAGGAACCAGTCACTGGTTTTCAGGGCCCCATATCTGCTCTGATGTCTCATAACGTGTTTGTTTTAAGACTGAACATATCTCTGCCCCCTAGCCCCCATGAGGAGGCTCCAGACGAGCCAAACATCCTGCCAAGAACAGCAGCTCCAGCCCCATATCGTCTCCTCCTTCATCGTTTGCATCTTAAACCCCGGGTTTGATCTCTCGCTAAAGACAATGCCAGGTGTTCGATGTTAACAAAGGTCCCTTCGAGTCTCGTGACTCGGGGAAAGAAGAAGGGAAAGCACTCTCTCATTACGTCCAAATGAAGCCCCGGGTCAGGACCACGCTGGAGTGGAGAGTGAAGTGGGCTCATGTCTTTGAGGAAGTACTCAACGATAATAATAATGCCCTGAGAGGCCCGGCCGGCAATGATTTCCAGGAAAAAAAAGCCTTTGTCGTGCTTTGAGAGAAAAGGGCAGTGAGAGAGAGAGAGGGAGAGAGAGAGGGAGAGAGAGAGAGAGAGAGAGAGAGAGAGAGAGAGAGAGAGAGAGAGAGAGAGAGAGAGAGAGAGAGAGAGAGAGAGAGAGAGAGAGAGAGAGAGAGGAAAGCACAGAAAGAAAGAGAGAAGTGAAGAGCAGAGGAGAGGTGGGGGGTGTTCAATTCAGACAGGAAATTCCAGCAGAAAAAGTTGGCCTGGGTCCTAACTACACAGCACCGTGCCAACGGCTACACACAAATGCTCATGAGCATGCATACGCTCTCACACGTTTACTATTACACACACACACACACACACACACACACACACACACACACACACACACACACACACACACACACACACACACACACACACACACACACACACACAAACACTGATTTGTTCTGCAGTCCTCTCTCAGTAAGCAAGTGACTGAGACAAACACAAACATGTTTCTTTGCGAGGGAACACAAATTTCTTTCTCAAACACAAAACAGTGAATTGCTCTAAACACGCTTGTCACACTGCAGCAAGTGTCTTGCTCAAGGTTAATAAAAAAGTGTATGTTTAGCCTAATCCGGGAATCCTGCAGTACACACACAACATGAAATCTGCAGGTTTAGTTTGCAAGACGTCGCTTCCTTTAGGGTGAGTACATGGGCGAGTGATGGCGACAGAGGGATTAGAGGCTTACAGGAGAGCACGAAAACCACTGGCATCCATGAAAGGAAGTCTTAACAGAGTGGCTCTTTGCTTTTAACAGCCCGCAGGGAGGGTAAAATGATACCTTTTTTATTGATAGGGGGATTTTGGGCAGAAGGTAAGTGGATTAGGCCAATGGTCTCCGTAATGTCAGGAGCTTGTTTGAGCGGAAATTCATTAGTCCCTGCGAACTCGTACAAAGTCTGCATATGTTATGATGTACACATGAAACACTCAGTCCCTGGGAAGACTAACACGGTTGTTTTCCACAGGTTTTCAGTCAGCACCCTAAAAGAGGGTATTGTACTTGAGGCCTGTAACGTATTAACAGTGTCGTGTGTTAGGTGTAGTGCTGGGACGCTTATGTTTCTAATATAACATAAGTAGCTGTAGCTCCGACGGGGCACTGCACCTCACTGCTTCCATCAAAATTGAGATTTTCACATTTCAACAACATTAGTGACTGTGTGAGTTCTAGATACAGAGTTTATTCTTTCTTTTGTCAAAGTAAGATTCTTAAAAATGAATCAACACTGGTATGAAAGCAGTGCTAATCCCACAAGCTTGTTAGCATAGAGCTGCCAACACGTCCAACACACTCAGCTTTCGTTAACTTGCAATTAACTGTGTCTTTAGTTCACTACTTCCACCACTTCTCTCTACAGCTTGCTGCTGACGCTTGGTGATGTGCAGGTAGTGTGCAGTGGGCGTTCTAACCCTTTTATATATTATTTCCAGTTGAAAGCAGAGATTTCTGCTGCTGGAAATCCGGTTGACGAGAGCGGAGGAACTGAACCAATCTGAACACTGACATTTTAGGGGAATTCATCCAAAACGATGAGCTCACAGAGACTAAAATGTCTCATGAGTGGAGCTGTAGTCTTTGTTGGAAAGTGACACCTTTCACATTACTCATTTGAATTTAACTGTTAATAATATCGTATATATTGATGAGAGCAAATTTATACATTTGCAAATGCCATGACTTTTTAGCAGTGAGGTAAGTATCAATGTGTTTTTAATCAGCAAGGTCGAGATTGAAATCAAGACCGTTGCTATCAGGGCCTCGGGGCCTATATTTATATGTGGTTGACACGCCGCCCTCATCCCTCCTCCTCCACTCCCTCAGATGTGTTGTGTCATCTCGCAGGGCTGTTGTGCGGCGGCACGGGCCTCTGCAGCCTCCGCTCCTGTCCCGGCCTGTTTACAGAACCTGCTCAGACCCAGCTGGCTGCTCTCCTCTGCGATTAGTCACTGTCAAACGTGCACGCCTGCCTCAGACAATCACTCCTTAGTCTCGGCATCAACCCCAGCGAACCCACCGCCAGTATGATCCATCACCTGGCCTACAAGGTGCTGCGTTGCCTCTCCTAATTGTTCTAAAGACTGAGTGCTCCTCAGACCTTATCTCACCTGGGCTGCCTTCAGCCCGTGATACTAAAATCCATTCAGTAACAAAGGGAATAAGAAATGCTCGGCGAGACCGAAACTTACACCCGACTAAAAAAACACAAAAAATCTAAGTCATAAGGTTTTAACCTGGCTGCGTTGAGGCAATCACACGGTGTCCAGCAGCGGGGGAGCGGGATCGCTGCCTAATGACAGCCATGCATCACCCGGCCCGGGTGTTTAGCGGGTGTATGGGTGTTGCCCGTGTGATGTTAGCAAACAGGTAGCCAGCCTCTTCCTCTGGCAGCCAGTGGGCCTCTCGGTGAAGACTGATGAGGTGTCAGGATAATCAGCTTCCCGTGCACACTTCTGATTTATTGTCTGGCCACTTTGGAACGCAGGTGTAAGCTTGATCGAGCAATCAGCGCATCGGGTTTGTTACCGCTGCAGCTTTGGTAAGAATAAACTGACGGTACATTCCAGAGGATGCAGCAAGAAATGAGTTCAAGCCTTGGTTTTAAATTTAGGTCAAAGACTGAGAGGGGGTTGTTGCTATTCTGTGTTTTCTGTAATTACATAAAAACACATAAAAAAGCAATTTTATACATAAATCCATTCTTGTGGTCTTTCAACACAACAATGAAGTGGAGTCACGTCAGACGGCGGGAACTCAGAGCTTTAACCTCTTGGACACAGCTGTTGGACGAGCCGCACAAAGAGCATCCTCAGCGTCCGTCCTCAGCGCAAGCTCAGCACTCAGCGTCTCTGGCTCGTAAACACGGCTCATTCTTTAAAGGAAAGGAGGGAAAGGCAGAGAGGAAATACCCAAAACAGCTCACAGTGCGTGGGAGAAGGAGGCAGCGCACATCAATCTAAAGCTGTCTCAGCTGGGGGTCACCCTGAGGTGAGGCGCCCCCCCCCCCCTGGGGAGACCGCTCTCCAGACCCCGGCAGGAAAGCTGGGGAGTATCTCCTGGACGGACCTCGCCTGGTCTCCGTCAAACAGCCGCACTGAGTCTGTGAGATGTGTCTCTGGTCCCACATAGCCAAGTACATTCATCCCTTTTGACCAGGGAAGACACAAAAAATGCTATTTAAGACGCAGATTCATGTAAATTCTTCTTTGAGGGACCTTAAAAATAATGTTTACATCCACCAGCATGGAGGTTTTTATCAAATAAACGAACGACGTCCATTAGCTTCAGGGTGACATTAATAGCCGTGAGGTTTACAGCAGCTCTAAAACCATGTGGCCCATTGCAATCGTAACTGTGGGTCACAGCTAACGTTCTTCTGCTTTCTCTTTCTCATCCGTCTAAATCTCAGGATTTTAAACAATCTATAAACTGTCTAAAAAAAACATTTAGTCCACTCTACTTGTACCTTCTCTCCAAACTGCCTCCGCCGTTTGTGTAAACCAGCTACAACAAGGCTTACTTACACTTGTTTATTCTCAGCACCCGGGGTTGAATCAAAGGTCGACTTGAAACCTCTCCCGTGTCGTGTTATTGAAGCTGTGTTTAAGCGTTGATCATTTTAAAGAAGGGACCGATTTGAAAGGAAACCAAGAGCGGCTCAGCGTAGAGTGTTAGCGGCGTTCATAACACAGGGCAGAGCGTCTTAAGTGCTGTCAGCTGCGCTCTCAGGTCATCTATCCCGATGAGATAAAACGTTAAACTACACTGTTTATACATTGCACACACACACACACACACACTCACACAGCAGGGTCTTATAAACCCCCTTCTCTCCTGGCCTCCTTCTTCAGGGCAGCGTTCAGCATGGAAACCATCTCACTCTGGGAATTTGTTTTAGAGCTCTAACAAGAAACAGCTGTGAAGCAGGTCAGAGAGCTTCCAACCAACTGGACCGACTCTCAGGTAATTCTTTTCCTCCCACCGTCCAATAACGCGGCCCCAGCTCCTTCTCTCTTTGGAAGCTCACTGCCCAGTCTGCCCAGTCTGCCCAGTCTGCCCCTCAGACTTCCCAACCTGTTTCAGTCACCTGGCTCGAACCTCCACCTGCATTGACCGCTGTTTTCTCGCCCCCTCCCCCCAGCGTGTAAACTCGCCTTCGCAGTCGGTCGTAAAGTCGGTCACCGGAGTTTTTGTCTCTGCCGGCTCGTAAGCTTCTCTTTCACCTCATCGTCACCTCTGCATGCTTGCGTGTCCACATTTGGGCGTCGTCCCATTTTGCTCTGACCATTAATCCCTTTCCCTTCTGCATTTCTTCACTGAGAAGAACTGCTGCTTTTCCTAAATTATTAGACAGGAATAACAGCTCTTAGTTAGTGAGCGATAGGTTGATACAAACCATAAACTCCTGTCTCATCCTGCAAACCCCACTGCTCATCTGTGGACGTCTTTTATCCAACAAATCAAAGGGAATAATGCAACACAGCTGATAAGGTTAAAATAGGGTTTGGACTCTCATGGCTTGAAAACCATGGAGGATGCGGCACAAGTTCACATCAAAATATCCAATAATCTCACTGTAACTAATGAGACAAGGGTAAGTTCAGCAGCATGATCAGAATAACAATCATACGCAGTGTATCTGAGATTTGTCATCATGATTACAACAAAGGCTAAAAAACAAAATCGAATTATTTTGTTTTCGAGTTTTCCTTCTTCAAAACTGTAGCCCTCTTTTTAAAGTGTATCTCCAACACATTGTCAGAGTTTCCGATATGTCACAGTGCATCGGCCTGTTTTGAAACCTTGTAAAAACTTGTGCACACACATTGGGAAAAAAAGTTATTTTGAAACTTGCACTTGCACTCCCAGTGCAGTCCGTGGTCTCAGAGTTGCGTTCACAATGTGCACTTACTTTACAGAGATTGTGAAATTGTAAGTGTGTGGACAAATGTGTGCTTTTTGGCAGCGTTATCCCACAGCCCTTATCTGAAACTCATGTTCTGAAAAGCAGTCGGGATCCTGAAGGGATGTATCCCATAGATATTTTCCTTTTTGACTTTCTTTCTGGAGTTAGAGAGCCAGTGTTTGAGTTCCTGAGGGTGGAGGTTTGCTGAAGGACAGCGTCACACAGAAGAACAGACAGTATTGTTCAGTTATTGATTCATTCAAACTGCGTTAGTTCTTCTTCCTGTCTCTTGTGATTCAGATTGAAAAACAATAAACAGGACTCCCTGGCTTCAGGCTAGAACGTGAGGAGGAGTAAATCGAGTCCGTTGATGCAGAGATAAGCCAAGCAGGAAAGGAAGGAGG
Source organism: Hippoglossus stenolepis (assembly GCF_022539355.2). NCBI lineage: Eukaryota > Metazoa > Chordata > Actinopteri > Pleuronectiformes > Pleuronectidae > Hippoglossus > Hippoglossus stenolepis. The sequence continues at coordinate 3,305,740 of NC_061495.1, read as the reverse complement.
AAGAGGAAGAGGGCACGGAGTCAACAATGACATGAATTATTGCAGCTACAACCTCTCGGATCTGCCAGGTCACATAAACATGTGCTTTTAATGCTGCTCTGCCAATGGGGGCCAAGATCCCCCTGCTACCCTGAGGCGACTTCTTATTAGATCCTCACATTTAAAGAAAGCCAACATTTCTTTATGCACATCATCTCCTTTACAATGCATTGAGACTTTTTTTCCAGGTCCTAACACTTGCGTTTTTGCAGTCGTCAGTATGGAAGTAGAATAAACTAGAGGCTCCACAGATGTCACTCTCATCAGCTCAAATGAAGGAGCATGTTTGCGACATGGAAAGCAAAAAAAGGGTCGGTCTTCATTACATTACATGCAGGCAAATGGAAAGGCCGTCGAGCAGAGCGCTGGAGAGCTCACGTTAAAGAGGAAATGGCAAACACAGAAAACCCTCAGCTCTGCTTTTGTACAAATTAAAGAAAGTGTGTTTTTTTACTTGAAATTCTCCGCATCCTCGATTGTGTGCCTGGATGTGAACATACACAGACACGCGCGACAAAGTGACAGCGCAGCAGCTGAAGCCCGTGAAGGCTCCAGAGATGAGAGCGAGTGGCCAGGACATTACTCAGCAACAACACACAACAGCCCTCAAGATAAGGGATCGTTTGTCACAGGAGCTGCGGTGACAAACACGACGCTTTGTGTGATAAAATTAGCCGACACGCTCTTTCCCTTGTGTGACACTGGGAGAGCTGAGTCACCTCGGGGCGAGCCTGTGGGGGAATCTCTGCTCTCTGACAAACATATTTATGGATATGGTCAGGAAGGGCTCTCAATCATAGGAAGTATTCTCTGCAGTTTTGAGATTCTTGACATTTTTCTCCTTACACAAGAGTTTGGATTCAGGCGGATTAATGATTAAGTTTATTTTACAGAAATAAAAATAAACAAACATTTAGTACACATCTCTTGTATGCAGAGAAGTCCAGAAGGCCTCCAGATTTAAACTTAAACTTTAAACCTTTCACAGAGCATTCAGTAACTCTAGATCTTATTATTAAAATACCTCATCACCGTGTGTATCTGATGTTTTAAAGCAGGCGACAGCATCCTGCAGCCTGTAATTGCTAATGGGATTGACGTGTTTGGAGAAACAACCCTGGGAGTCAATTGAGACTGCGTCGCTAAGATTTGTTCACACAATCCTTAAAGCAATTTCAACAGCATAGCAAACACGGTCAGTGTGTGGAGGAGGGGCCTTCTGGTCTCCATGTTTCACCTCCCTTAAACACCCCCCCCCGCATGAGAAGAGGTCATATTGGTTTAAGGCAGGACAAACACGGCTCTAAGGCAACGTCCATTAACACGTAACTAGGAGTATTGTCTTTCTTGAGCCACTTCAACTAACTTCTACTGCATTGCTGAAATAAACGTACTCATGTCCTATGATTGTCTTAATATTAAGCCCGATGACTTCCTGTGGTACTGACGTTTTGTCCGTTTTGTTGCTTTTGACCTCTTTCAGAAGGACGTGCACAAATACGGACAAAATAAACGCAGCGATCGACCCAAAATCTTTTGGCAAATGAATGAACGTGATTTGCAGTTTGCTGCTTCGCTGCTTCGCTGCTTCGCTGCTTCGCTGCTTTTAGATGATATTTTGCTGTGAATATTCCTATACTTGGTGTAATAGTGTCATTACAGTTGTCTTGATTGGTCTTGACACTGAATACTGTTTCGGAGGCCTGGACTAAGACACCCTAGTTTAGGAAAGAGTTCCATGTGCTACCTCAGTCGTAGTTAGCGGCAACACAGTGAAACAATTACATTGTGGACTCTTGCCAAACACTCGGCTCCAGACCAAATCCAGGGTAAAGTCTTATACGCTTATCTAGAATCCATCCAAAAAGGAAGGAAAAAAGAGACCGTTGGTTGGTTCTCTGTACAGTCTGATTCCAAAACTGATTTCAATTCATTAAAGCTGGAAGAAAGAGATTGATGTGCCTGCCTCTCAGAGAATCCCTACAGGGGGCTTTAGCTCAGTGTTAAAGAACAAGCAAACAAATGATTAAAGATTGACTTATTTGATTCTTTCACTGTTTAGTTCAGGTTTCCCTTCAGTAGACGCAAACAAACACAAACCATCTGGCTCTTTAGGTTTGGAGATGGTCCCTCTAACGTTGGGGCATTGTTGCTTTTGTTTTTCCAAGGCCTTGATTAAAAAGCATTTCCCCCTCTACCCTTCTTCAAAGCCGCCATCTAAGAGCACATTGAAGTTTTAACTATTCCTGCCTGGCTCTGAATAATGATCCACATGTGGCCCAGTGGTGATCTCCATCAACCAGCTCTTGTTGGGAAAGGGTGCCACATGCTGCCACTGTATTATTCTTCGTCTCCTCTTTAAATGCACCACATAAAGTGCTCGTGTGGAGCGCCATGTGAAGTTCCACTGAATGCTGTGGTTTGAGGGGTGTGGGGGTGTGGTGGGGGGTTGCTGTAGCAGTGCGCTCCAGATATACAGCATTGGTGAAATCAGGAGAGAGAATGAAAACCGGAAACTATATCAAAAGAACGTAGAAACACTTCTTCTGTGTGGATTTCCCAGTGTTAGCATGTTGACTTTATGTATTTAAATTACAAACCTTTAATACATAAGTTCAAGCTTAAGAGTCACATTTAATTAAGTGTTTTCTATCATGTTGGGTGAATAGATCAATTAACTAAAACACACAATTCATTCAATCAAATCACAGTTAGTGGGTTTTGAATTTAAAATTGTCATCGTAAAAAGAAGATTCTTTAACAAGCTCAAGCCTGTAAAATTAAAGGTGTTCGCTATATTATTATTACCCACAATACCGCTCTGCTGCCGTGACATCACTTGAGGCAGTTTATCAGATTCCACTCATTTGTCACAGACGGCTTTATGAGACTTTCTCCGACGCACCACTCCCTGACGACTGTAAACAGCCTGTGCCTTTGGAAGAGCCCCCACACACACACACACACACACACACACACACACACACACACACACACACACACACACACAGAGGTGATGCTGCCTTGTTGAAGAGTCAAATTCCTGTCCCTCATTCAGTGGAAGGTTGAGCTCAAGATGAAGAACCATATAAATTCCAGCACCAAGCAGGTGTAGGTCTAGAACGGTGGTGAGACCAAGCAGCGGGGGGGTACAAAGCCTCTATTTATAGCAAACCCCTCCCCTCCGCCACACAGGGCCTATAGAAAACACGGCCCTGTTTCTATAGCAACAGCCCAAGCCATGATGTCCCCCTGTCGGACCGCCACTTGTCAGCTCCTATTAGGCCCAGCGGTTGCCTCTGCTTACATGCGGTGCCCATCACCCCATACCCTGAGGTGGCGATCCCACCCCCACCCCCCCGGGGAAAACCTGATTCACTCAGTCCTGGGATCACCTCTGGTTATATGTGCCGTGTTATGACAGCTTAATGGTGCTAGTAACTGAGTGGCAGTCGACTGAGGGAAGGGAGGGAGGAAGAGAGGAGGAGGAGAGAGACAGAGAGGTGAGTGTGCATTTAAATCCTTGTCTTCTGCAAAGATCAAGCACCGGGAGGGGATAGCTAAATAAACACGGAATCATTAGCATAACATTATTTAATTAATTTTGCCATTAACTTCACATTAAATCTTGCCTGTAAAATTTGTGCTGAATAGTGAAATGAAACGCGGGTGAGGTGTCAGCTTCAGCAATCATTTTATGAAGGAAAATATTTCTCAGGGCGTTTCGTTTGCTGAGCAGGAGCCGACAGAACCTCCTCTGTTCCTCCTCCCAGCGCAGACTCCTGACAGTGGCCTGGGCCAACACATATTACCAGTGGAGGAGAGGAGAGGAGAGAGGAGGGGAGAGAGGGAGGGAGAGGAGAGGAGAGGAGAGGAGAGGAGAGGAGAGGAGAGGAGAGGAGAGGAGTCAGTCAAAATGAAACCTGGTATTACAGTTGTTACTCCATCTGCCCCACAGCCAAGGTCAGGGGCAATTACAGTCTCTACAGCTGTGACAAGCTGCCACAGCTAAACACTGAGCAAACAGTCAGGATAACTCACACACACACACACACACACACACACACACACACACACACACACACACACACACACACACACACGTAAGTGCACACCTGCAAAAACAGCTCTACTGCAGCTTCTCAGTCCATCAGACACGACGACACCTCACAACATATTAAACTAATCTGTTACTAACAAGCATCAATATGTTTCCATGTTCTGTGTTTATATAAATGTCATGAAAAAAGCCAGAGAAGATGGCCGCTACGTCTCAACAGAACTTACAGTGACTTGTTTGTTTTGTACGAGCTACTGAGACTACAACTGGAAATGTGTTTGACATCATTACATCGACTTACATCCGGAGTTTCCCAATAATCATGACCTTTACTGCGCAAATTTGGATGTTAGTTGTCCTGAGATGGTTTTTTTGCATTCATCGTGCCAAGTTGAGATTATTTAATGAAGTGATTTCTAGTCTGTAACGGGTAATTGTCCCTGTGGTTTTGCCAACCCCCCATGGTCCCACATCCTCCAGACGCCTACACGTCTCCACTGAGCTCACGGCCTGACCTCGCGGAAGGAAATAATACCTGGAGTGGCACGCTAATTGGCGAGCACCCAGACATCCCACATGTGCTAATGAACAGGCAGAATGGCCCTGGCGAAGAAAGAGTGAGAAACTCCATTTCACAGGGAGGGAGAATGGAAGAGGGGGTCCAGAACTCATTGAGACGCTCTGTGAGCCCTCAGCCTCTGTCCGGGGCTTAGGGCCACTTCCTCCTCTATAATTAAGAGGTTACCCCCCCACCCACCCCCCCGCAGTGGAGAAATTAAACTGTAAAACCGTGCGAGGCAAATTACTGCTTTTCCTGGGAGTTAGAGGAAGTGTCTTGATATGTAAACAATACCCCCCTCTTCAGCTGAGTACCCTCCATCGCTCTCTCTGTCTCCATCGCTCTCTTCCACCCCCCCCCACCCGTCTTTGTTCTGTGAGAATCTCAGATGGGCCAGATACTCTCTAAATCTTAAGACTACAACTCCGCTGAATAAAGAGGATTTACAGAACCTTTTATCGCCTGACCATCTCCAACCTGTTCCGCCAAAGCCAACACTCAGAGAATGTGATCAGGCAAATGAGAATGGGAAGCATGCAAATACAATAAACAGACACACACACACTATAAGGTTTTTCTTAAGATGAGCTGCACATGCAACTTGCCTTAATTTGCATTTTCCTATGAAACTGGTGATAAATCAATACATTTACCAAACGGACCAATTGCCAAGCTACTGAAAATACCTCAGGGAGGTGTTTATCGACCGCTGGGAAATTCTTTGCTTACTTGCTGACGAAGCACCGTGCCAGTACACGCCAGACATTACAGTCAATTACCATGAAAGTTGATGCCAACCTCCTAATCTGTGATAAGACAACGGTCTGACGACGGGCCGCGGGGTCAAGCATCCTCACTAAGCCGGTTAATTTGAGAATTCTGTCCACACTGGGATTTTCAGCTTGTTATTCTTAAGCTCTCCGTCCACACGGAAAGGTCTGAACAATGGGACGATGGTTAAGTCTCATTCCTTTTCCTTTTTTCGGTCGGCAAACAACAAAGTATATCACAGCCAAGTATTTAGTACTTTTAGAGGGAGTACCTTTTCCTTGAGCTAAGATGATGTCCAAGAAATAAGCAAGTTCTGTCATATTTGCTTCACAACCCTCATCACCACTGTTTGTGTATTTGTTTGTGCGGGACTGAGAAAACTAGGAACATGCAATTTTCCTTTCAGTGTACGATGGCCGTGGTCAAGCTGACAAGCCGCTCGCTCACCGTGAGCACGCGTCAGAACCATGTCTGCCATGAACATGTCTGTATTCGCTGCTGTCGGGCGGTGACCCCGCTGCTCTTTGAAGCCAGAGCCAGGAATTCTCCGGCTTAGCTGGAACACTGTTGGGGAAATCACCTGGCAAACAAAACACAACAGACTTACGGTGCTACACTAGCGCACACAGGCTTTCATTCAACAAACCCTTTCCACTCGCAGACTGTGCACCAGGCAGCCGCCTCCTTCCTGAGTGATTAACCTTTACGATGCAGTAATCACAAAACGAGGAGTGTAATTATACTTTCATAGTGCAGCAGTTATGGGTGATTGTTTGACAGACAGGGGGTGTGAGGGTTTTCTGACTTTGTACAACACAGACCTGAAACTCAAACTTGTCTCTCAACTGGACCAGAATATCTCACGTCGGCTTGTGAAGAAGCTTCTTCTTTTCATTCTTCTTGTTTACATTTCATTTAAACTCTCCGTCTGGCTCTGGTTTCTCTTCTGACCTCAGTCCAGTTCACATTTTCTCCTCACATAGTCCCTCACTCTTCTCTCTGAGTTTTAGATCATGTTATTATTCCCTATTTCTTCACACTTTATGCATCTGTGTTTTCTTTAATGTATGATCTGCTTTGTTGGACGTTTGCCACCTCCACCGTGGATTCGTCCCGTCTGAAACCAGCACTGTAATATGAGCAGCCGATGGGTAAAGTGGAAATGTGGAGAATTTCAGACTCACCTCTCAGACATCCTGTTTCTTTCATACCAAAGAAATTACCCTTTCCACCAGAGACACCACTCAATCATCTGTTGCTTTATTCCTGCAGCTGTTTGATGAATGACATTAGAAAATCAGTTTTCCATATGGCAGCATTTTGTTTGCGTTTTTTTTCCAGGAACCATGACAACCACACAGAGGGGCCCTGTGATTACAGAGCAGGAAGTAACAGCAGCACAGTCCTGAAGAAGTTTCTCACAAAGAACATGGCACTGGAGCCAACACCAGCCTGAAGGTCCTAATGACCCAGTGGACGCACTTCTTCTCCTGAAGTTAATGTTAAACGACACCAGGAAAAGACCCAGAATTCATCCCTTATTTGTGTCTGACAAAATACATTTAACTCAGAGTCCACATAAACTTCTCTGAGCTTTCAACCACGTTTCATGGATTTAACGAGGAGTCATAAGTTTGATTAGTTGGTCAGGTGATGACAAGTGAAAACCAAACATCCCCCCCACCATCAGAAGTGGTTGAAAGATCAGTCGAAGCTTGAGTTGAGATGATTGTGCCCACAATGAATTCACCTGCTCATAATTTATATTTTTATTGTCTTCTAATCTCAATAAAATATCCATTTGAAAGCTCTTTTATAAATTTCCACCACATGGTCCTCATCCGGTGGCCTGGTTGTGGAACTTCGGTTAATGATACATGATCATAGCAGGGGTTTTAAACATTTTGGGAAATTGGCATATGCTTGTGAAGTTTTACAACTCCACTAATTGTTGAGTTACTTTTCCAACACTTGTATCTGTGTATTTTTAGAAATGTACGTCGAGCTTCCACTTTTCATGCTAAGCTCAGGGCTTCAATCAATCTTGTAATTTTAAGTCAGCAATTAAGCACATTTCTAAAATAAAAAGTGAAAATGTTTGTTCAAAGTGTCCAAGTTCAAGTGTGATCAAAGGATCATTAGAAGAATATAGTCATATACGTACTTTACAACAGGCTTTAAATGTGGAAGTAACTAACTGTAGTAGTAGCTGTGACATGTCTTTGTTAAGCCCTCACGTCTTCCCTCCCTGGTTATTCAGGAGAGCCAGTGAACTTGTCGGCAGGGACAGTTTGTGTTTGTTATACGTGTATCCACTTTATTCACCTTGGAAACCTCCTCTGCTTGTTTTGCTGGTTGCACGGTTTACTCATCTGCGACCTGCCCTTGGGTGGAGGCCAGTAGGTGTTACACTCCATCTGGAGAAAGATTCCCCCTCCCGGAGATGTGGCCGTAAAAACATATCATAAAAGTTTATTTGGTCAGAGATGTTTATGGAATTGCGCCACCTCTGTAGGACGGTTTGCTATTGTGTCCTGACGTGACCATTTTATTTAAAACGTTGAACTCGGTCGACTTGGTGGGGCCACTGCAGGCTGGCAGGGGATGTGTACGAACACGTCTGGCATTGTGTGACTGCCCCTGAGCTCTCTGTGATTAGGCTAATTGCTAAAGGCTAAAGGAGGATAGAAAGCACCAACAGTGAAACCTTAGATCTGTAATTACAAGAAGCAGCATTTCCCTCTGGAAGACTTTCACTGATGGAAAAAGAAAATCAATTTCCACCTCCTCCTCCTCTCTGAGGTGGAAACAGCACAATTACACAAAGCACTCGTTTTAAACACACTTATTGCCCATTGGCTCACTCAGGCTGACAAACAACTAGTAGAGTATAACACACATTTATTTATAAGAGGCACGCATTTTCCCTGGAGAGGACAGTGTTGATGCTACCTCTGCCACGTGTGTGTTGTTTTATTTTTTCCTCGTCTGATGCCTGAGTAACTGCAGACATACATCTTCATAGGTGAGTGGGCCTCTGGGCTCCGTGCAGCGCAGCAACTGATTCCTGTTCCTCCAGCAACATTTCTGCGAGGGTGGACAACAGCTGTGTCTGCAGGCGAGGGTGGCGTGTGTGTGTTGTTGGGGGGGGTGGGGGGTGGGTATGCAAACCGGAAGAGCCTGACCACAAACTGTCCGCCTTTAGACCAACTCAGCCATAGGAACCAGGCGTGTTTACATAAGTGCGTGCCGCCCGTGTTTACAGCCAGCGCACATTTTTGTTTTACCATGTCTAAACTCCTCAGATGTTTATTTTGCTTCACTTGAACTGTGAGTGTTAGGGCTACATTAGTGGATGAAAGTAGCTGAGGCTGGCAGGCCGGTGGCTCCGCTCCGATGCATGCTGAGGGTTACACTGGGTCAGGAAGATTTGAGTGTCCGCAGCATAGAAATGCACGGGCATGGACTTTCAACAAGTTCTTTTATAATATGCAGCGTCTCCCCCCCACCCCCCCACCCCCCGTCCAAAGAAAGCGGTTGCCTGAGGCGACACCTTAAAGGAGACGAGAGAGCCAGGCACCTTATTGGGCTGATTCCCATCAGCCTAACAAACAAAACAGGCAGGAAGTGTCTTAGAGGCAGGGGCATGGATTACACCCGTGCATGCTGGGAAAGAGCTTTCTGTTTAAGAGAGGATGAAGCACAAAAAAGAGAAAAGGGAAGTACAAGCCAGGGAGAAGGGAGAGACCCGAGGGATAGGGAGAGAGAGCTGGCTGACGGAGTGCTGGTTAATCCCCTAAAGCATCCATATATTGCCTCCACCTTCTCTCCCACCGCTTGTAAACTGCAAGGAATGTAACATGTTGTCTTTGGGCCCTGCATGTGCAGACGCCTCTGGTACAGAGAGATTTATATTTGCAGACATTGCCCAAAGCATACCATGTTGCTTTTTCAACTCTGGAGGCTTTGAAGCTGAGGCAGAGCGTTCCAACGAAACAACCAATATCAGAAATGTCCTCTCATTTGAGCCTGATTTATGTTTCATAACCACATTAGAGACCTGCCAAGGGCTGTCAGTTTTCCACTGAGTCAACATGCTATAGGCATTTGCTCAAAAACTACAGTCGGAGGACGAGGCTGCTTAATATTGGCCTTTAAGACTGTGTTCTAAGCATTCACTAAAATAAACATTTGTCTTGTGATATTCTTTTTCAAAACTAGAAAGACATCAGCCTCCATAGTGCTTTCAACTTCTAAAGAATTCCTCTGAACTGTGGAGCCGGATCCGGCTTGGGGTTTCTTTGCTTACGCACTTCAAGTAAACATGAAAAAGGAGCCAGGGAAGTTATTCATAATTCAGAATCAAATAAAATGTAATGATAATACATGTATATACAGTATATTAAGCTGCAAAACCCTTGTGACCAATTGCTGAGACTCTCTAGAGGAGAGCGGAGCTGGCTCCTGCTGCACTCCTCTCCTCTAAGTATGTAGGCCAGCTCTGCTGTGATGAGAGCAGCCTGTAATGAGTGATGATAAAGGCAGTGACTTCAGCAACTCAAGGCTCCAGAACCTGGGTTTAAGGCTTTTTACACAGCAATCAGCAAGGCCAAATAAATAGAGGAATAAACACTGAAAAAACACAATGTCCCCTGTATGCTTGCACTTAGCATATCTAATCTTTAAATCCTGTCTTGGTCCGGCAGTGGCCCCAAAGTGAAACTCTAGATAACAGAAGGAGAAAGAGACGTGAGGATGGAAGTTGGAAGTGGAGATGAGGGGTCGACTTGGAGAGCAACCAAGTTAACAGTGTATAAAATCCACGTGAATTACTATAAACACCAATCTCTGTAATCCATACAGGCAGCTGCTCGAGTATTTTAGCAATACCGGCTGCCAATATGTCCGAAAGACACAAGACAATGAACAACATGTAGGTGTAAACTGACTCTGACACTGAAGCTTTTGAGTTTGCACATACAGGGCCATGAATTGAAAGTCATTCCGGGACAGAAACCGTATCAGGCGCTGTTGAAGTCATTCTTGGAGGACGGCAGTGGGTTCCTGATAGTGTGCAGCTATAGACTCTGACAGGAAAATAAACAACTTGGTCAATAGGCCTTCCTGTAAGCTTGTTGCTTGCTTCTCCAGTATCAGGAAAGGCATTATTGATATGCTGTAAGAAAACGTTACTGCAGATGACACCTGATAGAGCCCATTCTCTCCACAGCGCCGATACGAACAAGTACTTTGGGCTGTTCAAAATGAAATCCATGACATGTTTGTGGGATTCAGGAGCCAGGGGACATGTTTCTTGTACGTAATTTGATCCACAGCATTTCTTTAAATAGGCCTGAAACATACTGTTGCATTGTGCTACACACTTCCACCTTCAAGGATGCTCAGGAGCAGCGTGGGCGAGGACAGGTTATTCTTTCTTTTCATTTCACCGAGTAGAATACTTCAGTGAGCAGGAGAGGAGTTGTCCGGTTATTTTAACTAAGGTGCAAGGGCCAAGGAGTCAAACCCAAAGAGAGCACAGAGGTCTGGCATGAATGCAGGCCCCCTTGTATAACCCCCATCCACCATCAGCACCCCCACCCCCCTCAACCTCTCACCCAGCCCGTGGAACCACAACAGCGTAAGAGCCTCATTTAGGAACACAGAAAGAAAGGCAGAAATCTCTTTCTCAGGAAGATTAGTGGCCGTCCTCCCTTTGGAGGAGGCCTGTGGCCTGTGGCCTGTGGACGGAGCGGGAGATCAGGGTAAGGGGCGTATTTATTTTTTCTAGGATATTTTTCTTTGCCGCTGGGGGGACTGACCTGGTCGAGAGAAAGGCCCTGTGGCCAGTGCAGAGACCCTGTGGGAGACCCTTAAGACTCACACTCCGCGTGGGACTTATCCGTGATGGCCATTATTAACACTCAGATGCTTATCGCAGCAAGACTAATTACACTGGACTCCTCCTCATCCATCTACTCTACAGTGGGTACGACTTGCAGCTGATCCATTTGCTCCTGCAAGACTAGAGCAGGGGTGATTTAACTCTGCATTCTTATGTAGAGACAGCAAGTGTTGACAAAGGTTAGGAGATTTCTTTGTGGTGCCTCTCAGTGGCAACCTTCTCTGGATGCGGGATACATCAAAGCTGTGAATAATTATATGTAGACATGTGTTTTATATGCCGGAGAACATCAATTCATGGCGGGGTTCGCAAAGCTATGGCCAGACTCGAAGAAAGATGAACATAACACACTTGTTAGGTAGAAATAACAGAGCGCGCCTGCTCCACTGGCCTCGTACAGTCAACATCAAAGTGAGGGATGATGGAAAAATTCTCTTTGGCAAACTTTCTCAGTATATAGGGCCGTAAAATAACAAGTTGGCAGATCTATGTTTAAAACTGTCGCTCTTCCTCAGCGGAGGCCACAGGAAACACAGCACATGTGAGCATCCTCACCCTCAGACTGTGTGGAAGAGGGAGAACGAGGTGCATCAATCACAGGTATTCCTTTGAAAGCATCAGATGTTTTACAGTTCTGGAAGCGGGCACCTAATCCGAACACATGTTACTCTGACATGGTTCGGCACAAGCTGCAGCAGACTCGTAAATCCCGAGGGCCGGGGAGTCAGGTTGCAGGGGCCGAGCCTGTGGAAGCATGCCCTGTAGCTGTGAGACGGACGCAGGCAGTCCCACAAAATGTGGGTGCCCACTTAAAACCTTTAACAAGGCCGTGACAAAGAAGTCAGATTCCAATCGTCTGGCCTGAACCTGACCTGTGCTCCTGTGCCAGCCTCCCTGGCTGCTTTTCTACCTGCTCTGTTTCCCCTCGGAGCCGGATATGCCTCCACATATCTTTGCACTCGGAGACAAAGAAGAGTTCAACAGGGCACGGCATGTCTCCATGAAACACAAGCAAAGTGAGCTCTCATGAAACAGGTTATGAGATTTGTGGCCGGCTGACACAACGGATTAGTGAACAAGATGTTCTCAGGGTGTTTTATTTTCATGCCTAGAAAACTATAGCATAGTAATGCATGGTTTTGAGTACTTTGTGATTCAAAAGTACAAGAGTACAAAGATCGTGAATATATCCCAACTACTTGATTTATTCACACTTGTCCCACATTATTGTTTGCACATGCTCATTATTCTAAGAACCAGTTCAAATAAAAAGGAATAATCAAATTAAAAACAAAGGCATAGCTTTAAAACTATCTACTGAAATACTAATGTCCTACTTCTGCTGTTCCCCTGTGTGACAAAGTGAGCTTTGTGATGGCAGGCCACCAGGCCCTTCTTCAAACAGTAACCCAACTTGAATGATGTGTTTCTGCACTGGCCCATCAGATGATGCCAGTGTGTCTTCCTGGGGGTTTCCAGTGTCCAGCAGCCGTTAGTAATTTATAACAGTGGCACCTCAGAGGCCCGAGCAAGGTCCTCCAACCTCGTTATGAGGAGTTTTCATCACACATCCACTAATGAAAACATGAGCTCTCATCTTTTAATTATGACCCCGATACAGTCTTGCACATCCTGCACCCTCTGTGTGACCTCACAAGCACAAATAAACCCTGACGGGTGGAGACTACTTTTTCTCTGTTTTGCAAGGTTATAGAAATTCAGCCCTCACAGCCTACATCACGCACAATGGTGTAAAAGACTGAATAATTCATGGCGTGGCAAGCACAATATTTTCTTCTTTACTGTTTTGAAAAACTTGTGGCCTCTTTGTGGAGGTGCCAGGGAGGACGCACTGAGACGTCCTAGATTCTCACCCTGCATCCCCAAACAATTAATGCTCATGGCTCCTCTCGTGGCAGGCCACCAAACCCATCATTAAGCAAAGACACCGCCACAATGTAATACGACTTCTTGTTAGCATTTCAAAGGTCCCTCCGTCCTCCCAGCCTTTATCCGAGGCCTCTGATACACCATGTTGTCCACTGCCACGCCAGCCCTTTTTAGTAATTCATGGAATTTACACTCGGGAGGTGAGAACAAGGTCTTTCGACCTCATTAAAGCATTTTTTCATCACCCATTCTTTGACATCTCTGAAACATGCAGCCCCCGTCTCCGGGTGTAACTCTTTTCATGTGCCACCCAGCAACTTATGTGAGTAGCCCTAATGTTCCAGTTCACTGCACCGCAGAGTACAAGATCCTGGAGAGAGCATCAGGATACAAGACTGCTGTACTACACAGTACCACAGTACTGCCAATTAATACAACTAATAATAACAACAATACAATTAATACATACATTTCAATTCATTTCAATCTCCAAATGACTACATTGCCTTGTTTGCATTGCAATTGTTTTGTGTAACACTTACTGTAAACTCAGGTGGCAGATTATTAGGAACAACAAGCTAAAAGTAATACATACTGTACTAATACATCCTCTCTTCAAGACCTTCATAATGTTCAATTCTGACTTTGTGGTTATGTTGTAAGCTGCAGTTTGTTGTGCAGTTATATTGTGTTGTGTTGTAGGGATGGGTGACACCATTATTTTGTCCACAGTGAGGGGTAAAAATTAAATAGCACTAAAACTGTTCATCACAGCTATGCTATGCTGTTTTATTAGATCAGGTTTAACTGTGTAAATCTGATAAAATGCCCATGTCCTCCTTACAGTATGTCAAATATAATAGTAATGGTGTAAATAGCGTGTGAGAGTAAATTGGGAAATTGCTGTACCTCTGGTCAGGGTGGTGGGTGAGGGCTTTTTTGGCAGCTCTGAGAAGCTGCTTCCATCCAAACCTGAACCCTTACACTCCTTCTTCTCAGTGGCTGTTGGAGCTGAAGTCTCCATGCTGCTCCTCGACGTCTGTCACGACCTGCAGAGGCAAGAGAGAAGCTGAAGAATATCTGATGTTTCAAGAGAAGGGGGGGGGGGGTTGTTGTTGTTGATTAAGTCATGCACTTTGCATTTCGAGCAGTAAGATTGGAGGAGGTGTTGAATTACAGTGAGAAATGAAGAGTTGTCAGTAGCAGGGATCACAAACATGGCTGAATCAATTAATATCAACACCTATAAGTTTACTCACGATGATAGAAAATGTATTTCCTGCAGAAAATATAGTCTGAGTTTACAGATTCAAGCTGAAAATGCGTGATGGTAAAAAGTAGAGGGCAGGATCAAGCCAATGGGATACTATCACAAGGTCCCTGTTTGATTTCACCACTACAGAAGCCTCCCACAGACTGCCACTATGAAATTCAAAAAATTGCAGAAAAAGATGAATATTTTAATATTTTAATATTTTAACGAGTACGAGGAGTTGTAGAAAATACAAATGAGAGCAGGAACGTCCCGAACAAGCTGAATGTGTTGTTGGCTGTGTGTGTGTGTGTGTGTGTGTGTGTGTGTGTGTGTGTGTGTGTGTGTGTGTGTGTGTGTGTTTCTGTTGAAATATGGTGAAAATTTGACCAAGAAACGGTCATTTTAAAAGTTTTGACTTACTTTTTGTAATAAATACAATTGTTTTCTTAAATACACTAAGAACAGTATTACTGTTTGCACTGCAATTTCTCTCTAGGTGTGTGTGTGCATGTTTTCTGTGAGTGTAACTGATGTCAGGCCCGAAACACACACACAGGTTTCTCAGTTTGACAAAGCAGCAACACTCCTCTGTTTCAAAAAGTAAACATGAGCGAGGTTTTAGCCACAAACTCTGTGTGAACGGCTCAATAACTTGGCGAAGTGCCACTTGTTTGACTCGCTGGGACCCTCGTCGTCCTCTGCCAAGAACAAACGAGACCCAGTCCGGTGGTCTGGGGGGGGGGGTCCTCGTTCCATCTTTTCAGACACAGAGAAAATGTCTGTGTACTTTGACAGAATGCTGAGACGGTGGTGAGGCTGAGCAACTGGATGTAATCAGGAGATCTTTCCATGTTAGGTCAGCTCACAACATTGTTTTACTGCAGCATCCGAAAGGCCTTGAGGCGTTTAATGAACCTCTCTGCTCCTCACGCCTGTTTGTTGTAGGCTGTGGGAAGTTGCTTAGTTAAAAACTTAACACGAGCGGGGCGGAGAAATTATTTTGCATCCTCAGGTTTTTTTTTAGAACAAGAGTGTTTATGACTTGACTTGGGTCCAAAGGAACAAACAACAAGCTGAAACAGCAATCTGCACCTTTCTCTGGAGTCATGAAAACCAAAAAATGTAGAGGATAACATGAACATATTGAAAACACACTGGAATATGAGAAGGTATAAATGAAAATACACAGTTATGAGAGCTGAGGATCTTGCCACTAAAGCCTAATGACTGAATGACTGTTCAGTGATGCCGAACGTGTAAATTGCTGTTCTTGGTTTCATGCGGCGTTCCAACATGTCGTCCTGTATAGTGCGGTGTAGGAACTAGCAGCCATGTCTGTGACCCTTCGGAGGTGCCAGTCGCCTGTCACCGGGCCAGTGTAAGCCGATTAGAGGTGGGCGACTAACAGGTTTAAGCTGCATCTGTTTCGTTTTTTTTCTGGTGCCAAAAAGTCCTCAAGCTATGGCCAGGGAGCCGTCTTGTCTTGGACGCCGCCGTCACTCTGACATCACCTCAGTGATTAATGTGCTCCTTCATGGGCCTGTATCGCCGAGCTTGGCCAGAGAGGCGGCTCTTTCTTGTGGTAGTGAACCCTTTTGGCTCAGATGAGGTGTGCACATGAACACATCGCTGCTCACAGCAACAGCGTTTGCCTTTCAAGCAGCCTGCGCCTTAAAAACAACCGAATCCTCCCCTTAACATCACCGACTGATGAACATCTGACTCCGTATGAATGGCTGTTTCCATACCAACTATTTGCAGTTGCGTCTGAACCTCAATCCAACACTTTGATGATGGATTTGGGGTAAAAGTACCTGCATAGGCCATTTACCAACAAGCTCAAAATTAAAACCAGTTAAGAGAATGCTTCATAAATAAAAATGTGTGAGTAAAACTGCTATAAGTTTGTGTTTCTCAAGTAGTGGCCCCAATTTCACCCTAAACCATCCCCCACCCACCTCTTCCCCTAATTCTCTGGAGCTGTTACATTTGCCCCGCTGCTCGGTGTCTCCCTACAGGCCGGACCCTGCGTTGCCCCCGATGACAGGGAAGCCCGGCTCTGACAGGCTGGTACAGGTGTCAGGAGCCAAGCGGACAGATGGCAGGGGCCAAAGGCGAGCAAACAACAAGGGCGCGCTTCTTTTTCCCTGTCTTCTGGTTGGCTGGGCAGTCCGCTGTGGCACGAACAACGATAAGCCCCCCACCCCCTTCTACCCCTTTCCTTACCCCACCCTCTGGTGCCATGGAAGCTTATAGAGCGGGGCAGGATTACCACCACTTACAAAACACACCTACCGAACTCTCAAGGAATCAAATGGTTTGTTTCTAATCATGCAAATAAATCTTTCCATTTTATGTCGTGTCTGATATGGCACCTTTTACCCCCGTAGCCATGTCATGAGGGGATGTTGCACAGGCCGTCGAGAGGCCGGGGAAAGATGCCACAGGATCAACTTCACGGTTTGAAGGGAATGCCGGGAAGTGCCGAGTAAAACGAATCTCTCAGATTACTCCTTGAAATGATTTATTCCGTCAGTTTCAATGCAACGCTTCTTTCTTCCTGGGCTCGACAAACCGTGTCCGAAAGTTTTACAGTGAGGCGGCTTTGTTCTTCTTCCTTCTTCCTGCCACACAACCACAAAAGTGGATCTTTTTTTTTCCATCGAGAAAAAATGTCATTATCTTACAAACATTTGAGACGAGGTTTATAGAAGACTCTGTGTGTTTGTGTGTGTGTCTGTGTGTGTGTCTGTGTGTGTTTCCCAGGCGAGACGGCAGGTTGAAGTGCTCTGTTGGTGAGCACACATGCCAAGAAGTATGTCTTGTATTTAATAAACTCAACAAATTCTTCCGTGCTATTTTCAAACACGGTCCACCCACAACAGGAAGACGGCCGGACTGTAAAATTGTCATATTTAATGATTCATGACCAAAACAGGCAGCGGAGAATGTCCCTCTCTGTTCCCTCGAAGGTTTACTGCACGGGGACAGAAATACTGACAGTAGTTTATAGCAGAGATTTCACATCTTGATTTTCCTCTACCAGCCCCGGCTCTGATGGACCGTCCAGACATGCCACTTAACCACATGAGGCACAGGAAACAGACTGAGGTAATGGGGAAAGTCACTGTTATGTTTTCTTCTGCCAAGGTCAGTCTTAAAATCATAAAAGCGATGGATGATTCTGCATTTGCTTCCAAATGCAGAATCACTCCTTCCTGGAGGTTTAACCCGGAAAAGTACAATACAAATGTATTCAATTTGATAAATTAACACAGATCACTGCTCATTTACAGTCTCTCATCCTCATCTGTTCTTCTTTTCCAACTGATCTATCTCTTCGCTGTTAATTTACCGCAGGACTGTTGTTATGAGACCTGGTGTGTGTTTTCCTTAGCGCCTCGCTCAGTTTCAAGTGTTCCTCTCCTCCACTACCGTTCAGCGGCTCCCCTTTCACCAACACTGAAAGGAATGCAAACACACATCAAAAGAGGCCCTCTCATCTTGAAGATTTCCAGGCTTTGCTCTTCTTACTTTCTTCCTCCCTATCTCTCAGTCGATGCAATCCGTATGCTGGTAGGATCCCTTTCCTGGCACACACACACACACACACACACACACACACACAAGGATTCACACAGAAGATTTGCACTCATGCAATGAGACACTAACCAACTGCTGTCCCACACTCTGCTCACTTGGCAAACACACAGAGAGGTGGATAGGTGAGCGTCTCCTTGTCTTCATGCCACCTGCAGACCTGCTCATGTTTCTGACGCTGACACGCATGCAGGTTAACATAACAACCATCAAAAGACAAAATATGGCTTTGTTTTACATATTTTTGGTGTTTTCATCACAGGCAGGATATTGACATTGGCTGAGATTGAATGAAGCTACTTAACGTATTTGGATTCGATTTTGCATGAGAGACAGAAAGTTACTAACTATATATATATTTTATTTTTTTCATGTACTATAGGTTGAATAAGTATTCACATGAATGCAGTGACTTCAGAGAATAAACAAAATAGTCACTGAGATGCTGAGGTCGGATCTGATTTACCGGAATATGTCAAATAGACGATTGTATTAATAAAAGAAAGAAACAAAGCTCAAGTAAAATATTCACAGCGATGAACAGAAAAGTGGTCTCACCCTCTCTCCAGGCATTTCCAACAGGTGAGCTGGTGCTTATGTTAAGAGTTATCACCACGTTACCATTCACCGTGTTCACGATAACAAATCTAAATATCTTACTACAAAAATTCACTCCATCCATGGCTCCTAACACTCTACTTGATATATGTGGAAAGTATTTCCATTTAACGCGAAGCAACATTTGTTCCTCACATGATCGACTGAGCTCCAGGTTTCTTCTCTGTCATATCTGTTCAGTCAGGAGTCATGTTTAAGAATAAGCATATTTAATCTGTAGTTCACAATATCATCATCATAACCTAAAAGATAAACGCCATGTTAATTAATGGATGTGCACAAAAAAGAGAATTGTCTCATGTTATTGTATTATTTCAACATTTCAGTCCGTTTTGTGTGCACGTTTATGTTCGCTATGCAGAGAAGTTATGTAATTAATTGATTCTTTGAAGAAGTGGACTCACACACACATTAATTATTGGACTCTGTGTTAACACTTAACTGAGGAGGATGTGGGGAGTTCTCACTGCGTCTAATAACTCCTTCGTTAGGACAGACTTGATAAACCATCCAGTCCAGGCACGGCTTCTGATCTTAACCCTCCACACAGTGAAGCGCTGAGGAGGAATGCTGGAACGCTCAGATGTAATTTACAGGTGGACAGGTGTCAAAGGTGGCGGCGGAGGAGTCCACACAGGCTTCGTCTTTCCATGTGCTTCACTTGTACAGTCCCTTCACTGTGTTCGGATCCAGAAAGCTCCTTGTATAATTCAGACAAAATACAGCTGTCGTTCCCCGAGCCACTGAGGCCGGACCTCCTCCTGAGCTCTGCGACAGTTTCATGAGAAACCTTTCATTTTATTTCTCAAACCAGAGATCTTTTCTCTCACCTGATACTTCCTTCCTTAGAAAACACACATTTAGTCCTGACTGCTCCAGTGCCTAAAAGTAATTTCTAAGACAGTAACAAGAAAGACAAAGTAATAAACCAGCTCCAATAAACATTTTATGTGTCAGCAAAAACATCAGATGACCACCTGTACCCTACCTGCCCAGTATCAAGCAGCACACAGATAATATTAGTGACTAGCTGCAGAGGACTTAGTAGCTAAAGAACAAGATACTTCCAACAGCAGCTGGTGGAGACCAAAACTGAGCTAAAGGGAAATGAAACATTGCATTTTTAATCGCTAGGTGGCTAACCCTAACCCTAACCCCAAAACACTTCGCTTACAACATCATTATTACCAAATTGATATTGTCTTATTTGAAGATCTCTGCGTTACCACAAAAGATATCAAAACGCCATCAATATCAGTCCAG
This sequence comes from Hippoglossus stenolepis, assembly GCF_022539355.2. NCBI lineage: Eukaryota > Metazoa > Chordata > Actinopteri > Pleuronectiformes > Pleuronectidae > Hippoglossus > Hippoglossus stenolepis. Next base: position 3,285,780 of record NC_061495.1, on the reverse strand, counting down.
GAATGTCTTTGTTGTACAGTGAAGTGCACGTGACAGTGAGCAACAGAGACCTCTAGCAGCGAACAAGTTTAAACTAGGACAGAGCAAATTCTCTTTGGGTGAATCACTTGTCTTTGGAGAAACACGCTCGCTGTGAGGATTTGAAGCTCGGGTCTGAAAGGTCATGAAACCGACCATGAGATCTGTGACAGCGGCACATGAACCATTAGTCTGATTCACAGGCTGAGACATTCACTAAAAGCATGTATAGATTTCAGGTCTCCGGGGAGGAGAGTGTTGTCATAGTCTGCTTTCCCAAATCAAGGTGTAGGTTTTCTAAAGACCTATAGCGTGATGTGTCCAAACGTGTAGACGCTGTTTTCAATGTAGTCATGTGAATCAGGGCTTGTTGAAATATGTTCTCCACCATATCCCAATTTATTTTTGAATCTCATGTCTGTTTAAAACTTTCACAATCTGCCGGCTGCACATCGGGACTCAAACCCACGACCAGAACCCAACCATCCAGCGGATTGCAGAAGACACAGAGTGAAGAGCAGCTAACAACTGATGTAATATAACAGGCATCTAAAACAGCAGACAAAAGCCTCGTGGATGAGTTCTACCCCACCCCTGAACCTGACCTTTCCTGCTAGTAAAGGCAATATCCTGTGGTTGATCTTTTCGTCTCCCTCCACCAACAGAAAACAGATGTGGAGCTCAGAGCCTACACAGAGTCCCCGGCGGGGAGGAATCTACACGGACGCAATGTGGGTTTTCCTTGCCTTCGTCAATGAGCAGACGCTAACTCGAGAGGCACAGAATCAACTTGCAGATTAAAGAGTAGTCCACCAATTTAGCATGGCGCTCCTAAAACATTGTCGGGCTCATGGCACACACTTTGAGAAAACTGATACGGGAGAAGCAGAGATGTTCACTTTATGCTTGTAGCAGCTGACGTCTCTGGTCTCAAGCAGAGATGAGGAAACAGCTACAGAGGTCAGGAAAGCTCCCTCCCTCCGGAGCCACAAAGGGCTTTCGACAGCGCTTTTTGATATATGCATTTGTTCCTCTCTGGCACGCCTCTTGACTCTGATGTGTAGAATAGGTGGAGTTGACTTTTAACATACAAGTAACAAACAGGAAGGCCGAGGCATCATTGTAGGACCAAATGATTCATGAAGTGCTGAAGCAGTTTGTCAGTAGCCTCATCGTCTAGGGACCATATGTCTTTAGACAGTTTGGACAAGAGGGCGGGACCAACCATCAACTGACCAACCCCTTGAGTCAGAACCAGAAATAAGCAACATATTCTGGAGAATAGTTTATTCTACTTTTTATTCTAAAAAAGTTTTTGCTGCCTCTTTATGACCTAAAACGGCAAATGAGACAATCAGGGAGAAAATTAGCTTTTTCTATAAACTATTCTCAATGTCTGCGGTTGGGACGGATTAAGGTCAGAGCAACGATTTACTGGAAAAGCCTATGTTAAGGCGGAGGAAGAGGAAACAGAAGCGGGGGAAGTGAGCCGGCCTACGCACTGGGCTAAAGGCTAAGCTAAAGGCTAACCCCGTGCAGACCAGCGCTCCTGAGTCTGTTCCTCGCCAAACTCCAGGTCTCTTAAAAACAAGATGGACGAGAAAGAGAGCTGCAGGGTTGTGGTGTTTTCTTGGTGTGAGTCCTGACCTCGCTACATGTGTGTGTGTCTTTTTTTTTAACTACTTCCAAAACAAAAGCACATGCTGTCTGGACCGAGGTATTTACGACAGGTGACAGTGGAAACACTAAACTGAAAAGTCCCTTGCAGGACCTTTAATGATAATCTTCACTCACAACTTAATGTAATGTGTTGTGTTTTTTCTTGCTGGTGTATAACAGCTGAGTGTGTGTGTGTGTCTGGTGTGTGTGTGTGTTAATGTCACAGCTGTCACCTGAGCCACATTGCACACTGCTGAGTGGAGCCGGCCTCCTCTGTGAAACATTTGGCCGGGGTCATTCGTCTTAAATGTGTTGTTAGCACTCGCTCTCAACTGCTTCAGCTGTCAATAACTTGGGCAACTACTTAAGTCAAACTGGCTTTGTGTGTGTGGTCCAGGTATTACTCGTGTTGTGAGGACCTGAATCTGTTTACATGGTCGCATCATGGAGACTTGTCGTCCTAATGGAGATTCTTCACGATGTAAATCAGTACAAGGTGAACACGTTTTGAGGTTAGAGTTACGGTTGGGTACGTAGTAGTTATGGTCAAGGTTAAATATGGCAGATTTGCGATCCAGAGAGTTAGCGTTCGGCCAAATCAAAGTTGGCATCTCCTACTCTCACTGTGGCTCAGCTTCCACAGCGCTGTGGGGAATTCACCGCTCCAGGAGAAGTGTTGTGATAGTTGTCAGTGCGTCTGTCTTGTGCTTCGCCGGCTCGTACGACCAGCTGCTGCCACTTCGGTGTCACATCTAAGGCCTTTGATGACGGGAGGAGGGATCTCAAGCCGTGAGTGTGTGTGAGTGTGTGTGTGTGTGTGGGGGGGGGGGTTTCTGGTGACCAATCAGTCGCAGCTGACACAGTATGTCGCCAGGTGAGATCTCGTGGTGTCAATTGTAAATAACAACTGAAAAGTTAGTTATCAGCAATTAACAGGACCCTCTGTCTAAAATACACTGGATGTCCCCGGAATGTGGAAAATGAGCTTTGAGAAAACTGTTCCCTGCTCAAGGGTCGAGGACTTTGAGGCAGACAACTTCCTGTCGCCTTGAGCCCAGCCAGTGATCCATTTGTTTTAAAAATGTCAATCACACGATATCAACAGGGCTATTTTCTCTCCACAGACGGACGCATTCTCAGTTTCTGTTTTCACAGTTGTACTCCCGATGACAAGTAACATGACTGTTGTGTGTAAGATCCGTGACGTGTCCCTTTATTTGTGTGTTCTGCTCTGGTACGTTGTGTGTGGGCAGAAAGGAATAAATATGTGGCTCAAAATGAAATAAGTCAAGAGCTGCATTATGACCACTTATAAACAACCACTTCAATTTTAAGATGCATCATAACTTCCACGCTTCAGCTCAGTTTAAACAGTCTGTTTTTATTTTGAGCTTTTCCTAGTCTTGATGACAACGTGCTCTACGGAACAGTTTTGCCATTCACCCATTCACACAGTGCACAGCGCAGCACGTCCTCTACCACACTCACACTCACACACTGTCGGGTTCAGGATCTTGCCCAAGGACACTTTGGCACTCAGGATGAGGGAAGCTGGGATCGAACTGAAGGCCTTCTAGGAACTGGACAACCCACTCTACCACCTGAGCCACAGCCGCCGCAGTAATTGGTACTTTACTGCTTAAAAAGCATGAAGTCTTTCACATTGATATGTACGTAGATCTGCTGTCTTCACCAGCATTTTCCTTGTCCTTGAATTCTTCTCTACAACACGACCAACTGCTGACACTGCTGAGTTCACCCTGAGAGCAGCCTGACACTGGGAAGTCTCGCATGGGAAACAACCGAGTGCTGGGACGGCCCTGCACGTAACCAACACGGGTTTTCATCCCACTTTCTCTCTAATGAGCTGATTACAAAACATGAGCAAACCTCAGCTTGGCCTGGAGCCAGAGAAGAGAGAGAGAGAGAGAGAGAGAGAGAGAGAGAGAGAGAGAGAGAGAGAGAGAGAGAGAGAGAGAGAGACAGAGAGAGAGCGAGGAGATGATGGCAGCAACAGGCATGTTGTGAGGGCGGAGGGAGAGGTTACAGAGCTGGTTGCTAAAGACAACCACATGTCTCTATATCCAAGCTCACTCTGCTCTGACTCTCCGCGTCTCCAGCTTCTATCTGAGCGGAGACTGTGGCCTGGCACTGAGTCAGCACCATTTGGAGTCTAATATCTCCCATCATATGGAAACGTGAAGGGAAAAAGGAGTCCAACCACCCTGCCCTTGAGGCGGCGTCGACTCTGTAGCCATGGGAGGGCCTAGTGTAAATCATAACTTACAAACTCCTCGCCCTCCCCCTTCCCGACACAAACCCCAGAGTTAGCAGCACAAACAAATCCCACTCCTCCTCCTCGTTCTTTCTCTGTATGTTGGCTCGAGTTTGTTGTCAGTGGCCTCGGCATAGACCCCAATCTCTGCCTCTGCATCAGATTAGGGCCTCGGGCAAACATCGCAGACAATACACCATTGTCTGCGAGCCTGTGTCGGTCTGTCTCAATGGCCCACAGTCACATAGAGATGCTTGTTGGGTGTTTGGAGAGGAAGTGATAATGATACAGTGGAGGGGAAATCGTGATCTTTTCCCCTCTTGCACTTATAATAGTGGTAACGGCGTATCATCTTTTTACACCAGCTGGCCGGAGGTTTATTTACCACAGAGCGGAGTGAGGGGTGCAGACAGGAGCCACGTCACACGACACCACATGGGCCTCAAATAACAACATATCATCATTCACATCATCTGCAGCGATGTCTTAAAATGGCCTGTTCTGACCAAACAGTGCTCGAAAAAACAACAGAGCTCCCGACTGAGTACAACATGCAATTTTAGGTGATTATGTGAAAATGACGATCCCTCACCAGCAGTTAGAAACAGTCACCAGACCAGACAATGGTCAAGTTACAATGATCTTAAAACTAAATCAGAGAGAAGGGATCAAGTTATCACATCTGAGATATTACAGCTAACACGTTTACACACAATTTAGTATCGTACTACCTCCTCAGTGTCAGACACTTTGAAAAAGAAAGAGGATCAAATATCGATGAATCAGGACCAGACTCATCTCCCTCGTTTTATTACCCACGATGCAACTTCGTGTCAAAGACACAGGTCTGGTAACTTTATCTCCGTCTAACTCTGCACCCACAGATGTTTGCATTTTTAAAACTTGTTGTCTTCGGCCTCGTATGATGGAAGTTGCCCAAAATGTATCAGCTTTCATGCAGCTCCCCCTGTTTCTTTACATATGCAGTAAAGTAGTAGCTTCTCTTTTCTCATCTCCCACCTTACTGTGCTGGTTTGTTTAGTAATTCAAAAAAACGTATATAAAATAGTTTTTTATCTCATTCATTTTCACATTGAGTGTCAACATCACTTTAACAGCATTTGATGTAAAAGCACAACAATAGTAACTTAAGTAAAAAAATCGAGCCTAAAAGATGATGAACAAAGCTGCAAAATATAAGGATGAAAAGATCAAATCAGTCACTTTCCATTGTCCGGGGAGTTTATCTTGTGTTGAGATAATGAAATCAGTCTCCCCATCCCCCTCCCACGAGGAGGTGACCTCCCGTGACCCGGGCAGGACACACACAGAAGAGCGGGGCGGCCGCCTCCATTGCTCTGTTGTGGGCCGACAGACAATGATGATGTTACTATTGAAATGCTTTCGGGAGACCGGGTTTCCGATGAGTCAGGGTGAGGAGAGCTCGGCCAGAGCATGACGGGAAGAACTTTGTACTGCGCACGTGATGACACACCATGCATCACACAGGGTTCACTGTATACACACGAGTGAATGTGTTGAGGTTTTCCTGTCTTTGTGGAGATAATGGAGCTGGCTGTGGTCTGATGTTTCTTCTTCCTCTGCAGTTTAAGAATAACAGAGCCGCAGGAAGAGGAACAGGGTTATTAGACTTGGAAAGAGAGTTTTCCCTGAGAAAACCTGTTTCTACAACAATTACATTTGAGTCCCTGCTTTGGATGAAGGAGGGGGGGGGGTGCCTCCGGTGACTGATGAGCCCAATTGGCCAGTAATGAGCTTGTCAGTTATTTTACCATGCAGCCCTTAAAACGGCTTGTTAAACACACATCAGCCTCCACCGTCGTGTGAGTGTGTGGAGGCCAGACGACGGGAACGTGCTCCTTTGGCGGCGGCGCTGCAATCCACCCTGACCTCAGGTTTTGTGCGGGGATTTGAGTGTCCACTCGTAGCTGCTCTGGTGTAAAGATAGAGAAGCGGGGGTGTGGGGGGTGAAACGTGCAAACCTCACCCTCCACTCTCTCTCTCTGTCGCCGGATAGGATGTGAGCCCATTTAACCTCGCACACTTGAGGGAGAATGAGCAGGACGCCTCGACGGGAGTGGAACAACAGGCGTTTGGACCGGCGGGGACCATCCTGTGCTGTCCCCCGTCTGAAAAGCAAAGGATCCAGTGAAGGGCTCTACAGATGAATGAAAGCGAACGTCTCTCTCTCTCTCTCTCTCTCTCTCGTTCTGCCACTTCTCCTGCCTCCTGAAGTGTGGACTGTAAGCGATGGTGGCATCGTTCAACACGTGGCTGCGGGCGCCAGGCCTCACAGTCCTCACACAGATGCAGTCGGACTACTTTTTAAAAACCAATGAACAATGAATTAAACCAGTTTTTAATCATCTAAATAATTGTTAATTGAAGCCCTCATTATGGATTACAGTCTTAAATTATTTGACGTCTTTCTTATCTTGCAGTTTGGACACAGAGAGTAATGTCAAGTCAACGCACACATCCTGCTCTATAACTGTGTTCTCATTTAAACTGCACATCCTAAATGTGTGTGTTTGTCCTTAAAGACACAAAAACTTCTCCAGAAAGTTACAGTTTCCTGTTTCCTGTGCCATAAAAAAAAAAAGAGCTAAAAAACACAAGATGCTCTTGACTGACCGGAAGGAGAAATCCACAGTTTTAGATATCAAAAACATATTATAGATGAGGTGTTGGAGTCAGTCTGATCCCATAGTGATATCAAACATCGATCTGGTGAATATCTCTGACGACAAAGTAGTTTAAGTCTATGTTATACTCTATGTTGTTTTAATAATATAAATACAAAAATAGGTATTTTATTTGGTACATTTTACTCTTCGAAGTCAAGCCTGATGTTGCCTCACAAGAAAGAATGATATAGTATTTTCCACACAGGGAAACAAGCAGCTAATTAATTAAACACTGGTGCCGGCACATAATGTGTAAGTGAGGGGTCAGATATTGTATTTTATTTTTTAGGATTCCTTCTTCTCATCATACAGATGTACAAGTCAGAAGCTCTGGAGTTTCTCAGGCCAGCCTCCTAAAACCCTGCAGAGTGTCCAGATGAGCCTCTGGAGGACTCACCTACCAAATAGGCCACACTTCAGAAGCACACGAAGAACAGTGAAGTCGAGTCTTTACACTCAGGCTAAATGTTAGAAGTCCAGTGGAAACACTGTGTGAGGCACTGACCCTGAACTGCAGCACGTTCAGCAGCAGGTCAGAGGTTTACACGCTGCTTAAGGGGAAAAAGCAGCAGCTCCCCTTCATCCGCAGCCACTAAATTCCAGTGCAAACATCTTTCAACCAGTGAGGCTCCCACAAGGCCTCCACCACACCACACCACACCACACCACACCACACCACACCACACCACACCACACCGAGCGCATCCCAGTCCTGAGGTGACAGGCGGCTGAATGGCTCCACTGGTACGCTGCAGTGTCTTCGCTCAGTGAAATGAGATTCCAGTCGGGGTTCTCGCTCTTTTTTCTTCTTCTTCCTCTTCTCCAACTTTTGAGTTTACTCAGCAGGAGTGGGTTGGTTGTGGTGGAGGAGGGGGAGGAGGAGGAGGAGGAGGGGATGGTGGTGGTGGTGGTGGGGGTGGGGTGCCCCCCCCCTCCCCTCCTCAGTCACTCAGACCTCACCCTCCTCTCTGTCCCTGTACGCTAGACTTCATCGGTATTTGCTTTAACCCCCCCACACACACACACACACTCCCACCTCCTCTCTCCTCCTCCTTGGCCTATACCCTCCAAACCACACACACACACACACACACTCGGTCACTCCTTTTCCAGTATTTGACTCATTATATTTCCTGCAGATTTCCAGAAACGAGGCAAAGAACGACAGTGGATCAATAAAAACGAGGCCCTGGTCTCCGAGGCGATGCACAGGGCAGCGGCCGGGGGTGCAGATGAAAGTGACACGGCCACTGTGGAGTCTCTGAACGCCGCGGAGCCCCCCCCGAGCTGAGGCTGAATGAGCTGAATGGGCTCATCCATTCTTCACTCCTTTCACTCTCCGTAGGCCCTAACTGTTCATTCCTTACAATGGGCAAACGCACTAAAAACTTTTTTCCCTTTTTTTTCTTCTTCTCATGCAAATCGCCTGAGCCCTGCCTGGGTTTGTCATCATGTGAAGAGGAAAACACACACGCATGCATTCGTACTCAATTAAACTGTTACTGCTATTTGAAACTTATAAAACATTCATTCTTTTTTTTTGAACACCAACGATTTTCCAACTTTTCTAGGTGCAAAAAAAACAAAACAACAATCATCCAAGGATCCATTTGGTTTTCAAATGTGAATTACATGCAAAAACAGTTTGTTTTTAATTAGGATGTGGGTCAGAACAACTGTGTGGGGACTCGTGAGTCTGCACATGAGTTTTGGGGAATCGTTAGCAGCAGCAGCGCCTGTGAGATCGAGGGGAGCCAACAGCAAATCTATCTGGTTAAGGGCCCCACAAAGGCGTCAAGTGTTTGTTGACTGCTCAGGCTGGAGAGCAAACAGTCAACTTTGAATCTTTGATCAATAAGTACACATGTCACCGGGGAGGGATGAGTCCCCGGCTGCTGCTGACACTCCACAGGTTGTGTTCTTTGCTTAGTAGCATTAAGAGATTAAAAAGTAAAGTGCTCTAAAAAGTGAGAAGAGAGAGAGAGATGTGTGTGTGTGTGTGTGTGTGTGTGTGTGTGTGTGTGTGTGTGTGTGTGTGTGTGTGTGTGTGTGTGTGTGTGTGTGTGTGTGTGTGTTTGTGATTGTTTTTCATTAAGTGTGAAAATAGAAGAAAGGTGTTTTCCTTGATGTTGGGAATGAACTTGTGGGTTTGCAGAGTTGTTTTAATCTTTTTTCCTCATCTTTTTGATTTAACCATGAAATTTCAACCAACTTTGCATTTTCTGAGGACTTCAGAGGAAAACAGTAGAATACAGTTTGTGTTAAAGTGTTGAAAGACGAGTGAGGGGGGGTTGGCGCCGAGCTTTCTGATCACATCTCTTTCCCATATGGATCAAGTTGCAGGACAAGAATTTTTTGGATTCCTGTGTCAGATAAGTTCAAAGTGCAAATGAGATGTGAATGCTGCCCGGAGCCTCATCTGCTGCTGCCGCTGCCCTGAGCAAGGCAGCAGACAGCAGGAGGAGGAGGAGAGTGTGTGAGCATATAGAAAACACACAAAACAAATGAAATCAAACTTCTCCCCAAAACTCACAACATCACCACATCACCACACAAACGTCCTCCTCACCTTCTGTGTCTCTGTCCTCTCGCGTCTCTCCGCCGCAGCTCCTCTTCCACTTATTTTGTCCCGAGGAGGAAAAAAAACTTCGCCCTGGAGTCGGATTCCCGGAGCCTACAACGACTGCGCCGCTGGCACCAGCTCCGGAACACGCACAACGCGAAACTCCATGAACCGACTTGGGGACAAAAAAACTTTCTGTTTTAAAACACGCAAAGTTTGCAGGGCATCGCCAGCCCCTGGTTGTGTCCCGGGAGAGAGAGAGAGAGAGAGGGAGAGAGAGAGAGAGAGAGTCTCAGTGCGCGGCACAAGTCGAGTCTAACTTTTTCTTACAATCCATCTTCTTCTTCCCGGGAGGTGCGCTCGCGACTGCACGCGCGTCCTCAGCAAACTAACATCGTGCGTAAAAACAAAAAAAGAGGAATCTTCTTCTTCTTCTCGCGAGTAAAAAGTTTGTGGAGTCGCAGCGGGTTTGGCTTCACTCGGCAGTTGTTGCAGAGACATGCGGTGGTGTTGAGATCCTCAAGCTGCCGATCTGTTTTCAATCCCCCTCCTCCTCCTCCTCCTCCCTCCACCATCTCCTCCTCTCTCTCACCCCCTCGCTCCCTGGTGAGTTGGGCCATTTGCTGCACCAGATGGGCCGGGCTAACTCAATCCAGCAGTTGGGAGAGGGCAGGAAAAAAGTTCAGATAAAGTTTCATTTACTGTTCGATTCTCCACGGGCTTCACGGTTGTGCATGTGCCGCCCGTGCAATGCGCTTGTGTCCGCGGGTTATCAAACACTGCAGCTGCAGGAGTCAGTGACCGTTACGTGAAGTTCCCTTTACGGTTAGAAAACGAGAGCTTTTAACGCGTTTTTTCTCCCAGTGTTTCTTTGGGAGTGGGTGGACTGGTAATCAAGACGCTCTCTGATCTGCAACTAAAACCCCAAAAGTCACATGCACCAACAAATGCAAACCCGAAGCCTGTAGTTACAGTCAGGGCTTGATGATTTAAACAAAAAGAAAGAGACAACAATCTTCATAATTCATGCTTTGTGTGTTCCCATCCAGGCCTTTTCAACTGGGCTGGACCTTTTATTTATTATGTGGATCATGTGGATTTCACCTAAACCAACCCTGGGGTGTGCAGTATACTTATTTAGAAGGAAAGTCAAGAGATGATGGATTCAGATTTTTGGGGTAAAAGTGGCAAAATGTGCTGACAGTGTTATAAATATGTTTTATATTTAGAATCTTAATGTGCAGAGTCTAACCAGTAACTACAGGCCTGTTTGCTAAATGAATATAATAGAAAATGTAAACAACGCGTCTACCAGTTTGTACTTATGTGTTGTACTTGTGCAAATTCCACACGACAACATGCAACTCAGGCTCGGTTTAAATGTTTTGAACAGTTAAGACGTATCTGTAACTACGTAGTTGTGTTTTTGTACCTGTTTCTCTTGGCTGGACACTATACAGCCCCGGCAGTGCACAGCTTGATAGTGTGTTTTATCAAATGTAGTATAGTTGTCCAAGTACTAAGCACTGAGTTTGTTGTCAATGGATGTGAGTGGCTGTTTGCAGCGTGGTTTGATATGCACCATGATAACAGCACAATATTAGTCATTAACAAACACCTCAGGGTTTTAACAGCTGATTCATGACTGAACAGTTAATGTCCTTTAATCAAAGTAATGAAAGTAAAACTCATTTTAATGTCTCTTTAAGTGAATTTTCATGTTTTTCCTACTGACTTCTGATTTAATTTTCTATTTTATTTTACTGGCACAACTGACAAAGGCTTCCTCCTTTCAGAATTGAACTTTAAGTATGAAAAGAGAAGAACAAACCTATTTCAGGTTTGTGATGTTCGGTATAAATTGTAAAAATGTGTAGACTGTATTGAATAGTTTCACATGTAAGCAGCGTTGTGTAGGTGGTCAGAGTGAAGATGAATTTAAGTGCTTGTTATTATTGACATAACAAAACATTGTGTTTTATGAACTCCTCCATAACAAGATCAGAACTACGATATTCACCAAAATACAAAAAAAAACCACGTACACAAATAAAACGTTCCAAGAGGCAGTTCAGCATCTGAAACCTTCAAGTCTTTGTTGACTGGTGAGAGGCTCCACAGCAGAGACGTGAGGCAACAAGAGGTGGAGAGGTGGAGGGGATGAAAAGACCCTGAGTCGCTGAATGATTGTCGGGCCCGGCTGTGCTGCCACCTATTGTCTCTCTCTACATTTGCATCATGCCTGAGTGCCCACTCTCAACACCGGCCTGTGCACATGAGCGGCCTCTGCAGCTCCCTGTGCCTCTGGGCCTGTGCACGGCCTCAAAGGAGGGTGAATGGCGGAGTCAGGCTCACTGGCCCTCTCTCCCGTGCTGCTATGGTCCTACAAGCAGGAATTTTAATGAGCTGGCCGAGCTTTTCTGATTGCAATAATAGAGGAATGTCACCGCAAAGTACTGACAGCAAAGCTGCTGGGGAGAGAATCAAAGAGGGAGGAGGAGGAGGAGGAGAAGGAATAAAGATGGAGAGGCGAGGAGAAGAGCTGAGGATCACAGGAGATTATAAGATTATAGTTTGACCATATTACCTCATACATTCTTCAGTGATAACATCTGCAGCTTGTGATTTCAGACTGTTTATGTGAATTTATCGTCCACGTTAGTAGATAATCTGAAACTAATTCTGATGTGATCTTGTGGTTAAACATCCCAATAACAATCAGTTGATACATAATTTTATAAATACTTTGCATAGTTTCCATCTGATACCGGTTATACATAGATTAGTGATCATTTTATTTTACATTCCTTTTGTCATGTTCATATGGTGCACATTTGAAATTAATCTGTGCCTAATTTATCAGTAAATTGTTTAGATTTTTTAAACTATATCTATTCATAATTCAATAATAAAAATAATTTGTTCTAAATTAATTATACTTCAGTTCCAGTGTTGAATGAAAAATAGCTCAGTGATGGAAAATGTTGATGTGCACATGGGATTAAATGTTTTTCCATCCATGAAATTAAAAACATATTTTCAGATAATGGCTGCTTGATTTGTTTCCACGTAAAAACTAGTATATTCTTGTCATACTGCAACACAGTGTCCACTAAAGTGACATGAACACAACATAAAAACTGGGGTAATGTATTTGTTATTAGATGAAATATTAAGAAAGCCTTGTTCTGCTCACTGTGGCAACAAATGAGGCTTTCAGAGTCCAACCCTCCACCTGAGACCCAGAATCACTGCCGTCACATCCGTTTATGGAGTGAATGAGGTAAGTGAGGTGAGGGAGGCGGCCCTCTGCTGGAGCACAGAGGAGACCTTGTCCTCTTATCTGCTCATCACTGAGCTCCATTCACTCCATCCCTCTGTGCCGCTGACGGCACCGCAGGGTTTTCTCAGGGCAGCAGACGGCTTCACCTCCACCTGCGTCTCCCAGCAGCCGGGAAAAGGTTCAGGCTGGAGACACGTGTGTGGATGAACGTTAAAACCAGAGAGTTTAGTGTGGATCTGTTAGACTTACAACAACAATAAAATAAATATATCTTAAATGTGGAAAAAGCAATAAAAAATATCAGTCGGTATTGTTGTTGTCATAATAAAAACAAGACTTTATGTAACACTTTTCAAAACAAAGTTAAAAAAGTGCTTTACAAGATGAAATGATGAGAGCAATTAAAGAACAATTAGAATTATGAGAAATTATTAATCAAAAGAAGCCAATAATAAATGTAAAATAATTGAAATAATCAAATATCGGTTTATTAATCAGATGCATTCAAAAACAAATTGTATTTGAATGTGATTAAAAGAGGATAAGCTGCATTTCGGATGAACTACCATGAATGTACACATCACTGACTCAGACTAGTGTAGAATGAGTTACATTAATCTAAACATGAGAAATTAAAAGCATGTATAACAATCTTAAGATTACTCCTGGATAAAACTGAGCTGATTGGACAACTGTAATAACATGGTTATTATTATGAGAATACACAGAGTTTTTCAAGTTTTGATTTCTTAATAATTTAAGATGTAAGCAATGTAAAATACAAATTAAACAATGTAAAAAATGTAACTCTCTAATGTTATTAGTGAGATTTCTTAAAAAGTGGGTTATATGTCTGCCTATTTGTTGTATGACTATATTATATTATTTAACAATACACACGTAAATGTATATTTGTATAACCTCTCATTACAGGTTGGAGGTTTAATGTGTACATGAGAGCATTTGAAACAAAGAGCATCCATGGATTTCACATTATAGAGAAAAACAATCTATAGTCACAGGTTTGTTTTTACGCTTTAAGGTCAGCTCAGTAATTGTGCTTCATCATATCTGCTTCTTATTAACACACCACGATGCTCTGAACATTGAATCAGTACTTTGAACAAGCGACCTCTTCAGCTCTAAATAAGGACATTCAGTCCGTTACTTTAAAGAGCAGCAGTGACGGTATTTCTTGATAAATGCTGCCCTCTATTTGTCATGTATAGTATTGCAGTTTGATGGACATTAAAGGTTCAGTCTGTACATTTTCTCTCATCATTAAAACTACACACTGACTATTTGAAGAGTTTCCCTCCTCCATTAAAAATGGGCGTTTCTCAACTGATCCTGAAGTAAACATATATTTACTGCTGTGATTAGAGCACACACACACACACACACACACACAATAATAATCATAATCAAAAAGTGGTACTTATATGGAGGTGTAGTATTGTTATTAGCATTAACCGCAGCAATTAAAGCAGCACCAACATTACTATCAATAATAATAATAATAAATACATGCAAATTCTTCTGAAAGCATCGTCACTTTGCACCGTTTGCACTTTTTAATAACAAACAAAAGTACAGGAAATATGTAGTTGCTTTTCCAATCATATCTTGTGATGAGAGATTTGTAATGTATTGACTGGAACTGGGGTGAATCAGATCCAACGTCAGAGGAGCACGGTGGCAAAACGGTGATAATATGTCCGGTGAGCCACATGTGGTGCAGTTCTCAAGATGGAGTCATGAGTAAAGCTGAAAGTGAAAGAGCAGCGTCTGACCCCTGGAGGACATTTGGCCTCCGGGTGTCTTGACCACAGCGGTGAGTGTTTTGTTGTGACAGACTTTGTCCTGCGCTCGGAAGCCTCCATTAGGTGCCTGACCAGACATTTGTTCTGGCTCCACTTTGAGGAATCTTCTTTACCAGCGTTTCTCAAAGTGGCCTTCACAAAGGAGCATCCGTCCGGAGGTACGACAGCTACGGAATAGCCCTATAAACCGAATGGAACTGTCTTAGTGGCCATTTCCTCGCCCTGGGTGGTAAATCACAGTGTTTGTTGCAGGGAGGTTTACGTTGTTTGTGCACAATCTGCCACCACTTCAAAGCTGTGGGAGGGGACCCAGAGAGAGGGGGGGAGGGTGTTGTCCCCTTCCAGTGACTCACGGTCAACCTCAAAGGACTTGGGTCTATGACATCCGGTCCAGGGGCGTTTTGTTGGCTGAGCCGGGAGATGTGGTCAAGATGTTGTCATTGTTGAGGCCTCGAAAGTTCAGCAGGTGGGGAACACGTCATTTCTCGGATTTAAGGCCGATCTGTAATTTTACTCTCCTCTACAGGAACAATTACAAGGCTGCCGGTCTCTGCTGTGACTTTCTCTTTGGGTTTCCTTCATCTCCCCTCTGAGGACCATGAGAACACACTACAAGCTCTGACCCAGGCCTAGTCTCTTGACCACAGTAGCCGTCTGCAGACAAAACCCCACCGCAGCCGTCACAGCCTGCTGAGTGAGCTGGCAGTACGGCAAGCCACAAGTGCCCTATCTTCTCTGACTCACGAGGCAGTCTGGCTCTCCAAGTCACGGCATTGTGTGACACAGTGCACATGGAAGAGCATCAGACGTCAACACACCCGCACCACTAATCACACAGTCTCTCTGAGGGGAGGAATCGGTGAGGGGGTTCTGTGATGTCTCCAAATGATCCAGTAAAAAGTTTCCCCTGCTGTTACGGTAAAATCTCACATTAGAGAAAGGTTTACAGCTGGAGCCTGTGTTTTATTTTATAGACGTAATAAATGTGCTTTTATTGTGTGTGTGTGTGTGTGTGTGTGTGCAGAGTTTTGGATTCTCACTCAGAGTCCTGATCAGGTGCATTACCTGTGGTGAACACCAGGAGGTACTGGTGATCTATTTTTGCCAGTGGTCCCAACAACGTGTTAAAAAAACCATGAATTGAGATTCTTTACTGTGTTGTGTTGGTATTCTATAGATTTTAGTGCAGATAAAGACATCATATGTTCATTGTGTCTTTGCAGTACAAACCAACAACATGTTCCTTCCAGAGAAGACACAACATTCCACAAGAGAGAGAGAGAGAGAGAGAGAGAGAGAGAGAGAGAGAGAGAGAGGGGGATGACTTACAGCTGATGTCCCAAGATTCAGAGACAATGACATTGTTATATACAGATATATATTCACCCATAAGCTATAGATGTGACCCGGTGTCCTTTAGGAGGTCGATTTAAACACTTCAAATTGTGTAATTTGACACAATAACTCAGTTTCTGCTTCAGAAAGGTGTGACTCCTCAGGGCCGGGTTGACCTGCGAGCAGATCCTGGGTTAAACTGGGCTACGGACTCTCTATTGATCCACTCATTAGCTCCACCCTGTGTGCACTGTGCATGCTCCCTGTTGAAGTACAAAGCACACGGCAGGTTATGCTCGTTTTATTTATTTATATATTTCGCCTTTAGGCCGAGAAAATCAACCTGTGTTCGTTTGATGGGATGGTAGTTTCCCCCAAGTTTTCTCCGTATCAGGCTGTTGGGACCAGATCCTCTTTAAAGATGTCAGCATGATTCAGATGAGATTCTTGTCAGGTGGTCGAACGGCATCAGAAAACACACGTTCAGTCGCACCTCAACAGTATCGATGACAGCAGCTGAAAAGAAATGTAAAACGACTGAAAATAGGTGGAAGTCGTCTCAAAGGGACAAAATCCAGCCTGGGTATATTGCTGTATAAAGGTGGAGTGTGTGTGTGTGTGGGGGGGGGGGAGTTATCTGTGTCCAGGGGCTCATTCTCTCATAATCTGTCCATGGTCTAATTGCTTTGTATTACCAAACAAGACCATAATTAATTATTGATACAAATCTCCTGACTTGCAGTAAACCTGGGGCCCGGAGGTATCCAGAGAAACACCAACGTGGTCCCGAAGCCACGCCGCTCCTCACCGTGACTCTGTAATACATCTGTATAATGAGCCCCTTTGTCACATTCAGGCAGATAACAACCACAAAAGGGAATTTTTTTAATTCGATTGGGGGCTTTTATTGGGACCGTCTTTAACAGGATTACTGAGATATCTAGAGATGGAGATAAACACTTCTAACAGACAAACACGCTCATTGTGAAGTAAAAAGTGCAGCAGGTTCGGCGACGGCCGGCCTCGTTTGTGAGAGACCTCCCAGCGATCTTCACAGTGATCTACGGTGCTGATACGAGGCAGCGGGAAGAAAGACACACGTCTTCACCTGAGGCCATCGCAGCAACATCCGCTCCGGTCTTAGATTTCGATTTCTGCGGTGGCTGTTCCTGACAGTGAAGCAGGAAAGCGTCTTGGTTGGTCTAAGTTACAACATCCTGTTGTTCATTGACTGGAACAATCTGTTTGAAATTATACCAACCACTTCGCCCACATTAACACAATTAACTTATCAGCTGACCGGTCTTCAATGCTTTCCGCCAGATTCCGAGAAACTGAACACAGAGGCGATCTGAGGACCCTTCGACGCATTTCTCCAGGTGACAGCTGCTATTGTGTGCTGCTCCATTGTCTCAGGAACCCGCTCATCACTGATCCACTGTATAAAAGCACCTTTCATGGCCCTGGGACTGCTGCGGCCGAAACGTGAGATGACGGGCATGCGTCAAAGCTGCGCTCCCAGCTGCCGATGTCGAGATAAAAGTCGGTGACTGTGTGCGTCACTCTCTTGTCATGGTACTTTGAATACTATCAGCTCTCTTTCATGCCCAAACACGGAGGGCCAGTTTGAGGAACCCCAGGGAGGGATCAGGCCAAAATATGCAGGCCAGATCTAGATACACATCGCTGGGTTGGGCCTTGGAGAATAAAAGGCCGGCAGATGAGGGGAAAGGAATAAACTGCCCCTCATCTCTTCATCTCCTGCCCATGTTTCTGTATTTTCGATGTTTTCTTTCTGTAACTCTTTCGGTTCCATGTGTACGTGACGTCTCTTC
The DNA here is from genome assembly GCF_022539355.2 of Hippoglossus stenolepis. Lineage (NCBI taxonomy): Eukaryota > Metazoa > Chordata > Actinopteri > Pleuronectiformes > Pleuronectidae > Hippoglossus > Hippoglossus stenolepis. The sequence continues at coordinate 3,268,281 of NC_061495.1, read as the reverse complement.
TTTTTCAGCCTGCAACTAACAACTATTTCTCTTAGTTCATTTTTTATTCTATATCATGTCAAAGGATCATGAGTCCTACTGGCCTGAGGGTTTACTGACACTAACCATGTAGTTCCTATGTCCCCAGTTTAAATCAAACTGAGGATTCTCATCCGTCATATTTGATGAAGTTAAAAACTGCCTGGAAAGTGGTTAAAAATCTTCCCAGTTACAAGTTGTCCTCTGTTTGATTGTTTTGTTTCATGGTGAATGAGAAATACATGAAGTTCCCATATGTGAGAAACTTAAAGTGACATTTATTTGTATTCTTCCATAAAACGACTTACACACTCTCTTGAATTAGACAGTGGACTAACTGTTCAAGCTATTACTCCAGTCAAAGTGAAATGTCACAGTGAAGTGTTTCACATGATAAAACTAAGAGAACATTGAATTATGACCACATGTCAGAGCATTATTCATTTTATACACTATTAGAGTGTTTGCTTGTATATTGAATGCACTTTAATGCTGTAGCTGGTCCAGGTGGAGCTGGTTAGAGGTAAAACCTGCAAACACAACAGGTATGTAAATGTAATACATGTACTTTATTCCATGGATTGCATCACTTTGGAGTTTGGCATTAAAACATGGATGTTTAATCTGGAACATCAAAGTGTAGTTCTGTGAGCGTCTACTTTCTATCTGAGCTCCGTCTGAGGGCTTTCAGGCACCTGTCCACACGGCGTTACCTCAACACTATGCAGACGTATGAGATCAAGGCCATTCTCTCCTGACATGCCTTCCTCTTTCTGTTTTCATTATAGTCGGCCTGTGATGTATTACACAGTCACCTCGCCGACTGGCCAGCTCGTTGCTGCGTCTCAAGCCAAAGATCTGGCGATGACCGAACCGTCTGAGAACCTCAAACCCCGAGACAGACTTAGAAATCTGCGTGTTGTGGTCTCCAGAGGATCGACCCTCTCAGATATGATGGGAGGTGGGGGCTGGGGATAGATATATATATATATGTGCCACATCTGAGAACTTTGATTATTCAGGGGGAGTCACACAAGAGAAAAAGTTTTGAAGTTTGGGAGTTTCCCTGCTGCTTCTTGCTTTTGTTGTCGTCTCCCGCCGCAGCTTTGGGGATTCAGCGAAGGTGCTTTGATGTACCATTAGACGAGCTCGTAAGTGACAGGCCGATGGTGGGGGGGGGCGTTCGGTACAGACAGGTGAGTGAGGATCTCAGCCACATGAACGACGATGAAAGACAACAAACCCTTTGCCTTGTCAACAGCCTCAGACCTACTGTAAAAACACCTTTTAGAGCCACGAGGAGGAACGAGTGGGATTTCCTTCAGGAGTGCACTTAGCACCTCCTGAGTCCAGGACCCGGGGGACCATGTCTAACGTCACTCATGTGGAGACACACAACTTAACTAATGTTGTTTGGGAAACTTATACATTTGAAGTGTATAGGTGAAAAAAAAACAAAAACATCTGCGATTGATGGCTGAGAGAGATCAGCCGGCAGTGACTGACGCTGTCCCTATTGGTATCTGATACATATCCGCAGAGCAAACACTAGCCTCATATCCCATTACCTAATCCCACATATACTGTGTTGTGTGTTACTAGGTATTTTAAGGACAGAAGCAGAGAACAAAAGGTCTTTTATAGTCCTAAAGCATAGTCCTGTTTTTCCACGAAAACATGTGGCCAAAGTGTAAGGGCAGCTATAGAAACCAAGTAAACAGGTCTCACACCGTAACATGACATGTAGGCCACGGACAACTCATATGTGATGAAGGCCAGACTGGGCCAAGTTCTTGACCCGGTTTAACCTCTGCAGTGTCAGACCGCGGTCCAGAAAGAAAGCAGGAGGGACACGAGAAGCTGAATGTCCTCATTTCACAATCCTAACACCTCCGCTTGGCAGGATTCCCTTTAAGTCCCTCACCTGAGTGTCGCTAAAGGCTCAGTAAGCATTTTCCCACTTTGCTCTCATGACATTTCGCCTCGTGGATTTCATTGGACAGATTGTGACATATCTCTCTCTGAGATTTCTCGCACCACTGCAATTTCATGGAGGTGAGTCGAATCTTGTTTATGGACCACACAGGATTATATTTGTCTGATTTGTCTTTTCAGATAAATCTGTTATCCTGGACGATCTATAGACCTAAAGCCTGTCAGCAGTTTATTTCCTGAATGAAAACGGTTGGTGTCACAGCATTTCTCTAGAGCCAAGTTACCAGAATCCTGTTTCTGTGTTTAATTATTTTTTTATTCTTATCTTTTTCTGACACACTACTCCATTTGGAAATTGCTTCGGTAGAGGTTACTCCCAGTAACAAACAATTCTGGGAGTGTAGTTTCTGAGAAGTTGTGACTGATTGACTTGATTTCATTAACTACGATGAAATATGTCCATGAACGACCTTCCAATGAGAAGACGTGAAGGCTCCAGGGTCATTAAACAATAAGATGAAACTATATTAACTCGGTAGCGAGCGCACCTCTGCCAAGGCCTAACAGTCCCCTAATGAAACCACAATTCAATTTACTGGATTTTTTTATTTTTATTTGGATCTGCACCAAATTGCACACACTCATAAATTCCAGTCCCCTAAATATGCCAGATTATTTTTTTTTTAACAAGATCCACTCATTCTTGGAGAAAACAACACAAATTCAGAAAACGCCCTTTCTAGCAATGTCTGAGAAAATGAAAAAAAAAAACAATAAATCCTGGATCTTTACCAAACCTGAATGTTTTGCTCATTGCACCACGTCTTCACAAAATCTCATGGAAATCGGCTGAGTGGATTTTGCGTAATCCTGCAAAGTAACTAACAAACAAAACAAGTTAAAGGGAGTTCAAAAATGATATCTTCTATAATATTTATATAACTGTCTATTTGTTTGCATTGATGAAGAAAAGAAGAGCAATGGTGGAACAGACTGATTAGTGGATATCGAGCTGGTCTTTGGAGACAGACCAGTGAGTAGGTCGAGTCAGGAGACTGGACAGGCTGGTGAGAATGGACCCGAGGCAGAAGTGAAACAGCAATGATCAAAGTTTAAAAATAAAGAAATAGGACAAGATAACTCATTGCAGACCAAAGTGCTGCACGGCCCGGGTGAACTGACGATCTGGTGAAAGATGGAGTGAGCAGGAGCCCGAGTCTTGTGGAGTGGACGAGCTAATCTGGAACAGGTGCCCAGTTGGAATGGTGGGAAAGAGCCGTGATGCCTCGTCGAGCAGACACACACAAACACAAGGAAAGACAGAACGTGAGACAGACACATGAGGACAAAATGGGGGAGAAGCAGAGCAGCGACACGAGCAGTTGGAGTGAATCAGATTTACCAATGCTGCATCTTTTCAGACTTAAAAGCTCCAGTGTGTAAGATTTAGGTGAAAAGATCTTTTGGCAAAAATTGAATATAAAATAATCCTAGTGATGTTTCCACTTGTGTGTTTCATCTAAATTGTACAAATTGTTGGGTTTTTTACCCTAGAATGGATCCTTTATATTTAAATACTTTATATTTATATACTTTATATTTAAATACTTTATATTTACATCAGGAGCGGATCCTCTCTACGGAGGCAGCCATGTTTTTTACACTTGTCCAAACTGGACAAACTAAACCTTTTGAGTTTCTATTTCAACTGAAGCTAGCACAGTTTCTCTCTCATGTTTGGAAGGAGAGGAGGAGGTGAGGGGTGTTCAGCTGCAACGTGACACTTCACCACTAGATGTCACTAAATTCTACACACTGACCCTTTAATTGTCAGACGAAAACTTATTCGAAAAGCAGTTTGACTCAAATGCTAACTTTTAAATCTTAGTGCCAGCGGAGTTTTAAATCAGTGCACCTTTGAATTCCAAGCCAGTGGCAGAGTGTGGCACGATGTGTTTGCATCTGATGACGGCTGTTGCATTAGTGGGGTCGGGTGGAAGTAGATGCTTTGCTCAAGGGCACACCAACAGTAGATAGTTACTACAATAGACTTTAAAGGCATTTAACTGACATTCCGTGTATGTAGGATGGATCGGAGCCATCGGAGAATTGGACCCGGCACAGTAGTGAAAGACACCGAAGCCTTCTGGCAACCCAGAGATCTGCTGCCCTGTATTACAACTACAAGTGTAATCACAGTAATCTGACTGAATCCCATTATAGCACTACCAGAGTCTAGACAGCGTGATCTCTGCACCGCTCTAAACTCTCCACTCATAATGTCATCAGCGAATATTATACGATTACATTGTTCCCACACATACAAACAGAGGCCCAGAGGTCGCATCCACAACACACACACACACACACACACACACACACACACACACACACACACACACACACAGAGCCATCCCCCATCCAACAATAATCCACCTAAATCAAACTGCGGCATAACCCTACATGATATCAGGCAGAGCAGAGGATTTGCGATCTCTCAAAAAAAAACGGCAGAAGAGATGAATGCGTGGAATCTGTCTCTCTAAGCTGTGTTTTATTGTGTATGCACATGCATACACAATAAAACACACAATTCGCCCCATCTCCTTTCAGTACGCCCGGTGGTTTCTCTGCAAAGTAGATTGATTGTGCTTAATAGTCTGCTTTAAGAGGTAGGACATGTTCCAGACAAACACGTGGATTAAAGAGCACAGGAACACACTGTAACCACCGGCAGATGAAAATGGTTTTTATTGGATTTTGTCTGCCAAGCTGAAGTTAAAACTGTCCCCATGAGCACGAGTTCACATGTCCTGGTGGGTTAAATGAGGACATCACCACCCAAAGACACAAAGACTGATGTGGCAGGAGTGAAACAATTGCAACTGCGGTGTCCCCAAGAAGAAAAGGTCAACCTGGTTTAAAACGTGAATCTGTTGACCTGCTGGTGGTGGGACTGGGATGTTCGTAGATGTACATGTTATCATATTATAAAAATAGATTGAACAGCTAAAGAAACACACAAACAAACCCAGAGAGGAATGATACAGTCTGTTGTAAACATCGAGGCAGACGTCTTGGGTTGGCGTTCATAGTTTTCGTGTTTACGTGATAAACCATATTTTACCTTAAAATGTATAAAATGTAACACAAACATTATATATCTTGTTGACTTGTGTACTTACATTATCCAAATCCCAAATTTTATTCAAGGTAATGGGACGGTTCATTAAATGCGTCATGTCTTTGGCTTTGTCCGTCTCTGCTGTAACATCTGGGGCAAATTACGTATGTTGATGTATTAGTTTATTTCCAAACAGCCTGAAGACCGAACGTAGAGCACCTAGCTGACTCTTCACCTCGGCTCTCACTACCTCGAGCCAACGTGCTTCCATTTGTGCCTACCGGCGTCTCGTGTTTACAGTTCGCATTGCATTCAGTCCAAACACGAAGTCCTCAGTGTGCTGCTTTTCACACAAGAGCCTTTTGTCTCTTCTCCTAAAGACGGCTGTGTTCGAGCCGTACAAGCCGTAGATAGTTATCTGTGCTGGCTCAACCATAGATAACCTTTGGAGACCTGTTGGATGTTTTCCTGAAGGGGGGGGGGGGGCACTGGTGCCTCTTGACACCAACAGTTTCTTAGAAAGTCCTTTGACAAGCACCTATTCTCTTGCAGTATAAAAGCAACGGCTGAATGTTTGTTCAGCAAGACAACATGGATGAACTTCTACAGATGCTCACAGTTAGTGTAACACACATCTAATTCACACTTGAGGGGGGGGTGTATTGAAGACTCATTATTTTTGATGCTTCCTGCTGAGCTTCCTTCTGACATAAAGGTCCCATATTGTGAAGGTGATATTTCTGTGTCTTATTACGATTAAGTAATAAACTAGTAAGTCTCAGTGCTATATAAATGCTGTGTGATTTGAAAACTAAAACCCACCCACCAACCTTTCATTGATTTGGTTCTTCCAAGTGGTTTTGTGAAATCTCCTTTATTTATTTAAATCTATATTAAGGACTCTTATCCTTGTGATGCTTTCAGACATGCACTGAAGTCCAGAGATGCTCTGGACATTCTCCGGAGGGGCTGTGTGTGTGTCACTGCGACTTTCTGAGTGAGAGCCTCAGGACTTTCTCCGGCTATTACCTCTAATATAACGTCTGCAGAAAGTCCGGAGGAGCCGATGTGATAACGCTGCAGGAGGTGTTCACGCAGGATTCACCACGAGCGAGTGAGGGTGCTGTGACGGATGCAAAAAGTGAAAAAGACAAAAGGAAAACAAATATCTCAGCATGAAAAAGCAGAGGAGAAGGTGAAGAGGAAGCTGTCAAGAGAGCTTCTGGTGATAAGAGTGTGGTTTACATGTGGTTGTGCCTGGTTGTGCCTGGTCAGCCAATCAGAAGAGAGGCATTGGCTGACATGCCTCTGTCTTGATAGAGCTGCAAATAGAAGCATGAGAAAGGAGATGTACATTTACATGGTGCTTAAAACCACTAATATACTTTTAAATGAAAGTCTGGAAAAAACGTAAAAGTAAATACGGGACCTTTAACTTGCTGCTACTGCTGCGTATGTTTATCTACCTCCTCCTCCCACCACCTCCCCCCCAATATCCACCTGGAGTCTCATTTATGCATTTATACATCATCATTCCCCCCCCCAGTCTTTTTTAAACTTGGTGTATTCGTGCAGGGAGGAACGAGGTCAAAGCCTAAGAGCCAAATATCAGTTTGAGATGAAATAAGATAAGATGACGTTCCACATGAGATGGCCGACCCCGAGGCTGGATGATGGGCCTCGACGTCACTCAGTGGTCCCTCTCTTCATGCACATGTTCCTCTTCATGTGGAGAGCTAAGCAGGTCTGGAGTTCTGCCAAAGGGGATCTCCGATTGCAGAGTGTATATTGCTCTTACTCATCCTTCACCTGCTGTCTATTAGCTCTGCGCCGGTGATACTGGGGCAGAGCAGCATTGTGTCTCCACCGGAGTCGTTTTGTGCTCCGGGCTAGTTTCACTTTGTCGGACCTTGTCGTGAGGTTCGGTGGGATATTAGTATAACATTATAAATATGTTTTTGAGTGCAGTTTTTGTTCTGTTTCTCAGCAGCGATGCATTCTGTCTTTGTTCCAATCGTGTGAGAGGCCGAGCAGGTCTCTGTTGTGAAACACAGCCCAACATATTTCCTATAATGTGATTACTTGGCTTCTTGTTCCTTTGTGTCCCGCTGTAGTATCAATAACACGTGAATTATAAAAGGCATTGTTCTGTGTTTTGGTCGTGATGCGACACATTTTTCAGATTTCAATATACAGCAACTCCTCAGAGGGACGTGTCACGGCGGTGTGTATTACCCCCCCGAGGAAAGGCCGGTGTAAGCTTACACACACACACGCACACGCACACGTGATGGATTGTGTCATGTGTGTTGTGTAACATTAAAGCAACTGGATGTTATTGGCTTACAGTGATGGAGTATGGTAATCTACAGCTACTGTGGACTTTGGATAAAAGAGTCAAGCAAACAGCAAATCCTATGAAATAACAAAAACACAAAATACAGTAATAACAATTGGATCTAGGCCGTATAGGATTTAATGATAAAAGGTTTTTGAGGTTTATTGAGAGTCGATATCAAGCTTCTATAACTGAGTTGCTCTGTGGACACGACAACTGTAACTGAGTCAGAACCCAAGCACTGAAAGAAAGAGAGTTGGGAGGCTTCCAATGCCTGGCAACCAATTTTTATATATTTATTTATTTTATTCATACATAGAACACAAAAATGGCAACTCACAAATGGATGTTAAGATTAGTCTTTCAGATTTAAATGACACTACACTTTACAGCAGAGTGTTTTTCCCAACTTGCTCCCTGTGCTGCATTCTGATGTCCAGGTGGTTGAAGGAGTAATCCAGCCATGTGAGGAGAGAGAGTGCGAGCGTCGTATGGCGTCTGGACGGCATCCTTGCGTCCGGCGTCTCAGCACGGCAGGTCTAGACAGACCTAGAGAGGGGATTTGGCCAGGAAGCAGTGGGAAACTGGGGCACACTGGGATCTGTGGTCCTCAGAGCGGATTCCTGGGTTTTACTGAAGGAGTCGTGGATGATCCAGAGACGGTTTCTGCAACGTCTCGTTGGTCCAGCTGCAAGTGGTTTGTGTGAAGATATTGGGAATCAGTGGTGCTGGCAGCTGTCAGTTAGTTACCACCTGCCTCTGTGCTGAAGGGGAATCGACACTGGCTCTGTGGCAGGTCTTTGCACTTTGTGTGTGTGTGTGTGAAGAAAGGTTTTATACATCAGCAGCACCAGATTCCACAGATGGATTATTTTTTTTAAATATATTTTTCCATGGACCAGGAGAATCATTGGAGCACCTGCATGTATGTTCAACCCAATCCTGTGGTGAGTGGAATTCATGTGTCTATTCATACATCAGGCTTCATTTGAAGGTAGATTTTCCTTTAACAGTCAAATAGTCTTACCTGACATCATTTACTTATGTTTGTGTTACTACAGCTGTGGCACTGAACATTTCAGACTTCATGCACGGCAGTCATCATAAAGGAGGACTTCATGTTGTTTGTTGTTGTTCTCAGTTTACTCCATCATTGGTGGTTATGAAGGTAAAGTGTTCAGGTTCAGGACTATTTTATTCGGTCTGTTTTTACCAGTTGAATGGTTTCATGATGTACTGTTACGATGCAGGTTGGTTTGGATCGAGGACCAGGATGAAAATAAACAGACGTTATTAACGCAGCCTTAGTCCGCAGCAGGTAACGTGTAGTTTCAGAAATGAGCCTGATAGCTGCAGACACTGCTGAGCCGGTTCCATGTGGCCACATCTGTTTAACTGCTCCTTTCCACGCGCAGACAGGAAACACAGTGTGAACCCTCAGGAGTGTCATTTGTATCTGTTAACCGAAGCAGCAGGAATACAAAAAAAAAAAGACTATCTGAGCCAGCTGTATTAGAAACCATTCCTCAGCACAACTCATGCAACATCGTCGTCAGCGACCTTTACCTTCACAGACCATCTAGTGCAGTTAGTGATGGGGAAAAGGTGACGGCATGCGTGAAGCCCGAGGATAGACGGGCTGCGTGGAGGAACACAGCGACTGATGAGAACATCGGCAGGAAATTAATTAGACCACAGAAGCAGACGAACAACCGAGAGCAGAGAAGAGACTCGAGAAGCGTATTTGAAAAAGAAAGCTTGCTTGATCTTATGATCTTAGAATCTCCTCCTATTTGTCTTCTCACCCAGAGTTTCAGGAGATTATCCAGAGTTCAGTGCATGTCTGAAAACAGCTAAAGATATCAGACTGTGTTTCTATAGGAGTCATGGCTTGTTACCAGACCATACAGAGTGACGGCAATAAACCATAAGAATGATGAATTTTTTTTTACGGTTGTATCTGAACCTGGTGATGACCCAGCGGCTGCAGAGCGGTTCCACTGTGCTCCTCTTTTTAGGCCCCAATCTCGACATACACGCGTTGGCAGTTCCAGGGCAGGAAATCTGTCAATTTGATAAAAACAGACTGCTGAAAAAAAGATTTAGACACAGATAGAAAACACATTTTCATACAATTTCAATTTATTTCACACTCAGTGACACGCAAACCTCAAACTCAGAGCAGAAGGACAAAATGGGGACCAGATTTCAAAAGTCTGTTTAACCAGAGAGAGTGACAATTTAAGAAATGACCAAAATATAGAAGAACGCTTTCAGCACATAACTCTTGAGGTGTCAATTGACTAAATGTTAAAATAATGGTGAACTTTGTTGATTTCTACTCACAATTAAAGTCCATGTGATTGCTTGAGTGTGCACTCGTGCAGCCTCGATACTTCAGGGAACATGTGGCACTGAGAGGTAAAGAATCACTTAGCAGGAGATATAAGCAGGTCACTGTTGCACGACTAAGACCTCTCTGGTCTCTCGTGATTAGAACGCACACAGAATGAGATGCTGTCGTTGGAAAAAAAAAGACTCAAATCAAATTTCTCTTCATACTAATAGAAGAAAATACCATAAATATGGTCTGGGCTTGACGGGTGGCACAGCAGGTGCTGTATATGCTCCCTTATTACCGAGCCTCGGTTGATTGCTTGTACTGCCTGAGTGCATAAGGCTGAAGGCGCGCCCTCGTGTCAGTGGGAATGCCCTCTTAATGGGGGCAGCAATCAGGCAGTCGTCGCCACTGAGCCAAAAAAAAACACACTGGAAACATGCAGCATGTCAGAGGCTCATTAAGGAGCAGAGCAGCGTTTATAACACTGCTGAGAGGAACAGTAAATCACTGTGCTCCCCTAGAGCGCTGAGTGGAGGGAGTAATGCCCTCTTGAATGCACTGGTCACCATAATACACACACTCACTCACCCTCCCTCTCCCCGTGTGTGGGTGTGTGTGTGTGTGTGTGTGTGTGTTTGCAGAGGCACTGTTCCTACTGTTTTTATGTTTAAAGGTCTGCTTACGAGTAAGAAATCCAAAGATCAGCGGTTATGATGAATGTGATCCATAAAATGATGCAAGTTGTGTAGAGTGGGCACATATGACTGTGAGGTGTTTGTGTGTGTGTGTGTGTCTTTTTACTCCAGAAGGATGAGTGCACTTCACCACATGGAGACTTAATAGAGATGCTTCTCATTTGTTTTAAAAGAGGTGACATGATGTGTTGCTGAACTGCATCGAGGTTCTGTTGCTTTGCTCAACATGGTGCAGACACCAGCCAATCAAATTGTGTTCATGCAAATATTCCAGTGTTTAGGTGCAAGCCAATCGAACTGGTCCTGTCAGATATCAGAAGTCCAAACGAGCCTTTGCTAAGTTCAGAAGTTATGATGAGCGCTGTCGAGATCTTTCTGCCAAATGTTTGGAAACGTGCGTGTTGGTCAAGTGCTTCTGTCCAAGACACAGATGAATTAACATCAACATAAACAAAAGGTTTGTTCAATAATTTCAAATCATTTAAATATCATAATTCTCCCTGTTGAGTTTTAACATAAAATATAATACGGAGTAAGAAGCAGCAGAACTTCTGTGATGATATAACTTCAAATAGGAGATAAAACAGTCTTAAACAAAAGTTGTGATCGCATTAGTTCTCCTCCAATTAGATAGCCATCAGCAGGACTGGGGCCCTGATACAAACCAAATGGGATAGCAGACACACAGTCAGGGTGAATTGTGTCATTGTGGGACTGATAATGGCCGCCTTCTTGCACACATTAAATGCAAGTCCGAGGGGGGGCCCCCGAGGCCCCTGGCGGCCTGTTTTCTGCACAAGGTAAAAGGCCTTCCATTCAACAGGGCTCGGGCAGCATCGTTGAACATTTATGGAGGTTGTTTAAACAGCCGTTAACTGCAGATTAACTGAGATCCGTGCTCCTTTCGAAGACTCTGCTGTTCATGTCCTCCACACACACACACACACACACACACACAAAGTCTGCAAACACATTGGAACATTCACACATGGAAATACAAGACGGCATACGTGCACACAAATGAAACATGTTGACAGAGACACACATGCATGTCAATTTCATGGACATACACTTGTCTAATGAAGAAGCTTCATGTGGACGGACACTAACATGATGATCTTTTTACTGCTGGAGTTCAGGCTTGGTCTGTTGTGTGGAATAAACATAAACCCTTGAATCGACCTGGTACAATCAGCTAGCGCATTTATTTTACATGTAGTAATTGATGGGTTATGGGTAGTGTGGGTTCCCCTTGACTCAACTTTGAGTAAACAGACATTCTACATGCAAACCGGATGTAATAAGAATGTTCAATGACAATTACACTTTGTAAATATTGGACATTTACTCATTCAAAGAGTCTTGTGCTGTATAGTTCCATAGACAGGGTCAGAGAAGCTGTGTTTCCCCAGTCAACAGGATTAAGACGGGGATCTCCTCTTCCTACAGCTACTTCTCTGCATTCAAGACAAATAACACCGGACAGAAAATCATGACAAGCCTGGGTGAGATTGATGCAGCTGAGATTTCTGTATGTGGATTTATGCCGACTCCTTTTCCACAGAACAATCCTCATGTGCACAAGTATGACTATGATCCTAAAGGGGTGCATATGGACGAGGACCCTTTTGGGAGCTTGGTGAAACAAATCAAATAGGGAAGTGAAGGAGTTTTTTAGTGACAGATATTCAAACAGTGTTTCATCCGTCCTGGTGCCCTGATACTGAAGAGCCAGTCTGTTAGCGTGTCCTGTTTTTCACTTGTCCTTTCCTGGCTAATCTGGCCCTGGAACCTCTGTCTGACTGGACGAGACCTGGCACTGGGTAAAGGACGTGCCCGAGATTAACTTTGCCAATCCTTCCCAGTGTCTCGTCCCCAGACAGAGACGTGACGTAAAGGTTGAGGTTGTGCCTGAAGCCGAGCGTTGCACACTTGCCCTGGCCTAATATGGAGTTAGCCTCCTTTCGCCACTCTGTAATTAGGACTGTATGTGGAGAGGAAACCCCATGAGGTCAGGAGGCTGGCGCTGGGTCACTGTCAGGTTCAGGAACTTGTTAATGAGGCAGGGATACTTTGCACCGAGGTAGTTGGCCCGCGGATGGAGCTGAAATAAATAAATAAATAATGGCTGGATGCCACGTCAACTGTCAAAAACCCCACCATCAAACCTACTTTAAATCAAATCACACAAAAAAAGAAACTGTCACCATTTTGAATATTCCCATAATCTCAAACGCATCAGTGACAACAAACGAATTGTTTCTGTGTTTTATCTGGATTCTCCGGGCTGTTGTTGGAGATATGGTAATAAGCCTGCTCACGGTTTAATTGGCGCCACAAACAGTTGGCTCGTTGTTGTTTTGGTGTTTTGTGTGGGCCGGGGCCAGGGTGCCTGCCTGCCACGGAGCTGGTGTGGACAGCTGGCCCGTCTGATCCCTCTAGTCTGCTCTTAAATTGGTTTTAGCAGCAGCACTAATAAAGCTGATTATCTGTGTGGCTCAAGGCCCCACTAACCCTGTGACACTCCTGGCAGCTGGTGGGACTGGGAGCTCACGGGCCGAGTGCACGGCGAGAAAAAAGGTGCACTGATGAGTAAGATCGTCAAAAACTAATCAGGAAAAGAGTAAAACACTGACACACAAGAGATGTAGGTGGATTTGTTGTTCATGAAGAGGAGAGCACCATCACCTTCTCCTCCTCTTCTTCATTCTGCATCCACTTCACTCAACTGGTTCTCCCTCTCTCCTTGCCCCCCTCCCCTCGCCTTTTATTCCCTCCTTCCAGTCGTCACTCTCTGGGCAGCTGCTGCTAAACCCACTCTGCTGCTTTGCCCCCCACCAATGATCACAACCCCCCCTCCTCACCCTTGCTGCCATGTCCCACTCCTAACACTTCACGTTGGTGCAGTCCAGGTAATCTATTCGACTTTGCACGTGCATGGTTTTGTTCAGCAGAGCTGTAGACAGAGAATGTCTTGATATTCATATTGATTAGTGTGTGATTGTTTAGTTCATATTCACAAATCTCAATGTACGACATCCTCAGGGCTAAAAAAAGGTAGAAACCTCAGAGAGAGACACACAGTGCTGCGAGTAGTAGAGCACATCAACAAAACAATATTTAGAACATTGATGAGAAAAGACAGCGTCATAAATGAAGAGGTGTATACATGTTTAAAGTATTCGTACATAAGAATCTAGTTGTATTCATAATCAATCACCATGATCACCATCAATCATCTGTTGGGAGGGACAGAGATATTCACACGGAGCATTAAAAAATAATTTGATTACAATGAATTATGATCCATATGATGGAAGCCTAGTGGTTGGATTAAGGTTTTCACAGAATTTGCAGTAGATCCAACACTATAGGATGCATAGGAAGCAGCAGGAGAAAGGGTTGTTATCTGAAAACCGTTCTGTTGCATCGCTTCCTTTCTTCTCATTCTACTCTAACATGAGGTGTGTTAGATGTAAAGTGTGATCATTGAGGTCAGAAAACACTGCTCGCCACTTTTCTTCATGAATATTTAACAGTTTAAAAAGCAGAATTTTGCCTGATGCTGCTATGAAGTGAATTTAGTGGCACACGAACAAACTCACGGTGATATTTCCCCCCCTCTGACTCGTCCTGGTGTGACCCTCCTGGTGTGTGAGAGCTCGATCAATGCAAACACTTTCTGGGCAAAATCCGACCTGCCGAATTCGATCAAGTTACAAACATTGCTAAAATGATCACTTATGAATTAATAACTCAATTGAGGTAACAACAGAGAATGTGTGATCCCTGTATAGTCCTGGTTGTATGGCCTACACCCCTGGGAAGCGTGTTTGGCTGCTGAATGGGTGTCTTTGAATCACTGCCCCTGCTCCCATGAGCATTGCCATTTCTCTGGTTTCACTTGCTGAGAGCAGCTTGCTTAAATTGGCCGAGGGCCTGAGGCTCGCTATAGACCCTAAACTCAACAAAGCTTTTATGACACAGGCAGTTTCAGTTGCTCCAGAGATAAAGAAGGGGAATTATCACGGGAGACAATGGACTTTTTCTTTTTCTTTGTTTCAATATTTGAGCCACAGTTAATGTGCCAATACACTGTAGGGAAAAAAAAGATATCTACTTTTTATCATATCCACATTTTTACATGTTTAATTAAAATCTAACAGTATATATATTCATCCTGCAATGAGCTTGATGAGGTTGTTCTTGGGTCTTTTAGGTTTCATCCTGAACACCAATGGTTTGAGCACATTTTGGATGCAACTGGGAGGAGACACTGGGACAAACCCAGACCACAGTAGTTGGGATTATATGTCCCATCTGGCCTGGGAATGCCCCGGGAATCTCCGAGGAACGGCTGGTGGAGGTGACTGGGAACAGGGACGTTGTGGCAGTTCTCAAGAAAGCTTCGAATTTCACTCGACGTCAACATGGCATGAAGAAGTACCCACCAACGTACAGCATGCACGTGCCAGGGTTTGAAGAAATCCAACGACTTGGTTTGCATGTGAACAACATGGTGTTACATGTCCAATGCACAGTGAGGTATAAGATGTACCCTGAGGTGCAGGGTCACGTGTGAGGTCGATTGAAATCTGAAGGCTGGATTAATGCCAGAGTTAAAGTTAAAGTAATCAGCCCCCACTGACACTGCAGAAGTATTCTCAGATTTGAGCAGTGAATGGTGGAGTGTACATTATTATCATAACTGATAGTAGTAAACCAATGCTCCAACAATTTGTAGGGAGTGGTCATGTTGTACAGAAAGTAAAAAGGAGCGTTACAGTGATCAGAGTGTATGATGCCACTATAACTAGATCAAGGCAGAGCTCAGGTATTGCATCAAAAGTATTCAGTTGGTAATTGAACTTAATGCGGTGTAAGAGAGCGAGGACAAGACTCAACTGAATCGAGAGAGGAAGGTGTGTGAGTCAGATTGCAGCTGCATAGCCGTCTGTTCAAAATTCATACACTTGATTTAGAAAGGACACGATACTACTGGACATGAAAGGCTGGAAACATGAAACATACCACAGGGATTTTATCCGTCAAGCAGCACGTCATTAAACACCTGAGTTGTCTGGAAGAAATGCTGCATACGGACAGTTTTCTGGCAGTTAGAAGTTTTAAGGTAGATTTATTTTTTACACAGTCGGTGTAACTTTCAGTAAACAGCACTTAACTGTATCTCGTGGAACACACGCGACGTCTGTTGATAAAACCACTGCGATGCACCGTGTCTCTGCAACTGACCGCGTTGCCAGAGAATGTGTTTGGGTTTACAAGTTTCATCACTTAGAAAATGATGGATCATCGGATGAGTGAACATTCTCTGGCAACGTGACCAGTGAGCTTTGAGACGAAGAGAGAGGCAGAACATTTTCACACCGTCTGATCCAAGGTGAGAGGAATGAAATATGGGCGCTGACAATTCTATAGCCAGGCATTTCTAGTGTAGTTTATAAAAGTATTAGTTTGAAGCTGCCAGTGGGAGGAAATGAAATCAATAAAATGCATATCCATCCAATAAAGGCAGGTATGGGAGTTTGATGAAGACCATAGAAACACCCCACAATGATTATTGTAATAAATGATGCTGTGTAGCACTGAAACCCATCTAAACATCTTCAATGGAGTAGAGGCTTACTATGATTAATATTACTAATAATAATCCCTTATTGTAAAGCACCTTTCATACAAGAAATGCCCATCAAAGTACTTTACATACACTATAGATAAAAATAAAATCATGTTAAAAAAAATAAAAACATGTTATTCTTCTAATTCATATAAAAGAACAGATTTTAAGTAACACAAGAAGCTGTTAAAATGACATTTAAAAGAAAAGGAAATAACAAATAATAATAAAATAAATTAAACAGAAAAGAAAGAAAGTGATAAAAAAATGTATATAAAAAAGCCAAATTGTTGAGTTTTATGTACCTGTTTACATAGCCAGGGTGACTGACTGTGTGAAAGTAGTACATCAGCAAACATACCATAAACCAACCATAACTTGGTTTAGTCAATAACTGGGTTGGTTTCAATTTTTTTTATTAATTTCAGGTCAACAGGTCAAAAAAGAGAAGCAGAGAAGAAATCCTACTCAACATCAGCTTATTCATAATATAGACTGGTAACCAGTGGTAACCAATAATGACCAGTTCAGCACACGAGTGTGATAAAGTAATTATGTTAATGTAGAACGTGCAGCAATGTAGAGCAATAATAACGAGTGACCTCATCCCTCCCTACGAGAACACACAGAGCTCAGCTCAGGTTAAAGCTTTCAGGTGTGACCCTCAACCAGAGTAAGGAAAAACTACCAAAAAGGTAGAAACGTGTACAGGTACACATGTCAATGTTTAAAGTATTTATAAGAAACAGTCTGATAGAGATTAATGGAGCAGCAATGACAAATGAATTGAGGAGTTATTTGGAACCTGAGGAGATGAGGCTCGCATTGTATAGACTTTACTGTGATGTTGTGCTTTTACCATTTTTCTTTTTATTGCTATATTATTTCTTTGATGTGTTTTTCTTTACTTTTGCTTTGTTGTCAAAGCACTTTGTAAACTCTGTTTTTAAAAAGTGCTACATAAATAAAGTTGATCTATATCAAGCAGTCTTGTTCTAATCTTGATCCACGATCAGCTGCCACCACCGTCCTGATCTCTGATCTGCGATCCACCATCATGATCTATGGTCCATGATCACAATCTACGATCTACGATCTTCCAGTTTCCTGGAAGCTGGTGAAAAGGAGAACTCAGGCAGCAGCTGATGTCTCATGCAGAAGAGTTTAATGTAGACTTGATGCATCAAGGAGACCAGAAGGTGGAACAACATACAAACACTAACAGAGCAACATGAGCAATTGTCACCCCCCAAGTCTGAAGATGTCTCCCACAGCCTCCCAGTATATCTATATCACCCATTCCAAAAGCAGATCCATGAATGTTTGCATCCTATTGGATAGTTAAACCTAAATGTGCATTCCTAAATCACATTGTGTCCTTAAGTCTTGCCCCTGGTGAAATACGCAAAAGATACGTAAAAATCGCTAAGCTTAGACACTACAATGTCCAGCTTCTAGGACTTGCCAAAACCTGAAGGAGGCAGTAGGATCCAGGACGGATACTGACCTGGTTAATCATCTCCGGACGAATCACTTTTGGAAGACACGCACTTCTGGAATCCTGCCTGCCTGCACAGGATGGTAAAAACACTATATGGATGTTTTAATGGGCTGTGGTCATGTGTCCTGGTGCTGCAGATGATCAGTGTGTGTGTGTGTGTGTGAGAGAGAGAGCGAGAGACAGAAGCAACAGCAAATAACACAAAGTTAGACCTTTTATGTAGTTTAAAAACTTTTTGTTTTATTATGAAAATCTGGCAGGACAAATATACACAGTAGCCTATAAACAACGTTCAGTTTTGACTGATACGAGTGTGGGTGACTGCATCGTCGGTGCCCTGAAGTGTTCTAACTAAAAAGTAGCCGGCGATGTTTCCCAAGTTCTTCGTGGTCAGCTGGTGCAAACATAGCAGCCTCGATACAGTCTACAACTAAAATGCAATAATGTGGATGGAGCCTTTCAAAGCGTAATTTACCGTGGTGCCTTGCTTAAGGGCATCAAATGCGAGAAAGGAGAACACGTCCCATCAGTGTGGACGTGTTCTCTGACCCCCGACGAACCGCAACATGCACAGTTTGTTCCATTTGTTCACAAACGGAGGTAATGCAGCATGTGCCTTCCTCTCCTCTGTAAATCTGCTGGGCGCTGCCTCGTACGCTTTCATAAGCCCAGCGCCGAAAAGAAGTTTCATAACTGCTGTTAAATGGGACAGTCGAAACGGATAGTAACTGTGTTACTGAGCTCTGGTGACAGACAGCATCCAAGCTGTTTACATTGGACTTAGTCTGACATAAACTCTCTCTCTCTCTCTCTCTCTCTCTCATCCCCCCGCCGCCCCCCCCCCCAACCCACACAGTGGCTCCTCCTGGCAGGCCACTGAGGGGTGGTGCTGGGGGTCAAAGGTCAAATATGTGACCTGGCCTTGTTAGGATCTCCTGTGGGTTTATCATGACAAAAGATTAGAAGCTGCCTTTACCGCTGCTCTGCCCCTCGGGCTCTCTGGATTCAGGAGTCATATACAGAACTGGACTGTGGTGGCTGTGTATTTATACACATGTAATATATCTTCCGTGGAACTCAAACACTATTTACTGCAGAATATACAGAGCGTACGCGTATGGATGTCCTCACATGACAAGGTGAATTTGTTAGCAGCCTTTAAAATGCCTTCTCCCTGTTTCTCTCTGCCTGTTTTCCATTTGTTTCTGTCTCAAACATATTGTGCAGACCTGCAATTGATAACTTTTCCCTAATTCATTGTTTACAGAAAGATCATTTACTGTTCTCATAATCAATGTAATGTTTCCTTCATTTTTCAAGCTCCTACAGCAAAGTATATCTCCGGTTTCAGCGTTGACAGATGTGAAGATTTGCTCTTTGAGTTTGTGTTATATGACGATAACTTCATGACTTAAAGTTATCGTTTGACCAACAAGTCAAAGCTTGAGCTCAGAGAAACTGTGACTAGTATTATTTAGCGAAGGAGGTTATGTTATCATCCTGTACCAATAGTTTCTTTGTTGGTTGGTTTGGTTGTTTGATTGTCAGCAAGATTACCACCGGATGGATTTCTACATAACTTGATGGAAAGATAGGAAATTTCCCCCTGATTTCCCTGGAATGGATCATAATAAAAATTTGGTGTCATTTTACCAAAGTCTGTGCAGCCAACATTCATCAAGTTTCTTTTGCACGCTCCTTGGGTAAAGTTTGTTCCAACGGTTTTTCACCATTTACTTATTAATGGTTTGCTTGTAGAAGGTTGAATACGTTTCCTTGTTCCTCTTATCAGTCCTCAGTCAAATAACTACGTCTACAATAATCCACGCCAGAGGCACTTATCTGTTTTATCAATGCAAGGCCTCTTCAACACTGCACTGTGTGCGGCTTCACTTCCCCATGTTGTCTCCTTTAGTGCAAAGTCGCACCATTAAGAATAGTTGTGTTTTTGTGATCTTAGAATGAACCCTATGCAGTTGGATGCAATATGCAACTCACCACTAGATGCCACTAAAGCCTGTGAAGCCCCCATCCCCCTTTTGAAATGTTTGTAATACGATAAATAGATAGGACGATAAATTGATTATTGAGTAACTGGGCACTTTACATTACATTTATTGCTTCAAGTACTTTTTCCCGACTATGCTTTAAGTGTTGAGTTTACTTCTGCTTAAAAACAGATATTAGTACTTTTACTGAGCCCCCCCCTCCCCAAGCTGTGTGTGTGACACAGTCCAGCTGCTTTGTAAGAGAAAAGTTCATGCTATCAGGGATAAGCTGCTTCCATACTGACAACGTCTCCTTAATTTGTTTCCTGAAAGAAGAAAAAGAATCAATAATAATCAATTAAAAGCTTGTTTACATGACTGCGTCACATCACGTGCTCATGGAACCAGCTTGAGACTATTTTCTCAGGGTTTATGTCTCTACGCTGTAACTTATCACTAACGGTGACCGGTTATATTACAATAAAACATTCAGGTAAAAACCCCAAACTTTACGAATCTTTCCTCCGATGGCCCGCAGACGTGATCCACGCAAAAACGGAAAGGACACAAACTCTCGTCCTTCCTGCTTTGTTACAGCCGCACGGAGGTTCGCCGCCGTTTCCCTGTGTTGTTAGCAGTGCTAGCCTTGACCTTGACAACCAAACAGCCTGCCATCACACCTCATTAACATTAACAGCAGTCTGCCTGGTGTGAACGGCTGCCTATGGGAACCTTGTGGACTTTTATGGCTCCAATTGGCCGTCAGGTTCTAACATGTGGAAAGAGGAAGTTGTATTATCTTCACTGCTAGGCTAATGGTAGGCTGCCTTCAGCTTGGACAGGCCTCATGGTGTGCAGTGGTTAACACCCCCATGTCTGAACTGTGTCACATCTTCACGAAACTGTCATCACAACTTCTGCTCTTAACACTTGTGATAAACTCTACGTATTATCTATATAAATATATAGGCTGAATACTACGCTGATTATAACTAAGCTGAAAATGGGTGAATAAGTGAATGGAATGATCATGATGAATAATGTGGAGCGAATGATTCAATGTCTGCTGCTTAATGTAGCACGAAATATTATAAACCCATGATGGTGCAAGATTGAATAATTCAATAACTCAAAAGGAAGAGCGATGTTAAAAAACACATTTTCTACATCTTCTCTTAAATTACATTTTCTGTGAACACGCCTGTTTATGTTTCTACCACATCTTAGGAACAATGAACATCAGGCCGGGTAGTGATTAGTCCAAATAAAATATTAAATAATGAATGAATGAATTAACCATTCAATTTCTTTCTTAAATGACTAGGAGCTGCCTGCTGGGGGAAAGTATCGCCAATGGTTACTCTGGTTTTGCTTGGTGGTGGTGATGGTCGCTTGCCAAGAGCTTTACCCATTGTGGCATTTAAAAAGACACGAGATAGTCAAACGCCCTCTGAGCTACTTGGAATGAGCCACAGACTATAAGGACTCAATACTGACTCTTGAGGTTCACAGTGGTATCACAAGACAGGACAGGAGGGGATCCGCTTGTTGGAGTTCATGTGTAAACTAATGTGACCGATCTTCACCTGTGTGTTTGGAATGAGGTGTTTACTGGACCTGTGGTAAAGCCGGTTGCAGCTTTCAGCAACAAATACAACATGTGCTTTTACTGTGTTGACAAAATTCTCAACAGGAAGGGATTCTATGAACGTTGCTGCCATGATGGTGCACCTGCTGCTGGGGGCGTGGAAGAAGACTCGCTCCCCAACATGCCGCTGGTTTCCTGCTTATTCACATTTTATTATTTTAGAACATATCATGTGTCAAGAGCATTAAATTCATTGCTGAACTTCCTTAGGCAATTAACAATATACATGTCAAAAGTAAAACCGATGAGACGAATACAGACAGAAAGAAAACAGAGATATCTGTATATTAGATATATATGGAAGACAGATATCACTGCAACACGATATAAAGATTTGTTTTAAATAATGTCAAAATAGTTTTTTCATGACTTACAAATAGGAAAAACATAGATGCAATGTCCACTCATGATGAGCAACGATGTCGAGCCATTGTGTTTCTCTTTGTTGTGTCAGAATTGTGATTTACTCACACTCAAGCACGTAACTGCTTTAGAACTCTAACTCAATCATGCCTGGGCTTATGACTACTAATAATTACATAATTACTAACCACTGCCCCTTGAACTGGAAGGTTCTTGCTGTAAGGAGCGGAGACTGAAGTGGAACAAACTCTGTAGACAAGAGGTCAGCGTGGATGGGTTAAATCAAACCTTCATTCAGATTAGTCCACATCTGGCAGTCTACTTTTCTTTAAAACAATAGTCAGTAAAATATGAATGATAAAGAATGAAGCATGACCACAACTATTCTGTAACTTTAACCAAACTGTAACCATGATGATGAAGGTCCCAACTTTAACAAAGTTGTTTTTTCTCTCAACACAGATTTTTCTTTAAAACATAACCAAGACTTTTGTGGCTGTACCTAACAAAGCTTTAACCAGAGTGTTGTCAAATGTTCTGGACAGTGGAGACAAATTATGTGGTTCTGATGATACAGATATCAGATCAAGAAAATGGTAAATAGCCTATTATGTTGTTAAACTTTGCAGGATGTGGGGAACTGAAAAGAGAAATGCAGCCCCTGAGTCCCCTGGTCGAAGTGCAGCTCAGCTCCCTGAGGTCAGGACAAGTTTATTGGTGTCATGGAAAAGATTCTGCAGTGGAAAAGTGGTTATAAATTTCTGAGGTTAATTCTGAGGAGTTAACTGAGGTTAGGAGACAATTCCTGCCTGAGGGGCTCCATCCAAGTTCCTTGCTCGTGGGATGAAACTGCCCGCATGGCAGAGCTGGCAGAGTTCAGTGTCATGAGGGTTTGCTCATGATGTAGGCCACGTGTCTGAGGAGGCTGCAATCAAAGAAGCAAACAGAAGGACGGAAGGAAGGAAGGAGTGGGAGGCTGAGGGGTGGAGGTGAAGATGGAACACGTCCGATAAAAGCAGAGAAGAAACAGGCGAAGGAAGGGACGGAGGGAAATGTAGGGAGGGAAGAAAGATGATAAAGGGAAGAAAGGAAGGGAGAATGAAGGGTGAGTAAAAGAGATCATGGGGACATTTGGGGACTGGAGGGGAAAAGATGTGGAAAAAGAAACAAACTAAAGAAAGGAATTCTGAAGGAAGAGATGAGGAAGGGTAGTAAAAGTTGGAATGCACAAGGATGTATTAGATCAAGGCAGGGAAATAAAGAAACAAAGGGCAGAGGACAAGTAGTGGAAAAGGACAAAGCGACAAAACGATGTTGAGCTTGTAAAATGATATTCACAAATATTTCCGAGGTTTAAAATTGGGACAAGCTGAAGACCAGACAGTCTGATCAGCTCGCGGTGAACATAGCAGAGGTTCTCCGAACATGGTCTACGCAGCTGAGGTCGATTCCATCCTTTGTAGACTGTGTCCTCTTAAGGATGCGGCCCCTGAATTGATTGGATTGCCATTGTCCAATCAGATTCATGTGCAAAGACAGGGTGTACACTTCTTATTAACAGTGTCTTTGTGTAACCACGCCACTCAAATCATTTGTTCACAGATTTTATTCACACATTTTTCCTTCTTCTTTTAAAAGCCCTTTCCACAGATGTACAAACTTCACAACTTCAAACTCTGGAAATGTTTGCGAACACCACCTGATAGAGTTTTTGACCCGAATCTGAACCCATAACAAGAGTGAGGAGCCGGCAGCCTGGAGGACGGAAAAGACAAAGGAGGAGGAAAAATGGAGGAAAGGCATCTTTGCTGAGAGGAAGAGTGAGATCAGCACACTTCCAGCCAGGTGGGAAGCGTGCTCGTAACAGCTTGCACAAATGGCTGCTGACTTGTGAAATATTTAAGGCCTGGCACTCTTCTCACATGTCAAAAAGTATCACCCTAACGCCAAAAGGTGAGCCGCGAAAACAAACAGGGCGTTCTGAGCTCCGCTTGTAAAATAAGCCTCCGTTTCTCCGGTGTTTTCCCTTCATGGCTAGTTTGAGTTAAAACACGACTAATGAAATGTGAAATCAGGACACGACAACACGACCACGGCGCGCGCACACATCACCGTGGAGAGATTCTGCACAGTGCACGGGGCAATGCACAGTAGTCAGCTGAATTTTAACTGCCTGCTGAGGAAATGTAAAAGATTTTATTGGTGTTTAAAGGAAAGATGGGGTGAATGAGGGCCTATTGTGGGCAGCTGTACAGAGGAGCGGGGGGTTGTGCAGGGCTCGAGAAGCTTGGAAACACAGGGGTTCAGGATCAGCCTCCTCAGCTGTAAAACCAAAAAAAAGGGCTACGCAGTGATGTTTACACAAATGCCTGTTATGTAAATTCACCAAACGAGAAGTGATGGTGTTAAGAATGCAAAAAAAATGATCTTGTTTCATACTTCAAAGCAGAGGGAGAAATCTGGCCCCAGGAAAGAAAGTGAACGGTCATAAATGTGAGCTTTGATGCAGAATAATAGCAGCAGCGGTATTTGGTCCCATAAGTTACGAGCAGGCGTTTGTTTATGAGTTTACCTGTTAAAACAAAAAAAAGCCCCAAGCTGTTCAAGTTTGGAAATAAAAAATGAATCCTCTGATCTGTTGCCCGTGCTGAAGGTATTTACCAGAGTGACAGCACGACGTCAGTGTTGTAGGGTGAACGATTCAAACAGCAGGGAAAACTACTGAAACATCAATATACAACTTCATCAGGAGGCAGGTGAAAGCTCAAAAGTTTTTTCACTCTTAAAAAGTACAAGGATACAACAATCCAGGCTGGACAGATTTCAAACTAAAGAGCTGGACTTGAGGTGGAATCCGGGTTTAAAACAGGATCAAGATAACAAGACTTGAGTGAGAACACACAGCTGGAAAGCACAAAGACAATCTGGCAGAACACTAAGGAACTGGACTCGTGTGTGTGTGTGTGTGTGTGTGTGTGTGTGTGTGCGTGTGTGTGTGTGTGTGTGTGGAGCTGAGCTGTTGAGGAGATGAAGAACAGGTGAGAGGATTTAACGAGCAGTAGGTGAGCTGGTGGGAGGGGCTGGATCTGAAATGACAGCAGAGTTGAACGAATCAATGAATGACTACCATCTACTTCTAGGTCGAACACAGTGAGATGACCTAATTAAAGGTTATGGGTGGTGAGTCCAGGCAGAAATATCTCGACAACTCTTGAGTGGATAACTCACGGGTTTCCAAAAGGATGAACCCTAACAACCGATTCTTCCTCTGGTGCGACCAGCAGGTTAACGTTTTTTTTTAATATTTTGGACAGTCTGCCATGAAATGTAGTGTTGAAATCTGAGGTGAGGTGAGGCAACATGGATGTTGAAATTGTCTTCTTTTCTTTGGCACCACCGGCAGGTTGACGATTATTACGATTTGAGATGGATTTATTATTTATCACACAGACACACAGACACACACACACACACACACACACACAGCTGTACACTCATGCAGGATGTTACAGCATCTACCAGGAAAAGGCGACAGGTAACAACAGCCATTTCTCCTCTGCATCAGGATCACTTTACACTAAGCTTGAAATATTTCCTGGGACTTTTGAATTATTATTCCTGGGGAAAAAAAGATATCACTTTACCCTGGTGATATATTGCAAAGGAGACGAGCTCATTTGATCCCGGTGTGCTTTGAGTCGAGCCTATGTTCAAACATGCCTGAGTTGTTTATATGGAACAAATTACATGTTTTTAGAGCTGACCCGAGGTTATTACGGTGTGCAATGGCAATAAAGGACATTCCATCCCCTGTAGCTATTGGAGTTTATTGTTGTGCTGAGGCATGGAAGCATTGTGGGTCATTAGGGCTTCTTGTTGCTCCACCTTGCTCAACACTTTGATTAGGAGGCCTGTTGGAGTTCGATTTGAACAGGAGCCTGCACGTTTGGGTTGAGACACTTGCCGAAGCACTTGCGGAGATTGTAGCTTGAGAAGTATTTGTATATCCACACACAAAGACACACACAATGTATATTTTTTTTTTCCCAGGATCATAATAACTAACAATGCTTCTTCAATGTGAAACCTGAAATGTTCTGCGCTGGAGTGTTTCTGTGCTCTTGACTGTGAGGAATGAAACAGTATCTCCAGGTGTGAGGTGTGTGAAAGCTCCAGATCAGGGAGTATAATGTGAGATAATCTGCTCAGGCTGAAACAAGACACTCACAGCAAGTAGTGTTGTGCTTGTGTGTAGATGTGTGCGAGTGGGAAATTGCCATAGAGGAGACCATATTCATACCAAGCAAGTTTTGAGTTGTTCAGTGCTGACAGTATTCTATAATGATCATATTGTCACACACACACACACACACACACACCATCCTGCAGGTGGAAATACTCACTGGTACAAAATGAGCGACAGCCAGTGTGTGTGTGTGTGTGTGTGTGACAGTTGGAAAGTCAGGTTGTGAGTTGCTGCTGAAAGATCCTCTGACATGAGAACGGTTCAGGGTTGATGTGGCAGACAGTAATATTCATTATTCACATTCCTCAGTATGTCCGGTGTCACATCACATTTAATCACATTAAACTCAAATCCAGTGCACTAAATTGCTTAATATATCATCAAGTGTTGAACTGCATATCGTACGATTGTGTGCGTGTGTGTGTGTGTGTGTTGTGATGGCATGTGAGAAGACAGATAAGTGAAAATGTGTGTTGCAGTTTAAGGCAACATGTCAAGATGTCTCCCATTCGCTCCCTGGGGCCTTACTATGTAAGTCGGCTTGATGCCATCAGTATGTACATAACACAAACACCCAATACCTTGTGTATAGCAAAGTGTTGCTAGGTGGAAGCCTGGTCTATTTGGACGTGTGGTTGTCTGTAGTCAAGCAGGAACATTTACTGTTTTGGAGTGATTGTCCTCTCATGTTCATCATATGACTGAACAGCTCCCACTGCTGAGTTTGTGTGTCCTCTCTCTCTTTCTCTCCACAAACTGTACATTTGACGGTTTACTCCCAGAGAGCTCACAGCATAGAAACACTTCCAGATAGAGCTGTATGGGCGTAACCAAAACTCAGGGGATAGCTGACGTGTGCGAACACGTCCTGTCAGAGAACAGTGTGATCCCAGGTGATGTCCTCACGGACAAACACATGACTCACTCAAGTCCATGTGAAATGTGTCCCTGTGCCGATGCACAAATAATAATTTAAAACCAAGAGTAAAGAATTCACAGGATCCATCCATTTTTCTCTTGTTTGTATTTTACAGTTGGGAATTATGAAGGCCTTATAGTTGTTGATACAATAATAAGCCTTTGTGTGGCTGTCAGCAGTAATTGAGACCACACTACATCATCGTGTCACTGGTGCATCTCAGCAGGACTTTTCCATGACAAGATGAGGGTCGACCTCACAGATCTAGTATCTGTGGATGACGCTGCACAGACTCACGACAGCTGCGAAGTTACTCAACGAGTCCAAGTTATTGTCATTTATTATTGTCGTTTCTTGTCACGTTTGATGGATGTCGCACGTCGAGGGTTCGGCCTGTTCCCGTTTCATAAAAGCTTCACATGTGCTGTTTTAAATTCATGTCAGCAGAGGGAAAACTGCTCCTTCCTAAGAAAAGACATGTCCTGTTTACAGGATTATGAACATCATCATTATTCACTGCTCAGTCCCGTCCCGACGTTTCTCACTGTGCTGCTTGAGATTAAATCACAAACTCACGTGACCCTGATGATTCCTATGAAGCCGTAATGACTCCCAAGTTGTGGATGATTAAAGCATGAAAACCTTTCTTTAAAATCGTCCTTTTCTCTTACTATCAAGAGTTAAACACTCAAAAGTCAACGTAATAATCCAATTTATCAGGACTGTGTAGGTATAGTTTGATCAGGATGTATTTATTGTGGCCTGGAATCATAAATTTCTCATCACATGTTGATATAAACGTTTCTAAACGCTGACTGCTGCCGCCCCCAAGTGCATGACGTCACCTTTTACCGACAGCGTCTCGCTCACTACGAAACAAGAGGCTCAGAAACCTCCTGCAGCACATTGATGCACACTGACTGATCTCAGAGCTAAAAGTGGATTAAATGTTTAATCATTTTTTGAGGGAAATACAATAAATCAACCAATTAGTCAACAATAGAGTGTCTGTATTCTGCAGTTCGACGAGATGCCAATCAAAAAGAAATGTTTTTCTGTTCTAATGACAAGCCGTTACTGTGCCGATCGTAAAAAAAGAAAGAAAGAAGCCGTCTTGGGTTTCCTCCCAACGTGCTCCTCATTAATCCTCAGGAGAAAAATCTAAGCAGATTCCAGTTAGTTCACCCGCATGTCTGCAAACAATCAAATAGAACCATTCCTGCAGGAAGTTGGCCTATTATTCTGAATTACAGTTTGAGAGACTGTATGTCCTTGCGTTGTTTGGATGAGAGCCGGGCGCTCAGGAGGACTCGTGTCTCGTGCGTCCCTGATCAACGCGCCGCTTCCTCATCAAGCTTCTTCCTTCTTTGATGGCTATCGCGGAAGGTTTCCCTGTATACAGTCAAATCAACTGTGCAATACAAAAAACAAAGCTCACTGAAATGAATTTACTAAACCCTTTATCAGGAGGGTAGTCCTCGAATCTTAAGACGTTCAATCATGTACGGCTCTGATTAATCAGCTTACCGGGAAAGGACCTTTTTCTTATATGACCAGAGATGTGTAGTTTACCAGAAAGCAGCAGGATATCCCAACAGCATCAGGAAGGACATCCGCGAAACTAATCAACCCAAAACCACAGAGCCCCTTAAGTGGCCGGATTCACATATCCTTACGCATGGGATCACCCCAGCCAGATCCTGTATCTAATAGGCACCAAGTCCACTAATCGGGCTTTAAGTCGTCTTTATTGTCCTTGTATTAATTCCAAGGACCCCCACAAACAACTTGAATGCGATGGACATGCTATGGCTTAATGTTGAGCAATTAATCTGTCTACGAGCTTTCTTTCTCCAAGTGTGATCGTACCCCACATGGTTCCTTTGTTCAAACATTTTTGAATTTCTGTATTTTGGACCACATGTGCCTCAAGGGATGGTCCCGACTCAAATATCTACAGAGATCAGATGGATTTCTATGAATTATTAATGGTCTCTCGAGAGGATGAATCCTGTTGGCAGCGCTACGTCAAAATGTCAAATGTCTTAACAACTGTTATGTCCACTGCTGTGATGCTCCACGATGTATAGACAAACTAATACCGTGGAGTTACCCATCGCTATTCCCACTTCCAGGTTAGCAGACTGCGTCAACAACAGTGACCCAATCTGCTCGTCAAAATAGACATTTCCTGGAATCAGTTCGCTCCGTACATCTCAGATTGGGACCTGAATTGGTGGGGAGGGGGATGCCGAGGTGGGTGAGGGTGAGGGGTGGGGGGGGTGGGATAAGAGCCGGATTAGCGGGAAGCTGTAATTTACTGACAGGGAGCTGTGAAAGAGCTTCCCATCATCACCACCACCACCTCCTCCTCGGGTCATCACCCTCAGGGTATCGAACTCCGGTGCTTCTCTTAGTTTCTAATTGTGAATTCACAGAAATGCTGAACTTTAAAGCCAATGTATAATATAATAATAATATATAAAAAGTCATTGGGTCTTCATCCGTTCACCGTTGCTCAGCATCTGTCGCAGGCTAAGAACTGGACTCGCTATGAGCGCTGTAGAAGACGCTTCGCCCCGTCCATCTGGACGCTCCTCACCAGACGACGCGCTGGCTTTTGTCGGGCGTCACATGACATAAAACGAATGCAAAATCTGCCTTTTAAGAATTGCTTTTTTTTTTCTCTTTCTCTAAAGGCTTGGATTACGTTTTTTTGTGAAATCCAAGTTCCTGGGTCAAGTAGTTTCTGCAAATACCTTGGTTTGTTTTGGCCTACACGCTGGAGGTGGCAGATTGAAGTGATGTTTAGGCACTCGCAGAGAGGTCCCTGAGTTTAAGCAGATTATGCTTTTTATTAAAAAAAAATGTGTATGAGCCATCCTGCCTATTTGTGTGCACGGAGAATAAAGTCCTCTCTCTGTTCTTGGTGCGGACACGAGCAGCTGTGCACCCCCCCCCCCTTGATACAGTGAAAGCACCTGGTGCCTTAAAGCTCTGTGTGTCTGTGTGGTACAATCCTGATAAACAAAAGGGGGCAAATCACTGTTGTTGGACAAACCCAACTAGAGGTTCAAAAAGTTCTCTTGATTCCAGAGTCGACCTGATACGAGGGTCGTGTTCTCTTCCTCTAAGACCCGGGTCCTACAAGTCCTGCCGACGAGTGTGTGAGGAATGTGGCAGGAAGGAAACACTGCTTTTAAATATATGTGGATATTTGCGGGGTTTTTTTTTAAACTCCATTGTTGAGCCCCTCATACCTGACTCAATGAGTTGTGGGGGATTAGGGAGCAGCTCAACAATGCAGCATCTCTGTCCAGTGCGTTTTGTCCCTGTCCTTCCTTTTGAATTTCTTCTTCTTTATTCCAAAGGCTCACTCCTTCCCTCTCCAGAGAAATCCACAGGGGTTTTGACCATCCCACCTGCAGAGAGAATAATATCCTAAATCCATATTAGAGCTCTTTCCCAAAAGCTTTGGTCAACAGATGGTTTACCCAAATCCCCTGGACCTCCCATACAACCCCCCCTCCCCCGGCCGCATTTGACTCTGAGCTTGGACATGAGTTGGTTGGGTCCTTTTGTGATATTCCATTATTTCCTCAAACGTTATTATGTTTATTTCCAAGGCCTTGTGCAGGGCAGACGTGGTATTAAAACAAAGGATCACTCCAGGAAAACTGGATTTGTCTAAATAATCCTGCTTCTCATATTTAGAGGCACGTCAGCAATTAATCACTTTGACCTCACACGGAACGGGAACACAAAATCAAGGAAACGCGACTGGGTGTGATATGATAACAAGAAGCCTTTTCATCGGGGCACGCTGCTCAGTCTGCATTTCCTGCAATCAGCATGTTTTGATTCACACTTCACAGGTGATTTTTCTCAGCTGGCTTTGAGATAAGCAGCGAGGACCGCTGTGCCAGAACCAATTAGGGCTAACCCGGCACTGTTCAGGAAGTGTCCCTGCTGCTGGCTTTTGCAGTGTTCGGTCATTAAGCCCC
Source organism: Hippoglossus stenolepis (assembly GCF_022539355.2). Lineage (NCBI taxonomy): Eukaryota > Metazoa > Chordata > Actinopteri > Pleuronectiformes > Pleuronectidae > Hippoglossus > Hippoglossus stenolepis. The sequence continues at coordinate 3,237,523 of NC_061495.1, read as the reverse complement.
AACAGGAGTGGCTGGTTAATTGTAATCTTTGAGCGCTGGAACAACAGCCGCACTGTGGTGAACCCAGTTGAGTTCCCCCTTTAGAAAACAAGTTAGTTCAAGCTGCTTGTCATGTGTCAAGTAGCTTTGCCTGTTCACTTGTTGTCCCGGGAAAAAAGCTGTGACCAATCAGTGCTAATCAGGAGTCAGTTCAGTGAATGGCTGATGATTTTAATCCTTCCAAAGACACTGCCGCTTTATAAATGTAAACGGAAACACTTATATTTTGCCTGCCTCTGTTTAAAAAGAAAAAAGATTACCCCGCCCCCCCCCCACCTCCATGCCTTTTTATGACAGCCCTATGTGAAATGATTTTATTCACCTGTCCGTCACTGTAACAGGAACGTGAGAAAAAGGAGTCAGATACTGCCCCTATAAATAAATAATTAACAAGAACAAAAACATGTGTCGGTAGCAGGAGCACGCCCTCAGACACCCATCTCTCCTCTACCTGTTACCTGCAGTAAATAAAGGAGCAGAGTATTTTTTTGTTAAAACTTGCTTCAGGAATGTTGTCTTGTTTTGAAGTCCCCATGTGGGGTCCTACTCGTACGTCCCGGGGAGGAATGCCAGGAATGGCGGCGCAGAAACACAGACACATCACATGGGACATGCCAGGTAATAAATGAGTGACTGATTGATGCAGCAGGTCAATATTAAAGACTGGTGACGGCATTTTATTCACTTGCTGACCCCCGGCTGTACGTTAACACGCTTATAGACTTTCTATAGATTCTAATTATTGATAAACAGAAGTAAAACATTTGATCATTTGGAGCAGAAACAAGATCTTTTGGGTTTTTTTCACAAGAGCCGCAGAAACAGGTAGTGTCTTATCTGATTTGTGTGTGTGTGGGTGTGTGTGTGTGTGTGTTGGTTTCCCAGAGCATTACTGACACCTCGCTGTATGTACTCTAATTTGTTGTTATATAACATGTATAGATGTGCACTGATGGCAATTGTATATGTATTGTTCTGCACAAGGTATCTCATTGCACTTGGTACATTATATACCATACCTCTGCATGCACAATGCACCATGCAATGCACGTTACAGTGCATGTGAACCTGATCCTTCTGATCTCAGACAGGAGATGTTAACACAGCATTGGGAGTCTGACACTCCTTCTGTCCCCGTCAGCGCCGAGTGTCACCTCGCGCTGGCCCACGCATCTTTAGCTAGCACGCAATCCTCTGTGAGCCACTGTGGAGATGCTGCAGGTGCTCTCTGCACCGGCTTTCCCACACTGAAGGGCACTGGGGGGCATGGACACCTTAGCCGCCTATTCAGCCAACACAGTGCACAGGGCGGGCAAGCAGGGCCGGGCCCCTCCCCTCTCAATAGCACAGGGCAGCTCCTCTCTCCGTGGCCCAACAATGGGCACTGCTATCACTGCCTGGCTACACAAACCAGGGCGGGGACCGGCCGAGTGCTCATAAAGGACCCTGTCACTTTGACGCTGGCAATCAGAGAGCTCGCCTTTATGAAAACCATAGAGAGAAAAATGGGTCTTTCTCTCCCTCTCTCCTCGTTTCCTGCTCACTTCCCAATTCTTAATTCCTCCCCGAGCTTTTGTCCCGTGGCTCACCTGTGCCTGATGTGACATGTTGCAGACTTTGTCCAAACGCTCGGTTGTCAGGATCCCAGTTTTCTCTGAGTGGATCTGTGGTTGTCCTCTGGAAACAGGAGCACAGTGCAGTATGTGAATCAATACAGACTGTCGGTTAGCTACTGCGTCAGTGGATAACACATTTGACATTTATAACATCTCTTTGAGTCAACAGACATTCCACAAACCAAGATATAAAAGTTTATTCATTATATCACATCACATTGTCTCCGTAACATTTACTTACTGAACGTGACTCATTTAGCTGCAGTTATTTCAGTTCTTTATAGTTTTTGTATCGATCAGTGTTAAAATATAATTATTTTATTAAAAAAAGATTTTGGAACAAAGATAAATATTGTATTTATTTATTCTAATTTAATAAACTGCATATTTTGTATATGTATGGACACGTGTGCACCTGCGTGTGCTTACATGAAAGAGCCGTTACTGCTCTTTTAACTTTGACATGCATCTAAATAAAGAGCAGATGAAAGTATGTCAGGTATTGTACAGTAGTTTCTTTACAGTACAATAGCAGGATAATGTGATGATGGGATCTTGCGGAGCCGCATTATGCTCAGGCCTTTGTCACATACAAGAGTAAGTGCTTGTTCCGTATCCACCGCGTACACCGTGGATTAGCTTTTCAGTATTTGACTTACAACAAGTGTTGAATTTTACCATAAGAGGGATTTTCCCCCCACAAATATTTAGTTGCCGCCGCTGCCAACATGGCAGACAATGTGTCCATTCTCCCTCACACTCTCGATTTGTCTTGGCCTGTGAAACCTAAACGGAAAAACCTGATTACAAAACGTGATATTGTCCTTGTGGATTTCCCAAAACCCACTGGGAATTCATTAATACACAGATTAATATTTGCAATGTGGTTTGTTCCATTGTGAACCTGTGCGGAATGTGGCACTGGAAACATTAGCATGCTTATTTCCACTGTCGCAATAAAAACCAAGCAGACCAGAGTGCATAAAAATCCTTAATTTACCCCACTCTCAAACTGCCACTTGCTCGCATCATCATCTACTATAAAGTGCACCAAAAAACAACACCCCCACCCCCTCCCCCCCCCATGCCTATTTTAGGATCACTTAACAGATCCAGTGATAGATTTATGAGAACGAGAGTCAAAGCTCCACTCTTCTTGTCCCGGCAGCATGTGGAAATAAAAAAAGGGCCACGGTTTAAGCGCTGCCCCAGTGTTTGTTCATTACTTCATTGTGCACCGCAGCCACCGTGTCTCATGTAAAATCCGACGGAGGCTATAAAGCAGAATCTAAAACAGCAGCTCACTGTACACGTTTAGCACTTTTGTCATTTTCACTAGGGGAAAATGTTTTCCCTGCGACTGCTCCGATGAATGCCTTGTATGTTGTCAGCGTCCCCCGTGGCAGCGTCATTAAACGTTACAAGTGTTTTCCTCCCCCCACCCCGTCTCTGATTGCTGCAGTTAATACAAAACGTTTATTCATTTTGATCCCCCCTGACAATTGTCTGACAGGGCAAAGTCCGGCATCACGCCGCTATTCTGGCTCCTCGCACACACAGCGAGCCATCTTTCACACTGGAGCATGTTGTTTGCGGTATGTTCCAGCGCTCGTTCGAACATATTAATCCTGGAGGCTGCTCCTGCCAGACTGGCTGCTGCCCAGACACAGAGCGCTGTGTCACCCGAGGTCACACTTGGCGCTCTCGATTCATTATTTTTTATCGTTAAGGGCATGTTAGGGATTGGGAGACCACACTAAGGCCTCACTTGTTTTGACAACATGACAGAAAAACTAACTAATTTGACAGCTGTAGTTATTTATCAGATGCTTAGATACGTCGTACACACTGGACGTTTATCCAAGTCTCTCAGTTTGGGCTTGTAACTGATCCACCAGCCATTGGAGAGGCAAAGCTTCTCTTCTGTTAATGTGGCCAATAACTCAATATCTGGAATTCCTGTGGTGTCGTATCCTGACATCCTGACATTTAAATACAAACCACTACAGTGACAAGGTGAAGTCAAAGCGAGTGAGGAACCTAATGACCCAAGCAGCTGCTGATCAGTACGTCACAGGGAGCTGGGAAGTGATCAGGTATGTTCCTGGTCTCTTGTGTTTTAAACTCCCGACTGACTTCAGGACGTGTACGTCGGCAACTGGACTTCCTTGTTCCCAGCTGACTGCAGCAAAGGTCAAAGGACAGAGAGGAGGACCTACACTCAACATGTAGGTCCTCCTCTGGAATCGAACCCGGGACCTTCTGCCACATGGTCAGCAATCAAGACTTTCAGCCGCTATGCTCAACAGAATCTTTTGTTTTCAGAACAAGACAAGAAAACAGGAGCCAGTGAGAGTTATCACAGTGGTCATAAAACATTTGTGTGTGCCAGTGTGCGCAGATCAAATCAAATTTGAGATCTGTGAAATCCTTTAAAGGCTTTAGACACAGTTCAAAATGACAGAAAATCACAAGATCACAGACGTTGGGTCCAATTAAAGGCTTCAGCAACTCGGGAGATCAAATCCTGGTGACTCGGAGGAGGGTGGCAGCGTCATAATCAGAACAGTCCAACAAAAAACAAAAACTCTTTATCCAAGCGTTATGACACTCCTTCTATAAAGTCTATAGAAATCACGGAGCATTCGATGTGTGAAAATCAAACCGCAGGTAAAGTCCGTAGCTAATTCTTCGGATTTGGCACAGGAGGTCATGTCTGAAAACGGCTTTAGAAAGATCCTCTGTCTTCTCTGAACAACGAACCCATCAGGGTCAGTCCATCTGTCTGTACTCGACTCACAGACAAATCTCAAAACATGTCATCGTGTCAGGTAGCTTCAGGGATGACTGCATCCCGTTTGTAATTCACGCGCATTCAATCAGCATTTCTCCTCTGTCCGCTCGAATTTAATTCCTACCGGTGAACACATGACTCCTGATGAAGCTTATCAAACTTCTTTTTACTATCTTACAGTAACTTCTATTGATTTCTCCATCGCCAGCCATGGTTTGAAACAGCAGAGGAGAGAGAGCAGCCTCAGCTCCGAACCCAACTCTCCGCCCCTAACTTGACAAAGAGTTATGGAAAACTGAATCCGATCCAATAATCATAATAATCATTTAGTCATAGTGTTTGAGTATCAGACTAAAAAAACATATGTGTCATCACTTCTTCCTCTGACCGTATGTTTAGTAATTACTTTGTGCACAACACCATCATAACCGCCGATGTTACAAAAACACAACCCACGGTGAAATAAAGTTTTAAACACTTACTTACCTTTAACCGAATAGTTTACAACCACCACACAACTGTGATGAAGACAGTTAGAAAGGCCGTAATCTGTCGTTTAGTCTTCAGGACTTTCTGGAACGAGAACAACCCCGCAGACATTTTGACCTTGTTAAAGGTTCGTGTTAGTAACAATGACTTTGGGAACAATTTACGCAGTTAAAACTGAAATAAGTAAACAGGGTAAATGAAAAGCAGTCATGTGGTCGTGTTAATTATTACGGGAACTCAAAGGCAGTTGAGAAGTGATGGGTGCTAATGGGTCTGGTGTCATGAGTCATGTTGCTTTTTTCTTTCTTGTTGTTGTGAAAACCATGTGTCATTAAACTGATTCATGTCATGCAGAATAATAGCAACAACTAAGATGCAATTATAAACTAATTACAGATTACAACCTCCAGCCCTCCCTACCTTTCCATAATCCTCTCTCAATCCCCCTACAGCTCCACTAAATTTTATGCCCCCCAACACACACACACGCACTCCCACCCCCATGACAACTAAGGGGAGGATGTTTTTTATTTCGCATTGTGTGATAGATGTTGTCGTGCACTGTTACTTTGACGGATGAGGAACATGACAACATTTTGTGGTAATGGGTATTTTCTTGTTGTGCTCATGTGTCAGCGGAGATAATGTGTTTGCTTAGTCAAGCATGACGCAGGACAAAAGACTATTTACTCTGGGTAAATTATTGAGCATGTGCAAATGTTACGTGGGCCCCATTAGATCACTGAAGACACTTCACCTCGGGAGGCAAGCGGCGATCTCAAGCATCAACATTTCATAAAGGTTATGTAACGCAGCTGGCCTCTAGTGCGCGGTTTCATTTCAGTGGGCAACAGATATTTACTCTGATCTTGCAACTGGACTATGTGCTGTTGGTCAGGCAACTTTTGTCCGTTGTTTCGATGCCCGCGATGGATTATCATGAGACAAACAGTGTTATTCACCTCATCTGTGAACTGTAATAACGTTTTTTTGGATCTTTTGTGTATATTTAATTAAATAAAACTGCAACAGAACAACTCAACTCAAATGTCACTTGACACACAGCTCAACCTAATGTGTGGGAATGTGCTCTGTTGTGCGAACGGCCTTGACAGAATGTAAAAAGTTAGAGATTAGACTTTCTGAGGACATACCATGTATCCTCTTGTTGTATATTATCTGCCTCATACTCGGCCTGTGTCTTTCAATGTGTAGATGCTGTACGCTCAACTCTACAGAGAGTTACAAGCTTGCAACTGTGTTAGCTGCAGTCTGGAGATAGCAGACTGGGAACTGGTCTTTTGCCTCATTAGACCGAGACATGCTGACACACACTGACTACTTTATAGAAATATAGAGATATCTCTTATCGAGCCCTGAGAGAAACGCTCTCATTGTTTGACTTGGTAAAGAGAGAAGAGCCGATGCAATGAACCAATCAGAGAGCATGTCCCGTAACCTTGGGACATGGCTTTTATAGGGATTTACAAAAAAACAAGATTGATTGATTCATCATTACTGCTGCACGTCCCTGTGCATCGGCGCACATCACTATCTTGATAAAGCACCTTTAGAACTGGTTGATCAATTGTCCAATCACTTTCCACTGCCTCCATGTGCCAACAAGTGGCCTGACCTCAACTCACTTTAAGATAAACACATCCATGGGCACTCAGATGGCTGCAGGTGGATTTGTAGGTGCTAGATGAAAAAATAAAACAGGCAAAGACACTTCCAGGATGTAGGATAGGGCCCTAAATCTGCTCTCCGTGTAAAGTGTGGAGGCAAACATGTAATTTGTCATTTTTATTTTTCTTGGGAATCACAAGTTCATATTGTTGAAGCAACTGTAACAAACAAAGTTGTGCGTAGGTGTGTGTGTGCGTCGCTCTACAATTACTCCGCCGAAACGCTGGCGGACGTGTAGACACAATGCTCGTGGTCGTAGAGTTTCTATGCTACTGTGTTGAGTTTCTTCTGGTTTCTGTTTACTTCAGAATAATGTGAAGTGTTGGAGCTGATAGATTTTGAAGAGCAATTTTTCTTAAAGAACTCCAACGAAGAAAAGAAAAGACGTCAGAGGAGATAGTCTGTACGACCATTAAACCGAGTGAGGTGAAGCAGGAGATTCCATAAATACTGTTTGCCGGAAATGCGATGCTACCAAGGGGGACCAATCACAAGTCCTGCGAGGAAAAGGATCAGAGCTCCGTCCCTGGACTCATTCATAGAAATGTGGGACAAGTTGCGTAGGGGGTTGGGGTGGGCTGTGTTTGCAGTGTTGACCTGAGTAACCCCGGCGACCCCTCGGCCCATGTCCCCTTGATAAGTGTTGCCCTCCCCAGTGGTAACAGAATGGTCTAACATTATGTCAAGGGTAATTAAGGTCCAAACGCTCCTGACCCTGATATAATCCCCTTTGAAAGGATCTCCAACTGTTTGCTGTGATTAACAAGGGCCGCGGCACTGGGAGGATCCGCTGCTGGTGAGAAGCCTTTATTGGGCCCTTTTTTTTTATCACCACATAAAGTTGCGTCTCGGAGCTTCAGAAGATGTCCACCGGTCTCAGAGACAAGTCGGTACTTTGAGCCGTCGTTGAACATAACAGACCAAATGGCCGCCCGGTTACAGACTTCAGGAGCTGTAAAAGATTCCCCTCAGGTCGGAGCACCTTTCAAAAAAAAAGGCCACATTTACTAAGAAACTGTGCTTCTGTAGCCGACCGGGTTTTTCCATGGCCAGTTATAAATAGTTAAAAAAATAAAGTGACATTCACGGATGACTCACTGGAACCAGTTAGTTTTCCTACAGCCTAGAAAACTAGGTTTGATCAACCAAGCAACAACAATGAATGAACTGGATTCCATGACATACATGAAACTTATTCAGTATTATTTTTTTTAAATATCACACATATTAAAGTAATCAAAGTGCAAAGTAGTCACGACACGACCCCGCGGTGCTATTTTTCAACCACAAGCAGCTCAGTAAACACTTAAATCTGTCGTGTATCGTGCCGGCCACAGGTCCAAATGTTCCCCCCTGAACATCGGGCGTCCACCACATCCACTGTTGTGCTGTGGGCCCCGAACGCTGCACGCAACACCCCACTCCCACAACAGACTCCGCACCACACGTTGCACTTACTCACGACAACAAACATTGACCACAAGCGCACACACACCACCACCGCTATCCTTCCACCGGGAGTTTTGACACGACAGACTGTCCCTGGCCCCGTCCACTAACGGTCACTTTAATGCGCTGGAGGTCACAGGATTAGTCTCGGGGGGTCATCTTCACAGGCCGGAGTTTTTAATATGCATCCTACAAAGAGGTCAGTGTCCAAGGGCGGGAGAGGTGGTGGATGATGCGACTCCCCCACACATGCACACAGAGGCCTTAGTATGTCCCCTATACGCCCCCTTACCCCTTAAGCATACCCCAACTCCCCACCCGTTCCCTCCCACCTCCTTGTAAGCTCCCCACCCCAATCTCACACGCACACACACACACACACACACACACCATCTCTCCAGGAGGACAGCAGCACCCCATCCGCCCTTTATCTCTGGGGGCAGCGCAAGTCATGCAGAACTCACAAGAGGAACATGCTGAGTGTGAGCTCATCGGATTAGGCTTCACGATCGGGGCAGGGTGCCTCAGAAAGAGCCGGTGTGGCTTCCTCAGTCTCGTGCCCTTTTTCTTCATATAGCCAACATTTGCACAAATATGGGCAGGAAGGGGAAGATGGTCGCTCGAATCCACCCGGCCGCAAAGACACACTTTCTTAATGATCTTTCAAAAAAACAGCTTCATCCAAAGTCTGGAGTTGTGGCGGCAGAAGTTCAGAGGCCCGGTTGTTATTTTGTGTGACATATTTCGATTGAACTCTTCCCACCGCCGTGAGCCTTTCTGGATGTTTTCCCATTCTTTGTCGTTTCGGAAATAAAATCCGAGCTTCAAAAACAGAAATGAGCACAAACAGTCAACAAATATCTTCCCCCGTATCAAAGTCACTTCTGAGAGGCAGTGAAAAACAAAGGCATTATCGAGGGGCATTCCACACCGCAGTGCTAATTTATGGTGATATGTTCAAATGGGGCTTGGCGAGATGAAATATCAAAAGCACAATAACGCATGATAAAGAGAACCATGGGTGCAGTGTGGCCGCAGATATGCAACAGCTCACAGATCAAAGATGGCTCTGAGCTGAATTATCCTTCCTTGAATTACATCAGATTTGCAGATGCTCACCATGCTTTGTTGGATGCTCAAATTCCTGAACAATCTGACTCTGTTACAGCTTTGACAGACGCACTGTTGTGTGATGAATGGGGCGAGGCGCCACCTTTTGAAGTGATAAAACAAAGAAAAGTAGGCCGATGCGTGGCCGTGTGCCAAAGTTTTGGCAGGAGGCAGAGGTGGGGGGGGGGATGGCACATGATGGCTAATGGGTGAAGGCTTTGATCGTGCTCCCAAACAAAGGGGCAGATAAAAAGGGTAATCAACACCTCTGGCCACAAGTCCAAATTTGCTCCTGTCAGAGTCTATAAATTGCCCACCATTAAAGTCGAGCATTTGGCATTGTTGCACCGCTCAGTGACACAGGAAGGGCGTAGCCTACACCGGGGGATTTCAGTTCTGCTGGCAGGAGCACCACAGCAGGACGGGGGGGAACATTTTCTGGCTTTTAGACCCTGTAGCCGGGAGCTGGCTGGGATCAGTGAGTGCCAAAGACGGAGCAAGATGATGACCACGGTTGAATAGTGCGGGGGGCTTAGACCTTGGTCTCTGAGTCGTGACCTTTGTTCTCCTCTGTGTGGACAATCTCCCCGGCAGCGGTGCTCCTGCCAAGGGAGAGAATCCCTCGGGCTGAATGTCCACTCTGAGTCCGTTCGCTCTGTGTTTACAACAGACAAAATACCGCAGGTTTATAACAGCGCGCAATTATTTGCATGTTTTGCACTTGGGAAGTTTTCGAGTGCTGAGGAATTCAATCTTCCGTGTGGGTTTTCGCAGCTTCCACAACTGTGGTTTGGGAAATTTGAAACTTCCGGACGCATCTTGAGTCTGGTGGTTAAACTTTTATTATTCATAGGTTCCGTGGAGTTTGTGCTTTAAAGAATTTTACATTTTTTGTGGAAAAAACTTTAAAAAAAAAACAAATGTTTGTTAAAGCAGAATATTTATATATGTTTTAAAATGTGTCTAAAGGTGATTTTTAACAACACAATTTAAAGATGAAATTAAGATACAGATGTTTGTAATCCTAGTAGAAGGGCCATTAAATGAGGCTGGTGTTGGGCATGAATAGATGATTATTCAATGATTAAATACCATCAAACTTAAATCCATATTTAGTGGAATCAGGTTTTTTTCCATTAAAAAACATTTCAAACATTGTTATAAAAGTAGGGGGATACTGCGTAAATTCCTTTGAAGCTACACTGTACTCTCAAGTGCATGTGTGAGCCTGCCCACACTTTACAGTCAGGTAATGTCTTGGGATTATATAAGTGACCTGTCTCCAGTTCAGAGCCGCACAGTCGATTACAGAGCTCGACATGTCACAGCCTTCGCAGAGGTTACGCAAGAGGTGTGTGTAAATGTGTGTATGTGTGATAGAAGTTAAGTTTAAGGTTATAAGTATAGAGCCGGATGTGTGTGTGTGTGTGTGTCAAATTAAACACAACATCTATGTGTGTTTACAGACAACTGTGCCTGACCACACGCCACAATTGGGTTGAGGAATTCGACAAACTTCAATGTCGCTAACGTTTCAGTCTTTTTGGATCATGGCTGGATCGTGAAGAGATGAGCTGTGATTGTTAGTAGTTGGAAAAGACGGCAGCATCAATATTTGTGTATTCAACGACTTAATACAGAATACATTTTGGAAAATGATACTGTAAGAGATGTATGTATATTCACCATTATTTAACTGTCTTGTGTTTTAAGTGTGACGTTCCTTATTGGCCTTGATGACACACAAGGAGCTGCCTTTCTATTGAGACACATTAATATGAATATGCTCATAGGTTTATAGTTAACAGGTAAAAAAAAGTTCCCACTCTCAGACACCGGTTGATTCATCATCACGTCATCACAGGAGGAAGCAAAGTGTGTGTTCCAGTTGATTTCTCTGTTTAAATCTCGTACTGGCTGTTTACGTAGGGTTAGGCGTCACACACTCTATCTATACATAGTTCAAGAATTTCAAGTGTTACTGTTGCTTCATTACATTACTCATCTGTGGTCACAGCATTGTGTTTCCTTCAGGGTTTTCTACTCTGTTGTGTTATAGTTTTACTCACGTTTCTTTGAATGACCTTTTCATAGAGGCTGCCATTGTTCCCACCGTGCTATATGATCCAACAAGACAGGAAGGAACAATCGTTCTCTTTCTTGGTTTACCTCTGCTGCCTGTTCATTTGAAGTTGTGTCAATAAATGACAATGGTTGTTTTGTCAAACATACTCAAGGCAACTATATTTAGAAAATGGATGATTGCATCTCAGGTTTCTTTTAGCGTTGTGACAGTCGAGGATATAAAACAACATGACACTCCTCTGTGGAAGGACTGACTCAGTCTTAAGTTCTGACGAAAGGAAATTACTTATGTATTGTATTTCTGTGTTGCAGAACAGTGTGGCGGTCAATTCAGTCTTGGGTTCGAATCATACTTTGATAATTCCAGGAAGTTATAAAACACGAATGATCCAATTGGCCAAACCCCCTCTAGAGAGGGCCAGGGACATATTTTAACCTCATTGGACATAATTGTAAATTAATTTGTGCTGTCAGTCCACAAACAAGTAGTAATTGCAGCATTGAGGCAGCGAGCAGCCATTAACCTGTAAACTGTACGTACAGGGGAAGCAGTCGTCTCCTCTGTCCTCACTTCAAGACACGAGTAGATGGAGACATGACGAGAACAACTGAAGCAAGTAAACACAGTAACCCAGCATCAGGGATGGTTGCCGTCTTCTTCCATTTGTATTCTATCTTTTTTTTAATGTGTTTTCTTGCTTGTGTTCTCGTGCTGCTCTGCTGACACCTCGTGCTCACCGTGTCATTGTATTGTAGCGTGACACAGTTTATTACTGGTTCTTCAGCCTCACAACTCCCACTGGGAGCTCAGGTCATTCTTTCACAGTCAGTCCGTCCATAGCTTGGATTTATTCCTCATCCCCTCAGGACGAGGCCGACCACCATCCAGCCTCGGTGCAGGTGTGTGACCACATGTCCTGCATCTCAGGCCACAGACATTTCCTCCATGCTTCAACTCTGTGTCTGTCTCCCTTCCTCGGCAGATCCCCCATGGAACCGATTTGTAAATGTCCATTACTCAGCGAGGGCGCAGGGTCCTGCCTGCTGATCCCTGGCTGCTGCCTGGTTTCAGACTGCAGATGCTTCAGGACAGGGGGACAGCTGTCCCAACAATCGTCAACTGCTCAGGGAGATGTGTCATCCTCGTGTCGCATATTGATTCAATTTCAGCCATGTCTTAGCATGTGTGATCTACTGCAGTTAATGGGATGTTTGGAGAAATATACGTGTATTAAGCTGGTTGTTAAAACCATAGACTTTATACAGAGATGGACAAAGTGTCTCCAGTCATCTTTAGTCTTCTAATTTGATTATTTTTATTCCATCATATTGGACTGACGTGGACATTCTCTCCCTTTTTAGCAATTTATACAAAGTAAAAAGCACAATGTTTGTTTTGTTGTTGTAATGCTTTATATCAAGGTGAATTGCAGAGCTTTTATTTTGAAAAGTTGTAAACCTATGTTTTGAAGATTGTGTCAGTTGCTTGTCAGACCTCTGAAATAAAAAAGCATGCAATGTATTCAGTTTCATTATATGAAAAACATTGACTATACAATCTTCACTGCAGATAAACCAGGTATGATGAACACAAAACTTCCCTCTGCACCATAGACTGTTTATAAAAAAGCTCTCAAACACATAAACAATAAAAAAGTGTAATTTTATTGTAGAACAGTTTGAGGAGGACTCACTAAAGGAATAATTCTGAAGTAGCTCCAGAGCTCTGACACAGGACAGAAGAACAGCCCTTTCCAAACAGTCACTGCACTTGTTTATAGATCAAATCCAGAAAGTTATGGACTCGAGAGAAGGAAGAAAGGTTTGAGAGGGATTGGCTCCAAAGCAGCTGACGACGGACTCACAACCTCCGACCGGCATCTTGGTCGACTGAACCTCGGGCAGCCTCTCCTCGTGAAGCACTCAAATATCACTTAACAGCCCTCACATGTCATTCATGTGCACACAGAACAAACAACCATCGATTAGTGGATTCAGGTGCACGAATTCAAGCGTAGAACAATGTGGGCACTCGAGCAATAATAGCCGCTGATCTTCAAAGTGGCTCAACAGTTTGATTCATCAGTCGGCGCGGTGTCACAACACCGGGAGGCAAAGTGAGGTCTCCCAGCTGGATCTGACAACCTCTGGAGTCAAGAACAAACCCGCGAGAAGGGGATGAACAAGGGGTTTAATCCCCTCCACTGACTGTTCGTTGACAACACATGTAAGGGTCCACGGTGAGTGTCTGATGTGGGTAATGAGGGTAGGGTGTTATTTTGCCCTATAGACCTGGGTTAGTTCTTCATACGCAAACATGTGGATTGTTTGGCTGAGAGTGGGGATGGAGAGGATACAGATATGAAAGCTCTGTGGAAGTGGGCGGGGCTTCATGTAAGATGGATGTTTATTAACATTGCATTGTGAGATGGAACAGTTTTAAAGACAGAGGCACTTTACGTCTGTTTTCTATCTGTCAAATAATTGAAACGTTATTGATCATCATTAATATAAAGCCTAATATGAGATAATGTCAATAAAGTATAATGTGTTTAACATAGGCACATGACACCCTGCCACCCTGACCGTCATGTCTTTGAACCGGTTTTGCATGTGTTGCATGTTTTGCATGTTTTGCATCTGTCCTCGTGGCCACAAAGAGCGTGTGTCTTCCTGTGTTCACTTTACATCTCTATCTCTTCATTTTGTGTCTCTCTGTGATCATTTTGTGTTTCTTTGCGATCATCTACGTCTATTTGTAGTTATTTTACTTATATTTGTGCTCATTTAGTGTTGCTGTGGTCAATTACATATTTGTGCTCATTTAGTGTCTCTTTGAGGTCATTAAACATTTAATTTCAGGGTTATTTGAGCAGCTAATCGGCACCAACTTGCCTCCAGTCAGGAACGAACCCGGTAATTGTCAGAAGGGACGAATCGGGTCCAAAATTGATTATCGATTATCCCCTAGTGAGCAGCAGCCCTAAGCATTCCCGTGGTTTTCATTGTGTAACTTCTGAGTGCATGACTTTGGCCTTGTTTCTAGTTTTTTAGATTTTTTGGGCCTGCTCCCTTTTGGATTTGTCGGCCTGTTTTATTGGACGGTTCGCCTGTGTATGACCTTCGCCTGTTTCAGTAAGGACTTTGCTTTTTGCCCTCTCCCTTGGTTTTCCTGAGTGTTCTCTACGACTGAGTTTCTGAAAAGAACGTTTAACGGCCACTTACAGCCGGGTCCAGAGGTAAAGCCAGGTTCCAAAGAAAACAGGCTTTGGAAATAAGGCTTCAACACACATTTGTTGAGGCCAGAAGTTTGATCTCTTTCATCTTCTTCTTTTCTCCGCTGCCTTTAGCTCATCCTCTCTTTAGATTCCCTTTGAGTACGGGATGTCCTGTCATCTGTCAACTTAGATTTCCACAGATATGAAGAGTTCTTTCATACGCACTGCACATCGAAATATCAGTGGTATTGTTTGGGGTAGCACGTCTTAGTGGACTGCCCGTCCACTACTCTATGAAAAAACACTGATGTTTTTCAAGCTAACAGCAGTTAAGCGATCCCGCCTTTCATTTGAAGGCGGGGAACCCTCAGCAAACACATGCTTGATTAACGACCTGCTCTTATTGATACAATCCCTCACATGTGGTTTGGCTATTGTAGCACATGTGGTTAACCAATAAAGAACAGATCTAGGTTACATGCAGAGAGGACACGTAGATTACAGGCTTTCGGTCTGCGTTCTAATTGTCAGTGGCTGGTAAAATGACTCCAGAGGACAGTTATATATTTCAACCTGTCATTATTGTGCCCAAGGTTTTTAAATAGTTCTTCTGTAACGCTGCTGCTATGTATCCAACAGCATGTGTGTTTTCTCATTGAAAACCATAAGCAGCACGAAAGTTGTTTTTGTTAAAGGACGGATTCCGTTTTGTTATTAATTAGTTGTTATTTGTGTTGTTTTACCCGTGAGTTTTAGTGGTAATAACAGACCGAGTTAATAGACTTATTCAAAAGTAAAGGCATATGTAATAACTTTAATAACGGCTGCATTCCTGTTTGGGCAGTTGAAGGAACAGTTCATTTCTGGGACACTGGGAACTGAGCCACTGACAATGCTTTTACTTCCACCAGTACTTTTCCAGCTGTGAAAAGTCAAAATGTTTGTTGTGAAAAAAGTTATGACGCCATGTTTTAAAACCCAGTAAAACCACCACATTGTCTGATCGCCCTTGTTTCAGGATTTCAGCAATATTACCGAAATATATTGTTATTATAACTGATTAAAATAACTTTATTTATCATTTATCTAAAATGTTTTTAGTGCTTCCTCCACCACTGATGTAAACCAATAGAATGTTGTAAATCAGTAGCGCCTTGTCTTGCTCCGACACATTTTATGGCGAAGCACTGTCACACTTGACCTTTATAGAGAAGCATCCCTGTTGTTAAGGACCAGTTGTAGACGAATCATTGATGGGACATAATCATTGTGTTCATCTTTTCTAGTTGTGCCACGCAAAGACACATTTGACACCTGAAAATGAAAGCTTCAGTTGTTCCACCCACCTGCTGCCTTCACCGTGGTCACTATCAACGATGGCAGGAAAGATACGGCTTAACCACTTTGCTTTGAAAGGACAATTTTGACAAGGGACTCAAGATAATCATACTGCTACAGCTTTTATAACTATAAAATAATTACCATGGGGGTGGAACAGCAACAAAGTTCTTGGTTTGAATCCTTGTGTCGAGCCAGGGCCTCTCTGTGTGGACTTTGCATGGTCTCCCTGTTTCTGTGTGAGTTTTCTCCAGGTACGTCAGCTTCCTCCCACCGTCCACAGACATGCAGATTGGGGTTTGGTTCATTGGAGTCTCTAAGTTGAGCGTAGGTCTGTTTTAAGTGTGGATGGTTGTTTGTCTCTATATGTTGGGCTCTGCAATACGCTGGTGACCCCGTCTCCCGTGACCCTCACAGGATAAGCAGTATAGGTAATGGATGGGTGGATCATTGAATCACGGCTGCACCGCGAATCGGCTGCATGTCACCGTTGTCTGTGCTTCACTCAGGCAGCGTTCCTGCAATGTGAGGTTTCTGATAAGACTATTATATTCCTTGAATAAAAGACAGGTGAAATACACAACTAAATACCAGGACTCTACGGTATGAAGTCGTATCTTCTGATCAACAATCAAAACCTTGTTAAAACAAATGAATGGAGACAGTCTGCAGAAACTTGAGAGTACTTTTGATTTGAAACGGGCCACAGGAAGCTTTGCAAATGTTTATGTAATGACATATTCAACAGATAAACATTGAAACTGTTGTGAAAGATCATTTTCACTCTCTGTTCTGCAGAGAAAATAGGCGAGATATCGAATCTCTAGACGAGCTGCTGAGCCGCCCTGCTCACTCGGGCAGAGTGGACGCTCTGATCTGACAACACGGACACCAAAAGGAAAAGCAAGACAAGTGCGTGGTCAGTGTGAAATGGGCATAAGGTCCCAGGTTCTGAATCATTTGCTGGTGAGAGATTCGGTAGAAGTAGGTGAATCTGGCCTTTGCAGTCGTGACTCAGCTGCTGTTGTTTGGTTCAGTTCCCTGACTCATCGCTGTTATTAGCTCTTTACTCCGAACTATTTATAGAAGTTGTCTGGATGATTGATGACACTACATCTGTTCTGAGTCACACAGATTAAGTCTGCAGGTACGCCTGGCTGCAGGATCCAGATATGACACTACTCAAGAACAACTTGTATTATAATTAGGAGTAGTTGTTGTGCTGCTATCATTAATCACATCATTATCTATAAATATCACTGTTTTAATGATAACAATCAGTCAGAGCTTAAATATGATGGTTGCACAACTGTTCCTGGTCTCTCTCACCTCTCCCTCCCCTTTGGTCCACCCACCTCTCCTCCCTTCCCCATTTTTTTCCGCTCTCCCCAACCGACCGAGGCAGATGGCCGCTCACGCTGAGTCTGGTTCTGCAACAGGTTTCCTTCAGTTAATGTGGGAGTTTCCCTCTCAACGGTTTTTGCTCAAGTATTTGCTCGTTACGGGAACTGTTGGGTTTCTCTATCATTTTTTTAGGTTATAGCAGAGGCTCTTTGTAGGAGAAGGAAAGAGGACGGACAGTTATTTTATCAATTGAAAGTTAATGATAGATTATTCCATGGTAAGAAGTTACAGCGAGAAATACATTGTCACTCTTCCACGCAAGTGATAGGTCCACAGACTAAAGAGTGAAAGACCTGCATTGATGCCACAACTGCAGCTGAAACTTTGAGGTCTGACTGTCTGCGAGGACAGTAAAATCATTCTGGACGATCACATGATTATGCGGTTGTGCAACAGCGCAATGGATCTCGCAGCAAACAGTGCTAAAAATGTTTTTGGTTCATTAGGGAAACTGTGCTGGGACCAGTTAGAATATGGTTGGCCACCACAGTCTGGATAATGAATGGGAAACACTGCATTAACAGTTTCTTGGGAAATGGTTTAAAGAGACATTCTTTCCAATTCCAGCACCTCAGCAACAATTTGTTGCCGAGTTCACAACCACATGATTTTCAGCCTGATTTTGCCAAAGACGCGATTAGAGAGGCTCCCCAATCAGCCAATCAGAGCGAAGGACGGGATGGAGGTGGTGAAGGTGCCCCTCACTGCATGCATGTGAGGGGCAGGGTAGAACAAACTCAGTGCACTTTGTATTAACTGCATCTAGCTGAGCTTGGTTTTGGACAGAAAGGTTCAGGCTCAGTTCCTTTTCCCTCGGGGCTCTGATGCGCTTGGACAGATAAATGGGGCCTGAGCCTCTTTCTATTCTTTACATATGAAGCGTTACACCTCATTCTGTAGCAGGACGACACAGCAGAGTCAGACTCACCATGTTTCTCCTCGCGTGGGATTTCATGATCAGACACACTAGTCAGAAGTTTCTCCTGGTGAAGGACTGTGTTGTGGGTGACCCCCCGTTGCTCGTCAGTCATGTAGTATGAACTCACAACGACTCCCGGTCACAAGATAGTCGTTCAGTGTGAACTTGGCTGAAGCTGCATTGATTTGGGGTTTTGGCACCATGGACTGGGTTTTCTGATTTGTTCATGGTTTGGGGGGTTTAGGTCCAGTACGAATACGGTGAGTCCGGTGCTTGCTTCTTACGGCTGACGGAACAAGGATCCGTGCCAACCATGTCTGCTGTCTATGTGTGTGCATGAGCATGTGTTTGAACCTGATGCATTACTGACAGCAGCGGGCCCTGGTGCAGCAGTGGGCCATTGTTTTCCTTGGCAGAGATTAGAGGCCCTCGGGGGGCCCATCTCACAAAGGGGGCTCTGTTACCCACTTGAGTATTTTATTGTGTCCCAAATTACCCCGTGGAGTGGGGAATAAACAGCATGGCAAACATCGAGCATGCATAATGTCAATAAGCAAAATGACAGCTGCTTGGTCCAGAGATCCTGTGCTGCAGGCTCCAGCAATGCTTCTTGTCTTCTCGTGATGACCGGGGCCTGTGGACATGTCCCGAATTTTGTTATCTCGTAAATCCGGCAAATGCAATTTAGAATGTGTGGAGAATCATTATCCTTTTTAGATCTTCATCAGAGCTGGTGAAATGTAACTGACATTTGCTTCGTTTCCATCGTAATTCTTCTTGTCAGAGCTTCTCATTTGATCGCATTTTGGATGAGAAGCTGTTTGGTTTGAAGTGGCGGTCCTCCCTCTTAGAAGCCTGTTCTTCCTCTCCTAAAACATGGGTAGAACGTTATGTTCCCAAATTCCTGTAAGACAGCTCAAATCTCTGGAAAAGACAAATGGGGTCATGTCTACAAAGAGCAATAATCTTCTTTTCTCCACAGCCTACAAGCAGGCCTGTCAGTCGGCTTCATTGTCAGCATCCTAGGGGACTGGGTTTTTAAGTGTCAAGATCAAAAGGCTTGACAGACAAAGCACGCTCTTTATTATTGCAGTGGCAACCCATTAGCTTTTAATGTTAGAAATTACAGTAATTAAGTACAAGCTGTACAAGCCTTGGATCTCGACGGAGGCTTTGAGGAGTTCACCGCAAATAAAAAAAATAACAAGCCCACAGCTGAGATAAAGAGGCTTGTATGTAAATATGAGCCCTTTGTACTGGTGAGCGGTGCCAAGAGCTCGCCTGCAGTGGCTCTTATCGTTCCAAGCTGCATGGGATTGATCACATTTAAAGAGATGCTGTCTTTGGTTTCAAATTAGGGGAAAGGAGGAAGAAAGAGCGGAAAAGAGACAGGAGAGAGATTTGAAGGGAACAAGAGTGACAGCGGGAGGAATGCAAGTTCTGCACAGGTAAGAACTAAATAGTAATATTTGTGGAATTACAGTTTGCTTCTCCCATCCTGCTCCTTCTTGTTCATCTTTAATGACTCGTCCTTCAAACTGCATCGAGCTCGGACTGAACAGCATCAACAAGTGCAGCAGAAACACATTTAACTGCTTTCTACTGAACTGCAGAGAAAGTCTGCACACATTTCTCCAGAGATCCTCCTCCTTCCGTGTCTGAAGGTTTTGCAACTTTAGTCAAAGATGTGCCAACGTAAACATTAGCTTTCATTTGGAGCTGTTTTTTCTTCTGGATCCGATATTGACTTTTCTTTAAGCTCAGTTTTGATCTCAAGCCAATCTATTTTTCCTCCCCATTCATTTTTAAATGGGGTGGTGTCATGGGTTGCAGAACCGCATTGTAGATCGGTTTTCTTGCGCTGGATGTGTTTGAAGAATCAAATCTTGTTCCAAGCAAATATTCAGGCACAGGTCAATTATATAAATCCATGTCCTGTCTGATATCAAACAGAGAGGAAGCAGTGTGTTGTGTTTGGTTGAGGGGTTGAGCTAGCGTGGCATTTTACCACGAGCGCCGGCTGTGCCGTGTGTCACAAGGAGGAAAATTGTGATTGGTTGCACCAGCACCAAAGGTCATGCATGTCCATCCTTAAAGCAGCACTCAGCTGTTCCTTGTTAAATCTCTGGAGGTGTAGTACAAGCAGCACATCTCAGCCCATTCAGTGTGAATATGAAAAATACATCTTATTGACATTTACCTTATTGACACAGGTTTTGCATTGTGTGGACACCGTGGTGAGAAAGACAGAGAGACATCTCTGCCCTGGCTGGTTTGCAGTGCAGTGTTGGTAGTGGCCCTTTGAGTGGCCAGTGCGGTGAAAGGCTGGTGAGCAGGGGTGACTCGGCCCTCTCCTCATTGTTCACAGAGCTTGGTATTCCTCTCATAGCTTGCCCCAGGCTCTAGAGGATGTGCTTTTAAAGATCCCAGGCCCTCCTAATGGCCCCACTCACCTCTCCAGCACACACTGCTCAACAGACACACACCTTCGGTTTTACTTCTTCACCCCTCACCTCCGAACACGAGTTGAGTTTTGAAATGATGCAGAAACAAAAATTCGCAAAAGTTAGATTTTTTTCATCACATCCCACCTCCAGCTTCCCCTCTCTCTTTCACTCTTCCTCTCTCAGACCTCTGTCTGTCCTTCCTTTTCGCTGAGTGTCCCGCTCAGCTGGCCAGCGCCTTTTCACTCTTTGCCGGGGGAATTGTCCCCTGCATGTCAAGTGTAGCCATTAGAAGGACGGGTTTGGATGAGAGGTGCTTTTCAGGTCCCCGTCCCCCTCACCTTTGAATGGAGACAATGGAGCCGTTCTTTAGGTCCAGATGACCACACACCCACTGCCAGGAAACTTTCTAGTGTCCTTCAGCAATAAGAGCTCGTACGCTAAACTCACATTTCAAGGAATACGACATTAAAATTGCTTTCTTTGACTGACTGCAGTAGTTGAGTTTGTGTCAGGACCAAGTGAAATGTTAAGCACATTGGTTGCTATGTTTGCAGACAATCATAACTCAAAAAACCAAACAGTTTGGTTACTTACAGAC
The DNA here is from genome assembly GCF_022539355.2 of Hippoglossus stenolepis. Taxonomy (NCBI): domain Eukaryota; kingdom Metazoa; phylum Chordata; class Actinopteri; order Pleuronectiformes; family Pleuronectidae; genus Hippoglossus; species Hippoglossus stenolepis. The sequence continues at coordinate 3,216,328 of NC_061495.1, read as the reverse complement.
TTTAAATGAAGTTGGTCTGGTTTAGGGAAATGTGGTTTGGATTGACATAAACACATATTTAGAGGAGCTTAGGGGTCCTCTGTCATCTTTTAACACACACTCTTATTTCACCCAGGAGGCTCAGACCAACATCCAAACACTCAGAACTGAGGATCATTGCAAAAATGCGTAGAAAACCATTAAAAATATGATGATCAGGAGCTGCTTTACTGGGTATGACTGGCTTCTTCTGATGATACCAGCCGCTGATTATAATAGTGCAGAAGCTGCAGTTTGAAGAAGGAAAGCTCAGATCAATTCTCCAGCTGAATGTGATAACTGATGGTTTTATTTTATTTTAAGTTTGCTTGGCCAGGGTTTTAGCTCTTTTGTCAAAGGTCTTAGAATTTCTCATTGTCGTTAGGATTACTCAAAAACTACTTGGATTAGAATGGATAAATATGCGGATCCTGGATTTTTATTTCACTTTCTTAATGTTGGCAGTATGCGCTCTACGAGCACCTTTCTATTTTACTTTGAAAAGTAAGCACAACACACAGATGTCCCCAAGCATCTGAGAAAGTACATTAAAACCTTTTTTTGTCTGGTTATTTATTTATTCGTGTATTATTGTATGGTATTATGTATCACATCCAGTGTGACAGGCCAGCATGAAGGGATAACAGGATCAGGGCCTAGACATCATGTTTGGCAATCTTAAGCCCAGAAACTATGAGGAAGCTTCTGGCCAGGAAACTTAAAGCCCACTCTCTTTAAGGAAACACAAATTTGGCATTCACTGCATTCTCTACCAGCTCCTTTTAAGCCACGGGTGTCAGGACACGTTACCCTGTCTGCTAACTTTTTACAAGATGTGGCAGCGTGCTTTTCTGAGGAGCGGACCTTAACAACCTTATCTAAAAGGTCTCTTAAGTGCCTGGCCTTAGAGGGTGACTTACAGGAAGTTTTAAAAACACACATCAAAACAAGCTGGAAGGGGATCAGAGAATGGAAGGGGGACCATTGTAACCATTGCGGCAGCATTCCCATTCCCACCACCACGGGTTTCCATAAGCCCCTTAATGGTAACACACCATACAGTCTGGCTCCTATGCTTGACTGACAAAGTCAGTCATACCAGTGGATTACCACTGCACAGGGGCCCTTCACTTATAAACAGTTGATGGATGTGCTACAGTGTACAGTGGCTGACTCTAGCTCTACGCTGCCCTCCACCTCCCTGTCCCTTTCATGTTTCCATCTTTCCTTCCATCCATTCTTCACCTCCTCCTTCCTCGTTTACCTTGTCATGTTGGGTGTTATGAATCAGGTCAGAGGACTATCCTCCCCCTGCAGCAATAAGAATGTCAAGATAATCTTCAGGTGGCTGGTACAGACACCGACTCATTCTCAGGGCTGATTGCTGACCTCTCTGGCTAATACATGCACGGCAAGGAAAACACAGCTCCCGAGGAAACATAATGCTACCTTTGAAAAACTCTCAGGCTTTTAAGTGAACCCCACTGTGAAGGAACAAACAAGCCCTGCTGCTTACATGCATTCCAACTGCTTATAAACACAGAACTTGAGTTTGCCCAGTTAACCCTTCTCCTTGTTCTGAAGTTGGCCTCAATTGTGTCGAGTGGTCCCATGAACAAAAGTTAAGTTGGGTACTGGTATAATTATTCCTATGAGAAGGAACTGCACTGCACGTGAATTGCATGCATAGTATATCATTAGAAACCATTAGTTAAAAGTGTGAAAGAGGGAGAGTGAGGAGGACGAGTTTTTTTTTTTGTGTTTCATTACTGTTCTGTTATTTATCCATTTTCTGGAGCTGTTCACAAGGTGAGACATGTAGCCCTTGTTGCTAAGCTGTGGTTGAAGGCTCGGTTTGGAGGAGCACACGCGTAATTAGCCACTTATAAGAGAGACCTGTTTTAAACTGCATTTAAAAGTGAGAAAACAAGATTCAATTAACCGTCCGGTGCAAGGACGGGTTTCATTTAATGCATCCTAGGTCCTTTGTTTATTTAAATCATTTACCTTCATGTATAATTTTCACCAACAGCAGAAAATGTCCACACAATGGGGTTCAGACTTTGTTTGTTTGTTTTCAAATATGAAGAACACATCAATCTCCTCGTCTTTATCAGTTGAAGTCTATCATCAGTGTCTTGTCTTATGGCTTCTTCTTTTTCATCCTGAGATATGTATGTTCTTATTGTTCAGTTTTCAGTCGCGTGTTAGAAATGTCTACTCGCTCGTGGGAAATCTTGTGGAGGATCTCCTGCATTTGGACATCATCCAGTGTTTTTACAAGGGGGCTGGCAGGAGAAACTCCACAGAATGTCCGTAGCGAATGGCAGGAGACTATCCAGTGTTCAGAGCATGTCTGATAGAAGCTATAGGGACCAAAAGCAGAGCTAACAGAGTGAGCATTAGACTTTCAATTGCCAGGCGGCCAAAAACTTAACTCCATGTTAAAGCTTCCTGTCTGGATAAAAACATGTATTTAATTGAATGTGAGAACGTCCAGTTGACTGATAGTAAAACCATAATGATATTACAGCGACAACGGAATTAACAAAGGGAACTGGTTGATTCATTTTCTCCATTGAAAGTGAAAGACTACTTTCCTATGCACTTCAAACCAAAAATGTGAGGATGACAGGACGAACACATGAAACCCAAACTAACTGGCTTAAATGAAAACAAGTTAACAAAGACATGGACCTTGGTTTGGACAATAGTTCGGACTTTCAGCTGTGAAAGGATCTTAAATCCCAAAGACGAGTTTAATGGTGTCTTTACTTAAAGAAACTAAAACTGTAGCTCGACAGTAATGCAACAAACTCAGACTCTCTTGGAAACAGAAACGTTAATATCTACAACATGACCTCAAATACTTTTTCCTACAACTGTTCTCCATGGTTAAGATTGATCCTGAGCTACACAGCTATGAATAAGAATGTGGGTCTTATTTAATGTTGAACATGACTCTTGATCCTGTCCCAACACAGGTCCAAACAATAGATGCTACCCCACAGTCGCCGGATCAGGAGATGAAGGCAGCGCTGCCTTTGTCCAGGATCCTTCAACAAGGCTCATTGTCGGAGACAGTGACTTCAAACCTAATCTTCCTATCGACAATTAGTCCTCTATCCCTCCCTGCCTAACTGCTCTGTGTCATCTATTCCATTCATATACTGTCTACAACAACCTATTGATGATGCTTTTCCACGAGTGTGATTAAACCACAGTAGTCTGGGTTTAAGCAGCCTGTAAATACCCAGTAGGGCACACCTGCACCTTGTGTCAGGCGTGTGTCAGTCCTGTCTGTGTTTCATAGTAAAACCTTGTAAGGAATGCTTCTCTTGTGGCTTTGCCTCGAGGAGACGCAACGTCCAGTCGACCTCCTGCTTGTAAGACTTGTGAAATGACTGTCTGTGAGTTTTCAGAATGAGACAAATCGTTTCAAACCCCTCCGGTGTCTTATTTGCTGAAGTAGTTTCCACATTACATCCTCATCTTGCTGTCTGCGTGTTGGTGTGCGCCTGCAGCCAGACACATGTCTCAAGCCTTGGCTCAGCCAGCTGCTCCCAGGGATGAGGTGGAGCACCTATGCACTGACTCACTCATTCACACACAAGGATTTACACATCCTCTATGTGCTCAGGCTGCATTGTCTCGCCTCTGGATTACGACTGGCTGCCTTGGTCGAATCACCCAGAGCATCAGAGTTATACAGTGGGTTTGGCACATCAAATTATAAAATGACTGTAATGTTCAGTTTGAGATCATCGCTATTCAACTTTTTTATAATAACAGTCTCAAAATGAGTTCGATGGTTCAAACTGAACTTCTGATAGTCGCAGCTTTAATTGTCAGAATCAGGTCCAGCGAGTTCAAGTGTGATGCTGAACTGTAGATCAGTTAAAAAGACTTCGTGGCTAATATCCACCTTTCACTTTAGTGAGTGGGTTCAGGAGTTCTCCGGTTTCTTACCACAGTTCAAAGACATGCAGGTTATGTTGATTGGCGAGGGTGTACCCCACCTCTCAATCCTCTTCAGCCTTCGTGCCACCTTCAAGCAGCATCGGGTGGAGTAGGATGGAAAATAGAGGAAATAATCAGTAAGCACAGTGGCAGGAAAGCCTTGGATTTATAATTATCAGGCCTATTCATGTTTATTATTGTATTTGTGTTGACAAAAGTCATCTAAAGTACTTACAGTAACCATAACAAATTATCTTTCTACCTAAACTTAAGCAAGTGTGTTGTTTACTAAAGATCTGGCCTCCCAGCCGCTGGTGTGCTCCCACAGGTCATATCCAAGGGAAGAACAGTATGTGATCATTTAGCCTGGGACACAGAGGTCCATGGGAAATCTAATGGCAACTATACAGACGGTAAGATTTCAGTAATCTTATACATTCATTCTAAATCACATAATGTGACATATATGTAATAAATGTGGGTAGAAAGTTTGATGTACAACACCAATCTGTGATCCTGTCATAGTGCGTCGTGGGGTCGTGGGGCCACCATTATGAACTTTCCCCTCAAAAACTCAATTGCGTTCTTTAAAATTAATCTGACAGCCTTGAGACTTGACCTGAACTTGTTCTGAATGACTTCAGACATACCTTGGATGACTTGATGACTTGCCTGGGGAGTTGATTTGATGTGAACGCCTTGTATCTCAGATGAGAGGGTTATCACTTGACCTGACCTGGAAGGGCCTTGGATAACTTCACCAGACTTCACATTTTATTGGAGTCAGTATTAATAAAGTACTTGGATTACTTAAGATTAGATAAAGTGTGACTCTAATGACTTTATTTATATGATTTAGTTTGTTGTGGTCAATCTGAAGCTCAAAGGAACTGAGATGATGAACTTGTAATAACACAAAACTTAAAACCACCTTGAATGACTGGAGAACTTGTGACTATGAGATCTGCAAAGGGTGTTGACTTACTGCCCCTGCTCCATATGTTGATGATACCCTTGTGTGGATTTTCTGTTAAATCCCTGTGGCTTTACTACCGCTTGGATAGACTTAAACACAACCCTTCCCTGTTATTGTAAGGGGTTCTTAATGAAGCCAACCCAGTTAGAGCTACAGTTACCACTGATCCCACTGGTGTTGGCAAAGCATGCAAAGCATCTGAGTCTGTCCCAGGGAGAGCCCTATTACTCATGGACGATAATCCTGCTGGTCCTATGAGGAACATTCAGAGGAAACACCCAGAAAACAGAAGGGAGGACACGGGTGGAAAAGGGAGGACAAGACAGGAAAGGAGTAGGAAGAGGGAGGCAAGAGGAAAGATTTAAACTCGGTCGTAAACAAGTTGCGAAGAGGTGATGAGGAGATGTGTTGTTCAACCGAATGACTGGAGACAGGCCTGCAGTTTTAACCAAGAGGGAAACACAGGGCATCACTACACCGCCCGTCTCACCAATCTTATATACGGTCTTCAGATAAGGACCAAATGAGCATATTATTATCAAAATAGAAGGTTGACTCTGCACATGTGATCCACTTTACCCTCTGTGCCACCTGATTCCAGGGGCCCAATCTAATCAGGTCACGGCAGCCAGCTCGCCGCTCCAGGACCAGGCCACGCCATCCTTACCTCAGCTGATATGCATGTGGTCAAGTGAAGGAAGTGGCTGAGATAACTGAGGCGTTTTCAGTCAGACAGGCATGAGGTAAGGCATCAGGAATCTCTGACAGGCCATTACCTCAGTGCGCAGGCCTACGAGTGGCTGTTGTGGTGCCTGCGTAGAGAAGGAAACAAAAACACACACACACACACGCACAGTCACTCGCATGCACACACCCCGGAGGTTGTACCTATTTTAGGCATTGGGCCCTGGGTCCCTCGTCATTATGAATGTCTGCTGTGGTAGAAGAAAATACCTTGACTCATTATAATTTCACATTATGAGGCTGGCTAGGTTTGTGTGTAATTAAAGGCCGTGCCTGCTCTTGTTCAAGCAAAGTGTGTGTGTGTCACTTTTTAAAAGCTGATTTCACATCATAGTTTGGCTTTAAAGCTGAAAAAGGTTTCGGTTGTTGTTTCCTTGAGTCCTCGTCTCATCGTGTTACATCTTCAAGAGCAATGATCTTTTTCCTCTTTGACAGTAACCTTCCTGGCTTCCTGGCACGGCCACGAGGAATGTTCAGAATGTACCTGGACAAAGTCAACAATAAAAGTATTTAGGAGACATTAAATTGTACACAATGACTGCCTAGTACAACAGATGTCTTTGTTGTGTGTGCTGCACGGACAGGGATCTTATTCCACCACTGTAATCTGAGATTTAGAAAAAACAGAGTTGTCGGGGGGGGAGACTTTAGAGGGTGGGTAACATCAGATGCTATCTGCTCTTCTGCATCATCTGAGCCATCAGAGACAATCACAGACTGTGTGTGGCACGCTCACTCACCCTGATCCTGAGCCAAGGCGCCGCAAAATTAATTTTGATCTAGGCGATATGCACAAGAACAAGACATGTGTCCACGCCCAACGAGGACCCCACACCCGAGGCCCATCTTATATCTGTTTACTTCTCCGTCTTTTACTTAGAGCACTCTGCAGGGCCTCACTTGCAAGGCGGCTAAATCTACAAGTCAATATGTCAAGCTCTCTCCTGCTTATGTGCTGTGACTCTGCTATGTGAGCTTGTCCAGTCTGATACCAAAAGTAAACGTTCCTCTGTCACTGTTCATCACCGGGATTCCACAGATTTGTTGTTTCGGTCTTTGTTTCCTCTGCCAGACATGTGCGAGGAGAAGAGGGGAGCATTGTGTTCCTGTGCACTATAAGGGAGGCTATTTCCTCCGTGCAGATATATGGGGTCTATACACACGCTCTCACACGTACACACATCAAACACTTTTATTTTTGCATGCTCATAAGAACATCTGCTGACTCGGCCTCGTTCCCTTTCCACTCATGTTGTTCCCGCCCAGTAGCCTGTTAATCTAACCCCAATAAACTGTTAATCATTTATGTTCTGGATGCACATTATTAGTGCCACTGGTAAGTAACGCAGAGTCATTTCACTACCAGTAAAAAGTTTCAGTGTTTTGAAAATGATATTTTGTGATAAGAAGAAGTTCTAGATTCAAGAAAAGTGTTTTGTTCTTGAAATAAAAATATTTTTTTTACTTTGACCAAATGTTTACACGTTCAGGACTTTTCTCACAGTATCACAATCTGATTATTTTCACATTAATACTTAATATTATATAATATAATATTATTACTTCATTTCTAAAATGTAATATTTATTATCACTTTATTAATGCTCAAAACCGTCCAACTCTGTCACTTAAAGTTTTGACTCTGACTCTCATATAGTAGCCTACTTTGTGTAGTACTTCCAAGATCAGTGTGTGTGTGTGTGTGTGTGTGTGTATCTTTAGGATGCGGGCTAGACACAAGTAAGACTCACAAACACTCGTGCGTTGCCAGAATAAAAACACAAGAGCATCAGTTGTTTTTCTATTATTGAAACATCTGTCAACAGCCCCTTTGTTGTATTTACTTCAGACCAAAAGGACTTTCCCATGAGGTCATACAAAGACACACACACAGTCTCTCACACACACAGCAGGGGATGTTAGTGCCCTGACAACAATGTCATTTCTTCAACACTGACAATACAGGGTGAAATTCATCAGAAATGACCTAGAAAGAGAACAAAAAAACAGTCAAGTTAAGGGTAACTGGGGCACACCGCTGCTGTGGTTTACCCCATCATAAAAACATTCTTCCTCACATCAGTGTCTCTGAATTTCTCTCCTTTATAGTGGCCACTATCACCACATCCAACTGCTCTCACCCCCGAACATGTAAACCCATTGTTCTTCAGTTGTGTGTGCTCTCTCAACAAAGGTTCCTCTCTTCTTTTGATGGTTTTTCTGAATCTTCACTCTGACTCAGGTCACACCCCCCCCCCCACCCCACCCCACACACCACCACCACCGCCACCTCCGCCTCCCTGCATATTTTGGTGTTGTGTTTTTGGTATGCTCATGAAAAGGCCCGCAAAGATGGGACAATAGGGCACCTGCCCGAATAATGAGCCCTCAGTGAGAAATGCAGCTGGGGCTGAGAGTCATACAGGAACGCTGATGATGGCCCCGCTTTAAAGTGGTCAGAGATGATCCTCAGCCACACCTTAGATCCCCCTGGCTGGAATTTCCCCTCTGACACACACACACACATACACACACAAAGTAGTCAAACACAAGTGCAAACATACACACAAGGTGCACAAGGAAAAAACGTTGGAGATCAACACACAGGGGCTTTTATTGTTCGGTTTATTACTAAAGGAGGAATAGTGTTCGTCTTTTCCGCTCGGTGTGTGCTACCAGGTCCATTCACAAACGTTGCCACCGCCGCTGCTGCTATCAGTTGGCCGACTATCACATACACTATGTCACTTGAATGTGCACAGAAACTATGCTCCTCTCTGAGACAAAAGCCAGACTGTTTACATACTGGTTCTACATTTAACTCCCGAGAGCGCACAGGACATTAGTCACCAGGATTCCTTTCCCTTTTAGAGGGTTGTAAAAAAAAAAGAAGAAATTCCTTCATCGGCCCAGAATACCATCAGTAAGCTAGGTTTAACTTGTCAACAGGCCCGGGAGGCAAAACAATAGCAAAATGTCTAAAAGCTTGAATAATGTGGAGAAGGGGAGAAGGGTTGTTGATTATAGAGCCACGTCATGTTCAAATAAATCCAGAGTAATTCTGTTCATACTCCAAAGACCCACAAACACTGCACACAGCAGTTTATTATAGCCGTTGCATAGTTGATTCTGTTACATAATATTAGTCCAGAGAACTGTGGAAACTATTTGGACTATACTGGTTTACTGTTCATCACAAATAAGAGCTTTTCTCGGTTATGTGTTCTTTTAGATTGAATCTCTTTGTGTGTGAAGACTTCACTTTGTGATGTGATTCCAAACTTCTCCTCCTGTCTCCGATTGTGTCAAAACAAAAATCTGTTACCTCGCTCATGAGGAAAGAAAACAAACCATGGGTGAGATTAATCTGCACCATTACTCCCCCACCTCCCCATCCATTCCCAGTGTCTGGCTCTCACACAGCCAGCGCCGTGTTGCTTTACGTCTGCACTGAAGGTGAGTGGAGGTGATTCTCGGGCTCGCACTAGCCACCGTAGACAACACAAATAAGGGCTTTGTGGCCCCTGAGTGTGCCTTCTGTACTCTGGGAGTCAGGAGGTCAGGATGGTGGAAGGCGGGGTGAGGAGGTGAGAAGGTTTACGGGCTGACGGGGAGATATAGTTCTTGGGGGCGGGGGGCTGATTTTGGTGACAAGGCCTCAGTTGTTTTTCTAAACTGGGGAGGAACAACCCTGACATTATGACATTGTGGACTCACAGAAATACACACGTACAACACACACGGTGCCACTTTGACCCCATCAGCTCCTTCACGATAGTGTTCACGAGAGAGAGAATGTATTTACTGATCTGGTAACAGCCCTTAGAGGCTGTGTTCATGCTGAATGCTGTATCTAACCGTCGACTGTATTACACCACTCCCCAGTTCCTTTTGAATGACACTGAATGAAGGAGTATTCCCTTATTGAGAAGTCGCCACGGGTTCACTGTTGTATTTGTTTGCTGATTAGAGAAGCTGCCGCGCTGCAGGCGGTGAAATTCAAACAACATCTTTAGTCTTTCCTGTTTTTGTTGCCTCCGTTAAAGCAACAGAGGCATTAAGAGTGAAGACAAAATATTAAGGGAGAAATACAGAATGCGGCTATAAAGAATGTTTGGATTAATGACGTTTTTCGCTCATTAGTGCGGAAAAATATGCTTTCAAGTTGTAAAGCCTTTCTTCTCCTCCAGTAATCCGCCTGAGAGAGGGAGCTTTCAGGGACCACAGTCCATGTCGCTCCAAAGGTCAAAATGTCACTTTGAGTTGTTGGAAGAAGTAAACAGGGCTGGAATAAGCCTCCTGTCTTAGGGGGCCCTCGCCATAAATCCGTAGAATAAGAGTGCCTTTACATGATCTTTAGAAGCTGAAACAAAGGGTCAGGCTCTAATCGGCAGGAATAGGACTCATGTTGTGTTAGCTCAGTGAACTGAAGCTGTCAATCCTGGGTAAAGGACTGATATCACAGGCTGGGGGGAAATATCTTCGGGAAGTTGACAAAAATACATCTCTAAAACTCCAACGATGGAGGATACGCGAGTGATCAGAGAATTCATCACCTCCAGGTCCACAGAGCGGAAGACAAGCGACGTGAAGCAGAGAGACTCTGGCCCCCAGGCGATGAACAGTCATAAATTCATCATTGAATGTGGACCAGGCTGATTTGGAGGAACGAACGCCATTGGGGTGATAAACCAGTTGACCCTGTCAACTTGGCGGCTGTCGTGACCTCAACCTGCGGCGGTATGAGATGTAGAAGGGCAGGGGGACAATATTTGTTTAAGCTGATAACTAGGGGTTGTAGAGTTTGTGTGTGTGTGTGTGTCTGTGTGTCTGTGTGTGCATACATAGTTGTGTTAGGTGTCTTGTTTATAGTGCATATGTGCAAGTCAGGCTGAGTTTGGGAATGAGCACACGTGAGAGCGAGCGTCGTCACGTACACACACATACACACGTCTGCATGAGAGCATACTAAGCTCTGGATTTGTACGAGTGTGGACGCACATCTTGTGATGATGTTGTTTTCCTGAGTGAGTGTGTGGCCCCCGATTGCAGCCGTGAACAGCAGCACGCTTAATGGCCTCCAGCTCTCGCTCGGCGTCATTAACATTCCAGCTGTGGAGATTTGGCTTGCATTGGGAAGCATGACAAGACAGCTACACATCCCTCTCCCTGCTCTCAGCTCAGGCTGCGGTCTGTTTGCAGAGGTGTGGGCTCCACAAAGAAGATTAACAACAGCCTCGGCTGCCCCCGATCATTTGTGACAAATCATTTCTCTCCTTGTTCGCCCATACATCAATCACACGCCCCATAAATATTGCTTTATTTTCTCCCTCTATTTTTGCCTCTCCAGGAGACGCTCTGCTGACTCAGCCATCCAGCTACAGGTAAAGTTATTTATACTGATCCCTCCCTGACATGCTATTTGCCCTGCAGGCAAACAAATAGCACTTCTTGGCACAGCCTAATAGATACATTTAGAGCAATTATCTCGCTGATATTTTACAGACACATGATGTGTTTTGATGGAGTCTCGCAGAAACATCACAGGACATCAGGCTGTTGGTAGGTGTTGGCACAGGCAGACGTTCGGTCCGACATGCCTTGTGCAGTTGCACAAAGTGTTGACATGCTGCTTAACCCACCTTGAGAAACAGAGAGGCGTTGCAGGGGGAAACCGCTCTGATGCAACAGACGGCGCGGCTCAGGAACGCTACGCAAACTAATACAGAACTATCTGCGAGCACATGCAAACATATAAGTACATCAATAAACACTGCAGCCAAAAGGGAATCAGGCAGATATGCGAGGCTCCGTGTGCTGGCAGCCACTTTGGACGCCAGAGAAGCTGTTAATCACAGTTGTAATTACTGTTCTACGGCTCCAGCTTAAGAGAGACACTCAGTCCCAACAGACAACGGCAGAGAGGAGTTTTATGTTTCAACCAGTAGAGACGAAGACTGGAGTGTGCGTGTGTTTTTCTTTGCCATACTCAGTTATTTCAGCCCCACCTTGTTGTCCTGGGAGGTATCAGACCAAAGCACCTTCCATCAGAAAGAAGCAACAACACCTCCGAACATAGGCCCAACCCCTTTCTCATCAGGAGAAAAACACACGTCTCGTGGTGCCAAAAAGAATTTGAAGCTACGACATACTTAAGAAAACATTTTATTTTACATAAACTGTACAGATGAAATTTATTTGACTAAATGATTCTTATACAGGAACTAAAAATAACTTTCTTATTAAATAGAAAACTGAAACAAAAATAGAATTAAAGATGAAAAATGAAGTGTTGCTTATTGTACAAAACAGAGAATGAAAATAGAGCTAAGAAATGAAAATCATATATCGTACCCTGATACAGTGGTAGGCCTTTTGCGAATAATCAAAAACAGTATTGTACACAGTAACTCAATGGCCTTGCCATCTTAGTACAATAGCTAAAATCTTGGCCTCTTTGGTTCCATTATTTAAAATACATTTGAAACAAAATTCAATTTACTTCTATAAAAATAACATTTCAATGGCAGTTTTTGTTTCACTAATCCTGCAACTTTTCAGTGCAAACATCACAACAATCATTCGCTTTGGAAAGGAAGCGAAAGATTACATTTCAAGTATTGATAAAGAGTTGAGGACTGGAGAGAGAGAGAGGAGGAGGAGAGAGAAAGGAGAAATGGAAAAAGAATTCAGTCTAATAGAGAATGTTGAGTATGGGTATAGGTTACTATACATTGCATAGCTCATGTGGCACTTATTTAGCGATAGGACAGGACACTCAGTACCCCTTGGAAGGCATTTCTTTAAACAAGTGCTATTCAGGGTGTGCATTTCAGTTTCTGCAAGTGCTGCACTGCACTGTGGCAACGCACTGGGCTGAAACTAGAGTCTCTGTGTCCTTAGGCCCCCACCTCGACAAAAACGTACGGCCCAGGAAGAAGCAGTTCTCTCTCTCTGTCGCTCCTAGCGCACAAGTGAAGTGCACTTATGAGTTCTATCTTCACCTGGTTGTCATGGTAGCAGGGCCTGCAGCACTCTTGACAGGCAGGAGGTTGAGGTTGAGGGCCGTAGTCAACAGCAAGAATGACAACAGCGGCCGCGGCAATCGCTCCGTAGAGGGCTTTCGTTTGCAACTCTGCTGCTGCGCAGTGTATAATCCTGCAAGGCATTAAGCGCTGCCGCTGTCTAATTCCATCAGAGAGGACAGTCAGACGGTGTCTGTCGGCATAGTAGCGAAGTGCTGGTGTTCTGAATTGTATAAGCTGATGAATTGTCAGTGCTTTATAAAAACAAAAGTCTGTTATGTGCTTAAAGTATTTAAGGGGGTTGGAGGAGCAGGGTTGGGAGTGTGGGGATGGTGAAGCCAATCATGTCATTGGCTGATCCTGTCACTTTCCTTAAGCGCTTTTTATCTTCATTCAAGAGGAGATGATGGGCCATTATTTTTTGACTAGAAATGGCAAACTAGAGTAAAATATCATTTGGTGATAACATTCCCTTCTCATCCCACTGCTGACAAGTTGTACAGCAAGTGTGTCACTCAGTCTGATAAATACGCCCACACAAGCAGGAGTGAACACACGCATGCACACATGGGCACAACACTGATACTTGCATTTGCAAGATTGCACCAGTGTGTGTGTGTGTGTTGCTTGCACATACAGTTGGTATAGATATATTGTATATGTGTACCGTACAATAACGTCCTGTTTGTACAAAAGGCCTTTCTGACTGTTCTGAGTTCAGATAATGAAGAGTCAGTGTGGATTCAAGCACAGCCACACTCCTCCACTATCATGTTGGGCACGTCCCTCTTGACGATGTTGTATTCGTCGTCGAAGTACAACATGGACATAGTACTGAGCTTGGTGGGGATGCAGCAGGAGTTGACTGAGCCGGGGCTCATCCCTCTCATGCGGTACTGGTTCACGACTGTAGTGTGGAAGGACGAGGCCGAGCCCGGCACTCCTGCCATGTAGGCCGGGCAGCTGCCCTCACAATAGTTACCGTAATAGCCAGCTGGTGCAATGATCCAGTCATTCCAGCCAATAAGGCGGAAGTCTATGTAAAACTGCTGCCGGCAGCACAAGCCCCCGCTGGTGCCGTCACACTCAAGCCCCCGCTTACGAATGCGGTGCTTTCCATCCACCTGCCGCGCGCGCACCACCAGGAAGGGCCGGTGGGCCGGATCACTTGGGTCCACCAGCACCGGAGTCACACCAGATGTCTCACAGCCATCGCAGTGGACTTCCAGGTCCTGCCTCCGGCTGCCTTTCCCAAACACAGCCCGCACGGCCTCTGAGAGGGGGAAAGTATGCCAGCCGCTGCGTTTCAGATCCACACGCTTCTCCACCAGGGCCCAGCGGCCTGTTCCCCCTCCGCCACCACCCCCTGGTCCCCCCTCAGCACTGCTCGGAGTCCCAGCCTCCTGGTAATGGATCTTGACGGTCACCTTCCTCCGCAGGCCCTTCTCAGGACCAGATGGTAGCACTCGGAAAAAGAGCCACAGGTTGGCCTGGGACGCGTACAGGTGCTGGTTGCCCTCATTGGAGATGAAGAAGTAGAGACTGGACTTGACGGATGTGATCCCATCTGTTGGAGACAAAACAAACAGAGGAGGAGATTAATCTCCATTGGCCTTTTGTATACATTGGTAATGTGTGTGCTGTCATGGTTTTCACCTCATGGTCAGAAGCAGAGACAGGTGAGTCAAATACGTTTCTCCTATTTCAAGAGAAAGGCCCATAGACTGTTTGCTTATAAAACTCACACACAGCATATGCTCACTTAGAAGGCAGAAAGCCCCCCCCCTCCACCCCCCCACAAGCCAAGAATGGCACAGCTTTGTCTTTAAAGATCTGTTTTCCTCTTGTTTTCTCTGTTCTCCCTCAATCACTGTGTCAGGTGACCTCCTGAGGGAGCTCCTGATAGGCCAGCTGTGACAGGCCAGATCTGGGATCAGGCCCAGTTGGCCTAAGATCCAGTTTTGTAAGTGACAGGGCCAAAAAAGGAGAGAAGGGGGGGGGGGGGGGGAGATGGAGGGAGGAGAACAGAGAGAAGGAAGATGAAGCAAAGGAGGAAGGATGCAAGTGGAAAAGGTGGGAGGGTGACGGACACGGCCAAGGCCCCTGCGAGGTTCACTGAGTTCGTCGTTAGTGCCCAACCTGAACCCCACCCCCACCCTACCCCACCCCCCACCGCCTCCTTCCAGTGTAAGCACCCTGAGAGTGACAGCACAAAGCCCCCTGTTAGGCACTGGGAGACAGCCGCGCTGCAGCCCGGCATTGAAATGCGTGGCCTTGCAGCAAAAAGCATGATGAGGCAAAAATAAAAGCCATTTACATGACACTGGCCACTTTACACAGCACCACAATGAAGAGATCCCGGGTGTCCAAAGGTGGCAATGGGTTCTCCCTAGCAGTATTTTTTTCCGGGCCTAATGATGTCTTCCAAATTACCCTGAGGTAACTTGAAAGGTTTCTATTTCTGGAGAATTGGTACAATGTGCTCAAGCAGAGCAGCGCCTTTGAAAGCAGCTAAATTACTTTGTTTGCCGACTGATTAGTGTGTGTCAATGTCAACAGGTGGCCACCAAAGACGGGCCCCCTCTTTAAGGCGCCTCACGCCTCTTCCTCCTGTAAACCACGGCTTTACACTCACTCAGGGGCCTGTTCAGACCAGCTCTCCACTCTGTAGCTTGTCAGCTGGGAGCTCAAGCTGTTCACACACACGTGTGCACACACACACACACACACACACATTTCCATCCACCCAGGCACTGACACACACCCCACCCCACAGTAAGCAATACATCAAGTATCAGCCTTCTCAATACCAAAGACCGCGGGTAAAGTATCAAGCACACATTGTGTACACATTGAAATCCATCTGAAGTGATTGACATACCTGCGACTGCTGTAATGGCCCCTCAGGGCTACAAGTAACTAACCTCACCTCATTCTGCGCTGTGCGTTCTTACTTGCCCCGACAGCTCCGAGCCTAGAAACAGAGGCATCACGCAGCAACGAGCATACGGTGACAGCGTGATAAACAGATAGGGTGAAGTCAGAAAATAAAACTGACCATGAGCGAAGGCGCTCAGCTGTTTCCCTGACAAGACGACTTTCCCATTTAAGAAAATCACAGTTAAAACCGGAGAGTATAACTGATTTAGGGTTGACAGTTCTGGCATTCCGTCACATTGATTAATGTGAAACAGTGACAGCGCTGATGTTATTATACAGTAGCTGCAACCAACTTTTAATATCATTACTGATTCACCCGCCTCTCAAAAGAAAATTGTGAAAAATGCAATTTTCACAATTTTCTAAATATAAGATTCGATCAAATGGTTTGTTTTTCTCCGATCAACATATCTAGATACTTCATGTTACATAAAACAAAAGCAAGTTGGATTAACAACCTTTTGTCTCTGATTCATAGCCACACTTCTTATGACCCATAGAATAACGAAGATGGGGTTGTAACAGAGCAAACCCCATCAGCTGCACGAACTCGTGTACAGCTGACAAACCGATGTCACCTCTGGGTCACTTTAGTAGCAGTCATACCATGTGAACAGGTTTTCTGTTCTCGTAAAACATCTGTAATGCTGCAGAAACAGACACTGAATGGAGCTTCAGATGAGACAGCTGAATCAACTGGTGTTTGGAAAGTGAGGAAGGAACTGTCGAGTCTACACGTCTGACAAAAGTACTTTGAATGATGAAATATTTAACTGATTGATCACTGAGGACCACTGACGTCCCTTCAGCATCACTTCTACAGTATGTTCCCTATGCGGCATACAACTTTGATCATATGTCTTCCATAGTACTGAGCACGTACATCAACATCCCATATTCCAAGTGAGCTCCTCCTAGAGAGCAAATTGTCCTTTTCATCCAGTGTTAGCTGGCCCTGACACGCCTCGCCTGACCCCGCAGAGGAAAGGTTGCTGGGGAGTATCGGCAGGCAGGACACCTGGGTGGGCTCGCGAGGATAAAGAGCTGCTTCAGCGTGTCTCCACCTGCGCCACCAAGTCAGGGAAGAGGCCATGGAAGCAGGCAGGCAGGCAGGCAGCTCCAGAGCTCATTACTCAAAGCCGCTGTCGACAAAGACCACACGGCGCGGAAGGACAAGGGCTCGGCAAAGAGCATTTGTGGCGCTAACATGAGCCGAGGCGTGTGCACATGTAACAGCCATCCCTCAGGCCTGAGTCTCAGCTCTTGAGGAAAGGTTAAGGAGGTGTGGGAGGGCGGCGGAGGGGTATGGGTGAGATGATGGACTATCGGACTCTACGGCACTGAGACTGTTATTACTGAGACTTTACTACGGTGGCGTTTTTTATTAATATTACATAAATTATTACTAGCATCACAAGCCAAACGGAGGCAGCAAGGCCCACTGACTACAACACACACTTGTGAGTGAATGTGGAAAATGTCTGGACCAGGTCCAGCAGCGCCCTGACTGACAGCTCCTCATGAAAGAGTTGTGTCCTGAAGTAAACCTGCCAACTGATCCTGTGGAGGAACCGGGCTGGAGTTAATGACCTCCCATAATGAAGTCTTAATTCCATGTCTTGGACCACTCGCCACGAGTTCACTGGGTCCAAACAGCTACAGCGAGCAATCAAGAAGCGCAGATCTAAACTTCTCCGTCGACTCCTCTCTCTTTCGCCCTCCCTCCTTCCCTGCATGTGTTCCCCGCTCCGCTCCCGTGGATACGGGACACCAAATCCCTCAGCGACGACCCATGGGACCATGTCAGGGGAGAAGGGAGATTGGCATCGACTCCCTCACCTGCCAGGGGGCCGCTGGCAGACCTCATACCTCTGCACTACTGCAACCGGAGATAAGGAGCCGGGGTTAACCCCGTGCTTAGGGGAAGCAGAGGACAGATGCTGACCTCCCTGTTTCACACATACACAAAGCACATAAACACCCATCCACATCCATTTGTTGGCTCGCTACATTTACCAACCGCACCCCCCAACCGCCTTGTCCTAAACTGTGACAACAACAATTCAGGCTCCCTCATGCTTTGGGGGGGACAAGCTCCCCTGGCTTCGGAGCTTTCTGGAGACCTTGCCTCTGAGCCATGCCCCGGCTGGCAGTATCTGATCTTGGGGCGTGAGCCAGCTGGCCAGGAGGCAGACCGGGTCTAGGGAGCAGGGACCCAAGCCAGCTCCATGGTACAATGCCACACAAATGCTCAAAGGTGTGAGGAAGAATGGAACTAGGGAAAAAAAATAGAAGCAGAAGAAGGAGAAGAAGCAAAGGAGCCCAGCGAACCTTTAGAACGACAAAAGCATTCTTTACAACACTGCAATATGGGCACACACACACACAATATCACCTCCCCCATCACCAATGCCATATCCCTCCACCCACACTCCCCAATCCAACCCTGCACGGACTCAAATGTCTCATGCATTATTCTGAGCAATATCTTTTGTTTTCCCTGCTTTTTTCTTCTTAACGTTGACATGCTGTGTTCAGCAGGAACACATAGTGCTCTTATAATAATTGCCTTGCTTTTGTTCCCTTGTCATGAGGGTGCTCAGATCATTCCCATTGGAAGGCAGGACCCAGCAGTCCATTCAGGCTAATTGTACCGGCAGGGCCAATGGGAAAAGACAGGATGGTGTGTGTGTGTGTGTGTGTGTGTGTGTGTGTGTGTGTGTGTGTGTGTGTGTGTGTGTGTGTGTGTGTGTGTGTGTACGTGTGTGTGTGTACACATCCTATTTAGGTGCATTTAATTGTATGTTTTCTTTTTGTTAAACTAACAGTTTGTGTCAAAGATGTTCTCACAGCTCTAACTGACAATTATTGGATTCTGTCAAGCACAGATGATTTTAGGGTTGTGTGTGTGTGTGCGTGTGTGCGAGTGTGTGTGTGTGTGTGTGTATGTGCGTAAGCCTGCATATGTGTATGTGTGTGCGTGGGGGTGGGGGGGGGGGGTTCTCTTTGGACTTCTGAGAATTAGTTAGATACACATTCTTAGAGAGGAAGGGATAAATGGCCAATTGAGGGACTTTGTCCGTATTTAAAAGAGGGCATTATACATTGGAGTATTGAGTGTGAGCAGAGCTTTAGTGATGAAATTGGATTCAGAGGTTCTTTTTATCCCCTAGACAACACACGGGGGTAATTTAAGGACTCTTTCTTTAGTTTCATTTCTTCTTCATTTTCATCAAGCTGAAACAGGAGGTTTAACACCAACCAGTGGCTTCGGGCAGCAGTGACCAGTATATGGTAAATGGACTTCGTTTATATTGCGCTTTTCTAGTCTTTAGAGCAGATAAAGCCTTTTACGGTTTAAATCTCATTCAGCCGCTCACACACATCCAGTACACTGCACCAGGAGCAGGTTCAGTGTCAGGCTCAGTAGGACAGTAAATAAGAGGATGAGAGCAATGACAGCACTGGATCTGATGTGGTTCTTATTAATAATATCATGTGTTCTGTCCCATGGATTGAAACAACACTGTGCATTACTCTGTGAGGTTATGAGGTCACCTGGGTCCCTGCACTGCCTGTTGCATAAAGTCACACTGAATGGGTTCATCCAGGGGTCGATAGATGTTTTCAATGAATTATTGATGACTACCTGATTCGGCGAAGCTGATGATCTCAGAGGTCTCCGCGTGCACCTCGTTGTTGTACGCGGACTGCCCGTCGAAGTTGGGGATCTCCACCCGGCCGTCCTCTCGCACTTTGCCGGCGTGCAGCCTCCTCAGCGCCGTCACCATCGCAGCCTTCGGGATGGGGTGGGTGATGTTGGGTCTGTCTCTCATCTGCAGCCTGTTCAGAATGTGCCTCTTCACCGCCTCCAAAAAGTCAATGTTCTCCCGCTCCGACTGGTCCGGCGCCCTGAGGCCGCAGGACGCGCACGACTCCTGGGTCGCGCTCTGCGCCTCTGCCCCGGCCACCGAGCTGCAGCGCACGGAGACAAAGCACGCCACCAAACAGGACAACGCCAGACTGTATAAGCTCATTTTCTCAACTTAAAGGTGTAAGTCCAAAGGGCTAATCAAAACAAGCATGAAAAGACGCACACGCATACACACCGGCAAGCACGCACACATGCGCACAACACACACACACACACACGCACACACACACACACACACTGGAGTTAAAGCAAAGTTAATTTAAAACGTGTGAAAGTTCCGGGTTTGCGCATCCACTTGTTCTCCAAGAGTCATCCACAGGGGGCCAATGAGAGGTTTGTATTCCCAGTCATACAAGAGTAGAGCTCAAGTGATGAGGCTAATTAACTCCTGTCATCGTGCGCTCACTTGTCCAGCAATAAAAGTCCATGTCTTTGACGCGCTCCGGTCCACGCCACGTTCACCTCACGCGCGTAAATCTACCAGGTCACCGATAAGTCTGAATACAAAAAAACAAAAACCCCGGTGCGCTTCAGCTCAGTCGCGTCTCCCTCATTCAAACAACAAGGAGAGTGTAAGAGCTCAGTAGGTCCCGGTGTGTTTCTGTGAATGCGCCTGAGTGACTGACTGACTGACTGACTGACTGACTGACTGAGTGAGTGCCGCGTCCCGTGCGCGTGGCTGTGGATGGCCAACTCCGTGCGTCCCTGCGAGATGCTGCTGCTGCTGCGCACCGAGACCCTGCTCTGCCTTTGCAATCACGACAACAGGGGCTCCGCGCACCCAAAGTTTTTATACACGAGTGGAAACCACGTGGGGATTTCCACCAACTGGACGCAGCGGATTATCAGACTACTACGTCTCCAGGGCTCCAGTGATGGGACACGGGTTTATTATGGTAACACAGAGGTTGCATCATTTTCCTCCTTCCACGGTAAAGACTGTGACTGTGTGTAGCATCACCCGATTACACATCCTTCTGAGGTTTGGTGACGTCGCTGTGTAAAGTCCTCACTCAGTCTCAAACATCTCAAACATCATGTTATAAACTCATGTAAAACAGACACACATTAAAACCAGCAAACTTAAACTGGTTTAAACTTATTCCATTAACCTGGAATCACTTATTTAGGTGATGAAAAACGTTTAGTTTGATGAAACTTTTTTTTTTTAAATTGGGCCTAAGTGTATAAATAAGATATTTGAAATAAAAGTCATCATATATTTTAAGGGATCTGGATAAAGTCATAAATGTTGTCAGGGACTTCAGTCGAATTAGTTCATGGCTGGTTGTCATCCAGATTACCAAGCAAAGAGCGCCATCTACCGAGTGAGACCTTTCATTACACACGAGAGAGAGAGAGAGAGAGAGAGAGAGAGATGTGGTTTCATAACTCCAACAAGAACAAGATGAATAGTTTCAAAGACTTTATTAAACAGTCTATAGGGTTATAAAAAATAACAATGTGTTGCTCCTTCAATACTCTCTGACTTCCCCTCTCTATCCCAAGAACACTAATTGATATTGTATGTATAAAATAGGTGTAGGCAAAAGTTGAGGCTGTGTTGTCGTATCCAGTCCCCACGACTAGACGTGAACTTCACTGGTTTTTAAGCATGGCTGAATACGACCTGCTCTCTCTCCCCAGTGTCTATTCAGGTATCAGCCTTTTTCCCTGCAGCTGTGTGAGTGTGCACGTCTGGGCTCAATCACCAATCAGGCCGTGGTGGTTAAGAGGCCGAGAGCAGCAGTCAGACCCAGTGGGCCCAGTGGCACCATTCAAGCTGTGTGTGTGCTGGTGCTGGTAGTGTGATCATTTAGTGTGTTTTAGGTTGTGGTTTCGAGTTCAGTTGTTACTGCTGCTGGTCAGTGTCGCTTTCCCTTTTAGAAAGTTGTTTTCAATTCACTGTTAATACATTTTTGTTTATTCATTACACTATTGCTGCAGTATACTGAGGCTCAACTCCTGCAGTTACTGGTGACACAGAGGGACCAACACAACACTGAGCTCTGGCGCCACCGTGTGTAATTTAGGTCATATTATAGGGATTGCTAGATGGAGAGTGATATGTTTGTGTCATGTAAAGGAAATCGTACATCGTCAGACCTGCAGACATGTGGCAGCTTGTGGGTTTGAACTATGTCACAGACATTCAGTACAAATAAACAATGAACTACCACAGGAGGAGGTCGAAGGGGGGGGGTCAGATCCTGACTTTCATGCTTTATGCACCAAACTCAGATCTTGTATATTCATTTCCTGACAGCATGTGAAAGTAACTAGTGAAGCCCAAACGTCTTGCATGTCATAAAGCAGATGTTTGATCAGTTGGAGGGAGCAGAGAAACATCTGTACTGTCAGTGGTACTTACTCCTTGTGTTCATGATTACACTACTGCTGTCAATCCATCTATCCATTTATCAATTAGCTATACTGCTTATTGTTTATTGGCCGTAGGGGCCTGGAGCCATACATGCATGTTAATGACTTTAGTAACTTACAAGGCTTTTCCTTGTGCCATTTTCTAATGAAATATTTGATCATCGCAAAAATAAAGTGTGACAAATGCATAAATTCACAACATAAAATGCACAGTAGCTTTATAGAAATATTTCAGGTAGTTTTCTTATTTACAGGATGCTGGTAAAACCCCTTTGAATATGTGAGATTAAAAAAGATAACGTTATATTATAACACAGTTCTTCCACACTCCTCGTGTGAAGAGAATATATATCTGTTAAGTTGTTTGTCCGCAGGCGGCTACGAGTCAGTGAGAGTCATTTGCCATATGGACATGGGGCTGTGACTGGAGCACGGCCTCCCTCCGAGCACCAGCAGCAGGTCGGGCAGGTGCTGGACTATGTCACTGTCGTCCTCGTTGATCAGCTCTTCCTCTGTGCAGCTCCACTGATTCCTGAATGCTTTGTTCTCAAAGGTCAAACAGTATCCAATCTGCTGCGCATCTTTCCCCATCAAGTGCTCTTTGCTATCGTCCAGTTGTGAAGAGTTACTGAGTGTTTTGCTCTCGTAGCACTGGTCCAGACTGAACGTCTCCAGCTCTATAGCTCCCTCTGACCCAAGGAATGTGAGAGGCGCAGGGAAACACTTGTTCTTGAAGGGCCTGAGCTTGTCCTCCATTAGCCTGTCTTGGTGTCCTGAGGTGGAGGACGGGCTGCTGCTGTCGGACGTGTAGCTCGGACCCAGACCAGTGCAGCAGTGGTGGATCTTGTCCGGGGGGCTAGAGGCTGGGAGAGTGGCCACCTGCCCCCACGTCTGAGAGGTGAAGCTGTACCTCCACAGGCAGTTGTTCGGGGAGTTCTGGCTCTCGCCTCCACCAAAGAGAAGCATGCTGTCCTTGTAGGCCACAGCCGAGTGACCCATCAGTCTGGAGGGACCGGACCTGAGGGGAAACAATCAGAGGTGGTGGTCACAGGAAGGAACACACAACACAATGTCTACTGTGACAGAGAATCGATTTTACTCAATTTGAATGTACTTCTTACTTGGTTCTGAGGGAACTCCACGTGTGGCTGATGGAACTCCACTTCCAGAAGTCTCTCTGCTCCCTCAAGCCTTTCAAGCCCCCGAACAGGTACATGCAATCCTGGTGGGCCACGGCTGAGTGACTGTGTCTGGGGCCTGGGCCTAAAGAGCCCTGCTGACAATCACTCAGCAACGACCAAGCCATGGTGTCTGTCACACATAAAAACACAGAGGTAGAGATAATGAATGTACAGGCAACAAGAGGCCGTCTTACATTGTTTAACGATCTGTATTTCTGACCTGCTGCGTGTCAACAGCCTTTCTTTAACAATTTGAAACCTTCACTTGAAGTTGCACAGCCCCCACTTATTATTTGTACATTGCAGTGCATGTAACACACCCTGCTGTGACTTCACTTACGAAATTACTATAGTTCAACCTTAGTGTCTGTGTCGTCATCAGAAGTGCGTACATGGTTGACACACACTCAAAACTCAACAAGTTCCAACGTGCTGTGTAAATCCACGTGTAGCTGTGAAAAACAAATGTTTTAAACTCACCGAAATCCAGACCCCAGAAGTCCTGTGAAGATCCTTTCATGTCTATGAGCCCTCCATACACCAGCATGTCCGAACCGACCACCACGGCACTGTGTCCCTTTCTGTTGGTTGGCATTTTGGACTACACACACGCACAGACAGAAATATACACACATATAAATACATAGAATCCCTTTGGAGTGTCACTTAGTGTTCAAAACTCTAGGTGCTGAGCAGGTTCTGACTCATTAAACCTTCAAATGTGTAATTTCCTTTTTTTCCGAATGCAGAACTTTCTCAGAGCTTACATTTCTCAATATCTGCTAAAGAGCGTAGCATCTACCAGCTCATACAGAGAAGACAGATGTGTCAGTTTCCTCTGGAACATCTGGCACTCGACTTGTTCTTCAGAAATGTGGAAGTTATTCATTGACTTGACTTGGTCTCGCTGTATCAGTGCTGGTTACAGTAATAAGAGCTGTGATGCACAACACTATCAAAGAGATTACAAATGTCAGGAATATTCATGTTGATGCATAATGAAGGCTGCATCTATTTCATACTATTTCTTATTCAATGGACAATTTGAGTCATGATTACATTTGTGTGACAATGCAAATCTTGTAATAATAATAATATGGATTTATTGTATGTATATGTTTGATAGTATTTGTCCATTTTAAAACAGGCTACATGGATATTTGGAAGCAAACATGGGAGGATCAAGAGGAGAGTGGTTTCATAATATCTGATCCTTTGTGAAATGTTTGAAAGGTGCTCTGTACCTGAGGGGAGCTCCTCTTTCTCTGGTAGGACACCCAGTTCTGCTTTGCTGAGAGAAACAGGAAAGGAAAGTAGAGCACATGTGATGGACTGAATCTTTGACTTAATAGCTTTAGTTTAATGATGCAAGATTTTGAGGGAGGACAACAGAACTTTGGAAAACAATAAATGTGGGTAAAGCCATTTTAAAATAGCTGAAAAGGTGAATTGATTTCTTATAATTATAAATTATAGGACATTTGTCAGCATACGTTAAATTTTCTTATGGTTTTCTGTGATTGTTACTGAAATAGTTCATTTCAATGCATCATTTAGGAGTTTTTTCTACAGAAAAGCACAGGTTTCACACAGAACTGTAGACGAGTGAGGAAGGAAACAACAAGCATGGCTGACGGTGCAAGTTGCATCTTGCATGAACGTCTAAAGTGAAACTCACCAATGTCAAACACCCACAGGGCACATTTGCACAAGGTGTATGCAGAATCCAACATGCCTCCAAACACATACAGGAAGCCCTGGAAAGGTAAAAGCTGCTAAACACATTCTTGACACACACAACAAAAAGTGATATTGGCAGATACAGAAGCAACATATGTATATTTTTAACAGATATAATATAAAAAGTGGATTAAAAAACGATTTAAATCAGATTTTGATGGGTTTGTACCTCATGAGCCACCATCGAATGTTCCTCTAGCTCTTCTGGTGCAGCTTCACTGCTGCAGCTCAACTCCGTCCACTCGTTACACACTAAGAAATTGGACAAAATTGTGTGTTTGATTTCAATGCAGCTCATTGTTTTCTGTTTTCTGGCTTTTGATAAGGTCCATGATAACGGCACTGAACCTAGCACGTCACTCCCATTGTTGCTTCGAATGTCACAAACCTCTGTGGCACTGAAATGAGCTGAACACAAGTGGTGTTTATTTGCTCTTACCTACGCTGTACCTCCAGAAATCCCTCAGACAGCTGTTGTCTCGGCCGCCCAGGATATATACGTGTCCGTCGTGGCTGCAGCAGGCGTGTTTGTAGCGGTCACACGGGGACCTGCTGCTCTGTGGGAGCTGGGTCCACAAACAGGGACTGCTCTGACTCATCACTGGCATCTTCCTATCCTACTGGACCATTTTCTACAAGAAGCAACAAGAGAACAGGTTGAGAAATGAATGAGATGTTAGCAAACAACAAACCCATCGCCTTGCACAACTCTAACGGATCCCTTTCTTGTCATATGAAATGAACAGCAGCCCTGTATCTGTGTGGATCAACACGAGATCGTGAGTGCAAGGAAGGGAGGGACAATCAAGAGGATTCAAGGACTCTGAAGGGCTCAACCTGAAGGGGCACAAATTCATTTGTTTGGAATATTTCCAGGCTTCAACTAGCGCTGCTATGACAGCTGTCGCAGCAAGAGAGGGTCAGGAAGGGTCAGCAGCTGATGAAGACAGAGATGTGAGGAGGAGGAGGAGGAGGAGGAGGACAGCAGCCAACATGGTGCTGGGGCAGAAGCAACAGCTGAGACTGACAGCCAACACAGGGACAAGGCAACTGTGGCTCAGGTGGTAGAGCGGGTCATCCTCTAACCAGAAGGTCAGCTGTTCGATCCCAGTCTCCCCATTCCAAAGCACTTAGAGGAGTCATCAAGATTAGAAAAGTGTAACAGGCCATTTACCATTGATACTAAATGCAGTATTTTACTTTTAAATGAAAAGTAAACTATTTGCAGTGTAGCACCTTATGTATATTAACATTAAATAATACGGAAGTCTTCAATAATACCATATAAAAGGTATTGTAAACATTATTATACACTTACCTTCACTCCATTATAAATGTTTTATAAATGTTTATAAAAATGCATGTTTAAAAACTGTCTGGTCCCTTGTGATGTGTCTGAACTTCCTAAAAAGAAGTGAAGATGTGTGAATGAGCCCCGACCTCTGCTGGCGCCTGTTGTCCTCCACATCCCTCCAACACTCACAACACAGGCAACAAGCCTTAATGAGCCGTTGTGTGTTAGCAGCAAAGTGTTGTGTGCAATGGTTGTGGAGAGCGTGCCCCCTGCACAGCTGGGACTGTGACTCATGGTCACCTGACTGCTGCTACAGGCCTGTTGTCAGGAGGGACACACACACACAGCCACAGAGAGACAGTGGAGTGTCGCTCTGGGGACAAAGTCAGAGACACAAGCAGAAAGGCAAAGAACGAGTTTGTGTAAAAAAAAAACACACAAGGTGCTTTTTGGCGCGTTTTAATACAAAAGTAGGAAATAAACCAAGAAAATTAAAAAGCTTTTATTAGAGTGGCTAATGCATGGCATAAATTATAAATATTATCTTTGCTATGCAGTAGCCACTCAAATATACGTAATTTTTTTTTATTTCACAGTAAAAGTGTCTTGGTTTATTTGCTAAAATGGAGAAAGGTGAAAATTAGATTTACTAGATCAAACAGGGAGGCACTTCTTCAGAAGATTAGACATCATATCTTCAGGCTGATTTAAAATTTCAAGTAAACAGCTTATTGTCTAACTGATCTTTGTGTCTTTGTTAATTATGTGTTAAATTATGTACAACGTCTCATTGTTGTGTCACCAACACCGTGTGTATGGCTTTGTCTTTCTTTGTTGTCTTTGCTATTGTCTTCTCTTATGTATTAGTTGTGTGTGTATTGTTCTGTGCTTTGCTGTTTAAAACTGTTAAAATCAATGAACAGAAATGTCCGTCTGTCTGTGACGCACATATCTGGAGAGCTGTAAATGTTTTGAAGTGCAGTTTAAAATGTGATGCTACTTGGACACGTGCCACATTCAACATTAACAAACATTGAATAAACAGGCGACCAGCGCTCTGCAGCGGCGGCGGCTGGGACTCATCAAGGCAAGTGACGTTGTCGACCACGTTCAAGGCAACAGCAACAGAAACTGATTCTCTGGGACTGAGTCGAGTTTCACTGAGCTTTGAACAAACATGTGAACAGCTCTTTCTGCTGCAGGTCACCTTCACAGTATCAGAAATAAAGCTGCAACCAGCATTACCACAGGCAAAGTCAACAGGCCAAGCAAAACGTCTAAACAGGCAGCTTTAGAAATGGGCCCTGCATCAGTTAACTCTTAAAGAGACGAGTCTACTTCTTTAAAACATTAAAAATTAAAGACTGGATGTAATGTGGCACTGACATGGTGTGAGGATGCACATCACCACACGCACACATAGTGCTACACACTCTCGTGGAAAACATTTGGAGCTGCAACTAATTAATTATTTGATCTATGAAATTTAAAAAATAGACCAACATTCCAGTTCCAATCAACTTATTGTTGCTGCTCTAAACGACTTAAGTATTTCATTTTGAGCTTTGCAAAATAAAAACACAAAGGAAGAATTATTCGGGCTTTGCTGTCAGAAAGAGAAAAAGCAAAGGACTAAACTGATGAGCCACTTTAACGACCTTTTACAATATCCGTTACGACGCAGCACGTGGAAGGTGGAATTGCTCTTGTGTTATTTTCCACGCTGCAGTGATCTATGACTGAGAGGACACAGAGTTGAGACAGTAGTTGTATAGGGGGTCATAACTTCTCTTGCCTGCTCTTGACAAAGACGTGGCCTCGCTCCTTCACCTCCTTCACCTCCTTCACCTCCTTCACCTTATCAAACGGTCACCTGAGGAGCAAACAGCTCGGACCTTGTGACATTTCAATAACACACCTCGCTCGGATTCCGACTTGTACAGAGAGTGAACTTGTATTTTTGCTACATAGAGAAACGAGATTTAAACCTGATGCATTTTAAAATTTAAAATACATTCATGTGGACGGACCCAAAGGCTCCTCTAGTGTTGTTACCTGCTTGTTCAGTGTTGTGCCTGTTTATAATTTGGGTGGATTCCGTGTGTCACAGGAAAATGATGGGTCTGAAATCACAACACCATCCTGTGATTAAAATATAAAGAGTCTTATTCTGGGGTAGAAACATCACTAGGATTATTTAATATTCGGCAGATCCCTTTCATCTAAATCTTACACACTGGACCTTTAAGACACAGTGATCCCCCCCCCTCCCACACACACACACACACACACACACACACACACACACACACAACATGTCCCTCTAGCGTTACAGTTACTACGTTACTCTTACAATAGAAGTAACGCGGGACTCTCTCTCTTCTTGAGAAGCGTCGACACGAGCTGAGCTCGTTTCAGGTGAATTCCTCGGACACATTCCTGCGTCTCTTCTCCTCATCGAGCAGCAGCAGCTCTTTCTACCCCCACAGCAGGAATGTGGAGGTTCCTCCTTCTTCCCCACACGTTATGTTTCAGGTCAACACTCGAGAGAAATCCCCGTGGTCACGTAGCTTTGATCTTTATAAAACACGTGTGACAGCTCGGACCCGGGACTTCGCGCTGCAGTCGTCGAGTTAACGGTGAAGCCGAAGCAGCGGAAACGAGGATGAGAACTTTTTTTCTCTCTGCTGCTGCTGCTGCTTCTTCATCGATTAATCGAAGCAGATGAAAGGCACGGCTTTGATCTCGAGTGTCGGGTTGTTGTTTTTTTTTAAAACTCTGATATAGTGAGTCAGACTTTTCCTGTGAGTGAATAAAGGTTTGTTACTTACGGAGTCTTCTCCTCTTCTTCTCCTTCTTCTTCTTCTAGTTCGTATGCGGAGCGTCAACGGGCTGCTGAGGCATTCAGGGACACCCCGTAAACCGCCCCTCCCCGCTCTCAAACCGCGAAAATAACACAAAGTACGTTACTTGTGCTGAGGTGCGTTTCGTTTGGACGTAACATTGCAGGGATGTGATTTATATTTATATCTATACAGGCAAAAAAAAACCTGTCTCCTTATTTCGTTTTTAAGCTAATATCACTGTTTTACCTCCACATACAGACCAGGGGTGGATTTAGCAATTTGGGGGCCCAGGGCAAACACAGGCGTGGGGGCCCCCTGCATCCGTTGTTCTTCACCTTTTTATAATTCTTGTTTATCTGAGAAAATTCCTACTTGTAACTTCTTCCCAACCCCAAAACACATATTAACCAGATCGGTCATCAATTACCTTGATTTTCCAGCAGGATCCCTGATGAGGAGGGGCCTCTGTCTTGTTTTAATAAAGTGAGAAACAATTATTATGGACTCTTCTGTCCCTCTAACACTCATCTTGTTTTGTATTAATGTTTTACTGTTGTTTTCCTTCCTTCTTTTTATCCTCACTTCCTTATTCCCCTTTCCTTATAATTCCGTTTGTTTCTGTTTTCTTTTCTGGGCCTTTTCCATTCATATGTCAGTTTATATAGTAACTTCCTGCCTCTCCTTTAGTCTCCATGTTCCTCATGTAGGGACATGGACCCTTTGTTTGACTTTTCCTCTGCCCCTCACCACTTTGTCTCAATTCATGTCCTTTCTGCTCCATAGGAAACACACTGAGAAACATACCACATCAAATTTGTTCACATTATATGAGACATGAACAAGCTGACTTGAGACCAAGTTCTTCTCAAATTAAGGCGGAGAAAAACAGTGTTTTCACAAAGGTTTTAAAAGCTTCAAAACATTTTAAATATATTTGTTAAGTCTTTTGTGTCTGATTTGATGTGACCTAGATGTGAAAAAGCTGTGAAATCTCTCATTTTTGGCCTTTCCACAAATGGTTTCTCAAATTTGAAACAATGCTTTAAAGAGTCTTTAGCTTTTCGGGGAAAATCTAGTCCAGACACTTGTATTAGGCTTTTTAAAAAAAAGTAAAAATCAACTTGCTTTATGCATGTCAAGCTCAATATTACACATTTATTGAAAGCATTGTGGAAAAATGACTAGGACACTGAATAACTTATATTATTGATAGAAATGTCATCAATTCGTATTAACATGCAAAAGTGATAAAGAACCCTAGCCTAAATAAAGAAGCTATAAAAAAACCATTCTATTAAAGGTGTATCACATTTTTTTTAATCTATTAAAATACAATCAACACCAAGCAACAACAACAATAACAGATTATTCATTCAGTAATTCACCATTCTGATGGGAACAAACAGTCCCTGCAGGTGAGAGAATCATCATCATCGATGAACCCATTGTCTTCTCCACATGTTTGGTGAAACCAATGGCTGCGGACCAGAGGACAGACTAGTCTCATGTTCTAGTTAACTAACCAGACAATCAGTTTAAACAGACAGGGACAGATTGTATTTACCATTAACTCCTGTCTGACAACCATAGACTTTATGCTACATATCTTTAGTTTATCTATTTTTTTTAACTTCAGGAAGTCTTTAAATGCATATTTCCCCCATTTAGAGAATTTTAATGACGGTCCCACATTATCAATCATGTTTGATAAAGTAGGACAGCTAAAACATATTTGGAAATTAATAATAAACTAAAACACATTTTACATTTAGCAACTCAATGCATATTTTGTCATGCAATTCCAAAGGTTTGATTGAAAAAGTCCTGTTGACTAGATTTAGTTATAACAGGAAATAAACAGACTGAGGTTTAGGTGTCACATCACCCAATGTCCCAGATTAACCGAATTGACACTGAATAAAAAAGATATAACTATAAAACAATGCAATAGCATGGCATGTCCATTTCAATAAATAATAATAATAAAGGTCAATAAAACTAATTAAAGGGGTCGTTTAACTGTCAGTCAAACTGTATTAAAGTTGCTTTACATTTATGTATTTGTATAAAATATATTTTTAATCATAACAAGTTGTCAGGGCAGTTCTGGACGTCATTTAAAAAAAAAAAAAAACATTATTCAGGCAAATGTCTCTGCGACTCGCGAGCCTGCTTTCGAGGTCCTTTTGGATTTTCATTCAGGCAATGCGAAGGTAGTCCTCGTGAGGGTCCTTCCCTGAGAACCACACACACGTGTCTCTGTGCGCCGGAACCATGGCGGACCTGCAGATGAAGCTGCTGCGCAAGAAGATTGAGAAAAGAAACGTGAAGAACAAGGAGCGGAAGCTGCTGAGGAAACAGGCAGAAGACGAGGAGGCCGGTGCGTGTGGAGAAAGAAACCCGCTGCTGCTTGTTGTTGTTTCGTGAAACCGCGACGGGACTCCACATGCTAAGCTAAGCTAGCTTCGGTAGCACAACGTGTTTTTAAAATCGGGAGTCCTTGTCGCTGTGGTTAAAATCCGCTGTTTCAGTTTGAGCTTTTACACGCAACTCATAATCAGTAGCTGCTAATTGTGCGTGTTAACTCAATCTGTCAAATGTGATGTCATCGTTGGCCTCACTTCGTTAGCATTTAGCACGTTAGCATAGTCGTATGTCCACAGGAAAATATTAACATTACACCAATTTAAATAGGAGTGAGACATGTGTTAGTATAGTGTTGACTTATATTGTACATATTAGCCTTTATCGCTGTATCTGATCGCGGTGTAATGTGTTTGACAGTAAATACAAACGGGCTGGTAGACGAACCAACAACCTCCTGTGTGACGGACGAGGTGCCCAAGGAGAAGCAGCAGGGGGAGGAGGAGGGGGGACCAGTGGAAGACACCACCACAGAGACAAAACCTTCTCAGAAGAAGAAGACGAAGAAGAAACGGAAGCTCGCTGACACTCATGAATCACCAGGTAACAGATTTGCCTGATGGAAATGGAACCAACCCCAGATTCCTGTAATGTCAACTAACACGTGTGTCGTTATCCTTATTCCAGCTGAGAAGAAGACCAAAGCAACAGAGGAGGGGGAAGAAGAAGAAGAAGAGGAGGAGGAGGAGGAAGCAGGAGTAACAGATGAGGATGGAGAACAGGCTACTGATGAGGTAGATTCAAATGAAGATGAGGAGGAGGAGGAAGATGATACTATTGGGGGAGATGACGGAGAGGAAGATCAACCAGAATTACCATCTGGTCTAACAGGTAACATTTAATGTCTTTGTTCCATTTAAAATTATATTTCTAAACTGTAGTCGTCATATTTTAACACCTTCTGAGAACGACGAGCCACATTTGGCTGCGTTGCCTTTATGTGTTGCCTGTTCACTGATTCCATCGTGAACGGGGTGTCAACTGAGGCATACAGAGACACTTGTGATTGTCCCAAGGAGGAGTCGCCTGTGATTCCTCTGACGGGAGCAACTGCAAGGACACGTCCATCCCGACTACTTTTATTATTTTGGCTTTTAAACGTGTTTATATCTTGGTCTTTCTTTAAATTCAGAGTCTAGGGAAGCCCGTCACTTATTGTAACTGTTGTCCACTGTGTCCTCAGGAGCGTTTGAGGACACGTCGTTTGCCTCTCTTGTTGGGCTGGTGAGCGACAACACCCTGAAGGGAGTGAAAGAGATGAGCTTTGAACACATGACTGAGATTCAGCATAAAAGCATCCGTCCCCTGCTGGAAGGAAGGTAAGTCTGCAGCGAAGACTCTCCTGAATCAATTTGTACAATTAATAATGTTATCACACAATGTTATTGATAATTCTTTCATATTGAAGATACTATAACAGTGCTTCTGTTTGTTTTTTGCTGATCTGCAGGGACGTGCTCGCTGCAGCGAAGACGGGCAGTGGTAAAACCTTGGCCTTCCTGATCCCGTCTATAGAGCTCATCTACAAACTCAAGTTCATGCCCAGGAATGGTAATCCCCCTCTTCATTTATACTGTGTGTGCTTCTGAAAGATTAAACAGTGCTTCTTTTTATAATGCATCACACCAGGTTGGGAAATAGGCTAAAACATTATAATCTGCCACAGTGGTTGACTTGTCGAATGGGAAACAACAAGCCCTGCTAATTTCCTCCTCTTCCTTGTTCAGGCACTGGTGTGGTGGTACTTTCGCCCACACGTGAGTTGGCGATGCAGACCTACGGCGTGCTGAAGGAGCTGATGACGTATCATGTGCACACCTACGGTCTGGTGATGGGAGGCAGCAACCGCTCAGCTGAGGCCCAAAGACTCGTCAATGGTGTCAACCTCCTGGTGGCCACACCTGGTCGTCTGCTGGACCATCTACAGGTGAGCGGGGGGGGGGGGGCGTGAGGCTGTCATGGATCAGTACATATACCGAGTACTTTAAGTGAACTGGTACTATGACAAATGGTTCATGATCCAATGGTATCAACTATCATTATACGTTGTACATACTGTGACACTCGACACAGAATCACAGTTCCTACTATAAATGTTTTTTAATACTTCAAATAGTAGTATTTTATAAATGTCTTTGTTGTATCTGCAGAATACTCCCGGGTTCATGTACAAGAACCTCCAGTGTCTGATTATTGACGAGGCCGACCGCATCCTGGAGGTGGGCTTCGAGGAGGAGCTGAAGCAGATCATCAAACTGCTGCCGAGTACGTATCCACAGCTGGAAGTTCTCCAGCTCTGTGCTGGAACCCCAGTGCATCGCTGTCCTACATACTAAAATATAATTCAGTGTTGATGCTATATCCATTTTGCAGCAGCGGCCCACTGTTGCAAAATTAGGCCACTAGACCCACTGGGATTGTCCTTCTGTTCTCCTTCTGTCCTCCTTCTGTCCTTCTGTCCTCCTTCCCCACTTGCTCACTGCACGTTAATCTTCTGGGCCTGAGCACAGTTGAGCTGATTCTCTGGAATCTGTGGTTGAGAATAGGGATGGATACGAACACCTGATATGAGACCAGCTCTGAGGCTAACTGCCAAAGAACTCTACATTGTCTACAGTAAAACATGTGTTCTCTAACCCCTGTTGTTCTCTCACTGACTCCAGAGAAGAGGCAGACCATGCTGTTTTCTGCCACTCAGACCCGGAAGGTGGAGGACTTGGCTCGCATCTCGCTGAAGAAAGAGCCCCTGTGGGTCGGGGTGGACGAAAACAAAGACAACGCGACGGTTGATGGCCTCGAGCAGGTACTGCATGCAGCGTAGTGCTTGTGTCAGCGACGGCCTTTCAGCAAACTCAATAGTGACGTGAACCTGCCTGTGTTTCAGGGTTATGTGGTGTGCCCATCAGAGAAGAGATTCCTGCTGCTCTTCACCTTCCTGAAGAAGAACCGCAAGAAGAAGCTGATGGTCTTCTTCTCTTCTTGTATGTCTGTGAAATTCCACTATGAGCTGCTCAACTACATCGACCTGCCTGTATTGGCCATCCATGTAAGTCGCAGCATCCTTCAGCTGTACGTGGTCTCCAGTCAGGGTGCGACACGTAATCGATTTGCACGATCCGTTTCAAATCTAAAACATAAACCATAATAGTTAGAACATTCAATCTTTTTGTACCAGAAAGCTAAAGCCTGTCATGTACACTCATAATGACGTCATCACATTATGTTATGTAAGACTCCTCCACAGAGCCAGCTCTCTAACAATGATTTGTTTGTTCCGTGTCCCAGGGCAAGCAGAAGCAGACCAAACGTACCACCACCTTCTTCCAGTTCTGCAACGCAGATTCAGGCATCCTGCTGTGCACGGACGTGGCCGCTCGAGGTCTGGACATCCCTGAGGTGGACTGGATCGTCCAGTATGACCCCCCAGATGACCCCACGGTACGGAGACTTAAACATCATCTCTAGAGCTTCAGGGGTTTTTGATGCGTTGATTTTGAATCTTAAAATGGTTAAAAACTTGGGGAGCCTTGGGGCTCACCTTCTGAGAACGACGAGCCACATTTGGCTGCGTTGCCTTTATGTGTTGCCTGTTCACTGATTCCATCGTGAACGGGGTGTCAACTGAGGCATACAGAGACACTTGTGATTGTCCCAAGGAGGAGTCCCTGTGATTCCTCTGACGGGAGCAACTGCAAGGACACGTCGAGCCCGACTACTTTTATTATTTTGGTTTTTAAACGTGTTATATGTTAAAATGGTTAAAAACTTCATCAAAACAATCGGGGAGCCTTGGGGATGAAGATGACTCTAAGCTTCACTCTCTGTCCACAGGAGTACATCCACAGGGTCGGCAGAACGGCCCGAGGCATCAACGGCAGCGGCCACGCTCTCCTCATTCTCCGGCCAGAGGAGCTCGGCTTCCTACGCTTTCTCAAACAGGCCAAGGTAACCACGTCTGCTTCTTTACATCTTTTAATTAGATACACTTTCCATGTTTTTGGAGCAAGTAAAATATTCATGTTCCACGTTTTAATAAGATTTGGTTCCACTCATTGGATTTTTCTGTTGTTTAGGTCCCACTGAGCGAGTTTGAATTTTCCTGGAGTAAAATCTCTGATATCCAGTCTCAGGTAAGGAATCTGCCTTGCTCTGAAATGTGTAAATAGATCCACTGAAGATGTCTCACCAGCCTCAGTGTATGTGTACATGCTAACTTCAGTCAGGCTCATTGCTTTAGTAAAAGACTTTGTTGTTCCTCAGCTGGAGAAACTGATCGAGAAGAACTACTACCTCCACAAGTCGGCGCAGGAAGCCTACAAGTCGTACGTGAGGGCTTACGACTCCCACTCGCTCAAACAGATCTACAGCGTCAACACGCTCAACCTGCCGATGGTGTCGGCCTCGTTCGGATTCAAAGTTCCACCATATGTCGACCTGAGTATCCTTTTGTAGTGGTTCTACACACATCCGCACACTGATTGTTGGGCTTTTATTGTGTAGTTATTCAACGTTTCTTTTATCTCACACATGCGCATTAATGGAAAAAACAAGCACGAGAGCGACAACGTGACGGGTCTCGTTATTAAAGAGCAGATTCATGTCACCGGGGGATCTGTAACTTACACATTCGTCAAACTTTTCTATTTCCCAGCGGCCCTTCCTGCATTTAGCAGCTGTAACTTATTTTAGTTTGGATCATGTGTTTGTTCTCCTTGTACTTTTCTAATATAACGGTTCGTTTCCACTAATGAGACGTTCGTACCTCAGGGATGCAAACAACACTCCACTGTTAGTCAGCTGGGACTTTGAGCACTGACAACACAAAACATGTACATTATGAAAACAGAAGCCACGACACAGACACACAAATGTAACACGGAACAATGAGTGTTGTTTCTCCTTAACCCAGCTCTCCCTCCAGACTCCCACAGCACCAGAGGTGTAAAGATACAGAAGCGAGGAGGCGGCGGTGGGTTTGGATTCCAGAAGTCCAAGTTTGGGCAAAAATCTCGAGTCTTCAAGCACGTCAACAAAGGAAGAGGCGACAAGAGGCAGTTCTCCCGCTGAAGCCTTTGATAGACTGATTCCTCCACCATCATTAGAACTGCCCTTTTATTACATGAACTTCCTGCTTGGACCAGTGTGTGGGGCACGTCTCCAATTTCACTGCTAAACCCAGTTTTCCTCCTCTAACTTGTGTCGGAGCATTTTGTAAATGTCAACAAATTGTTAGTTTGGAAGAAATCCGCTGTGATCGACAATAAGACTCAGTTTTTTTTTTTAGAACTTCTTCATTGTATCTGACAAATCTCTTTATCGACTTTGAATATATTTACTTTGCTTCATTCATTGACTTGTTAAGACTTTGTAAATTCTAATTACAGTGAAATAACTTGATATAAACCATATGTCTGTATTCGAATGAGTCGCGTCGCTGCCTCGTCTCTTCTCATTTAGCAGAGTTTGGTTTGTACTGTGTCAGATTCTGAGTTTCCTCCCTCCACAATCTTTACACTTTAACTCTAAACACAAACACTGTAAAAAGTGAGTCTGGAGTCCGCCACTGAAGAACTCTTATGCATTAATATATATATTTATATAAAACTATTAAGAATTTTCATTTCCTGAAGAAAATCCCTGTGATTGCTGCCAAATGCAAAACAGATGGAGCATGTTTCTTTTTTTCAGTGACGTCCAGTGCGACCATTACAGGACACGATGTCCAGAATCTGCTGGTTTGACTTGTTGGTGTCATGTCTTTGAGGTCAAGGCCACAAAATAACATTAATTAAAACACACTGTTTGAGAAATAGTGATAATCAAGTCATCAAACGTTAAAAGCTGTGTGAGGTCCATTCTTGTTAAAGGTAGAATGAAATGGGGAATGAAACTCTTGAACCATAGCGTCCACTATCAGGTGATACTACTACATATGTGTATATATGAACCTCTGGTAATATAAACCCTTAAATGATACTTTAAGTTAAACCTTTAGTTGAGCTGAGCACGATAATGTAAAACATGTTTCCAAAGTCTGAGTAAGGCACAGCAGGTTGAAGGATGGGAATCTGAGGACCTGCAGTTTACAATAAGTCTTGTGAGCTTGACGGTGACAATTAAGGTTTAAATCCTAAATAGTAAACATTAAATCAGTCACGATCACATTTTCAAACACAAGAGGCTGCTGTAATAACTTGATACCGATGCTGTGCTTATTGAGACAAATGCTCAAACTCAGGAGCAGTTTAAACAACAAAAAGCTTCACACTGTGAAAAGTATTAAAACCTTTGATTTTAGAGGCAAATGTATTTTTCTTGCATGTGGAGTCGAACATCAGATCAAAGTCTTCGGATTAATTCAAAACTTTAATGTCGTCGGTAGTTGCACAAACCAGATTGGCAAGATTTGCAGAGCAGAGTCTGGATCCCATTCATTTAAAAAAAAAAATCAAACATACTAATATAAAAATCAATAATCAAAGCCATCACTAAGTATAAAGTCATAGCACCCACTGCACAAGCAATAAATAAAGAGAAACAGGATCTCAATTGTGCAACTACAAAGAAAAGCATCGTGCAGAAAGGATCCAGGGAAGTTACGTTCACACAAATCTTGCGTAAATCTAAAATGTTCTCACTCATTCACAGATAAACACTGTTTTCAATGATGATACATCTGGAAACAGTCATTTATAAAATATGTGATTTCCTCTCGGTGTCTTTACTCTGAATTAAAGTGAGTTTCACGTGGCTCGGATAAAAAGGGTCGTGCTTGAAAGTGAATTATAAAATGCGATCATATAGAATCAAAACGTACGTAGTGGCTTCGACTTTATGGATTTGTAAAGTTTCTTTTTCACATGGTCTTAGTCGGACCTCTTCAAGGAAACTTTAACAAATCATCAAACTGAATCAGGTTAAAAACACTTAGTGGTTCAAAAATCAAACAAGATCAATAAAAACCTGCTGTTAAACAGCGTCGGCGTCATATCACATTTAAAAACTTACATTTTTCAGGTGCAAAGATTCCAGAGTTAATGATTCTATTTTCCTTCTTATTCTCCAAAATATTTTCTACAACTATTATATTACAGCTCAGAAGGCAGCGTTTCTCATTCCTCCAGGAACAAACTCCAGTTTAAATACAAAGTACAGTACCAACAACTCAAAGCACAGAAAACAACAGTACTGTGTCTCCCTTGGTTACAGTGACGAGGTGCAGTAGTGTGTGATACTTGGCTTCAGGCTACAAACACCAGACTTCAGAAGGAATTCCATAGTTTCTACTATGAGGTGGTTAAAGAAGGAAACACTTGTTTGCATTAGAGAGGAAGAGGAAGAATAAATACATGGACCATGTTTCCCTCGTTGCTACAAGAAGCTCCACAGGTCCCTTGATTGCAGCCGGCACATAATGTAGAGGATTTTCAGTTTTCAGTCCCGTCTCAGCCACGAGATCCGACTTCATGCAGCTGACTGCTCCTGCATCCACTGTGAGCGTCCTCCTCCAGGCTTGTTCCACAGACGTCAGCCATGTTGCACTGCAGGTGTGTTACTGCTGCTGATCTGTGGTGAAGACACAAAACAAGATCATTCTGAGACTCACACACGAGAGGAGAATCATTAGTAATTGGGAAATGGTTTAAAAACAACTTGAAACCAAACGTGTTCACCCACGGGTGCTGTTGCTCTGTAGCTCTGAGCTGTGGGGTTTAAAATCAGCTGTGAGGGGAACTGGACCTGATTCCTTTGTTTTAAATTAAAGCAAAAAGCAACTACTTTTATTACTTTTACTCAAGTAAAGAGTGACAGTGTGACATTGAGACATTTACTTCCTGTAAACCACCTCATCTCTCGTGGTTCTGAGACTAAAACAAACCCTTTGTGAACAGCAGCTGAGCTTATGTCAGAGCAACAGTCCCTTTCTGTGAGAGTGAAAAACACAATATATACAGTAACATGCACACCCACACAACTTAAACACCGTGGCAGGACTGATACAAAAGGTGATTTACACAACTGAGGCCTGCACAATGAAGCAGGACTCTACTTATCCAGGTGACCTCAGGTTTAACCCACGGTTACAGCAGCGGTTTACTTGTTACCAGGGTTAAATCACCGTGGTAACTCGTGTCGCACGCCAACCAGCTCTGCTCCCAGTAAACTCATCAATGTTTTAAAAACTGCAGCTTCATGACAACATGCTCAGGTCGACTTATCAAGATCTTTAAATATCATTTATCGAAGCAGAGTTCATGTGCACTGGTGCTGTTTTCTTATCCAAATATATCTTTTTTTGTAAACTGTATCAGTCGAGCCCTTCAACACACTGTGTTAGTGATGCTCTGAAACGTGACCATGCCCCAGTCAGTTAGTGGCCCCGTGCACATCTGGTTTTAACAGTACGGGTGTGAACGCACTCGCCAGACAACACTCAGAGGGCGTCTAGGACGTCCTACTCAGCTGACGTCCTGTTGTTTCTCTTCTCGTTGATTTGCTTGTGACCACCGCCACAATATAAACACTGATCACCTCATTGTGATCGATACTTTCCTTAAATTGGTCAAATCTTTCTTCACAGACTCTCCTGACTCGTCCCTCTACCTCTCACAGACAAACACACAGACAGACACACACTCAGAGATGTCCACTTGTGATCGTATCACAACAACCACGTGTTAATACCAGGTGTGTACGGGGCCAGTGTTCAAAAAGGTCACACATGACATGCAGGAGCAAATGTAGGACCTTAGGGGTCCACTCTGGTGGGGGGAGGAGTGGGAGGCACTACCCAGGGGGCGCCGTTTATCTTCTTTCCAAAACCTGTCATTGAAGGAAGGAGAGAGCAGCCGAGATGGAACAGTCACAAACAAGTCATGGACATCTCAGCTGATATTTGCCTTTGATAAATATGTGAGCATCAGTGTTTATCTTATTAAATGTGAGCTAATATGATTTTTTTTAAAGAACATGATATAGAAAAAGATGCTTGGGGAAATGTAGAAAGAGCATCATCATCGTTTGTCCAGCAGAGCCGACTCCATTGTTAACAATACTCTTTCTGGAGCTTTAATAAACATTGACTCCTTTATCAGTCGTCATGTGACTGGTGCTCATCACACGTGTTGACTGGTTGAGGGTATTATATCAGCTGAATACCATTAGAGTTGCAGCACGGCTCTGTGGTCTCCCAGTTCATGGCTTTCTGGACAGCCTTCTTCCAACGAGCGAAGCGGAACTCGCTCTCTGTGACGGAGACAAACACAGAGGTTAGAGAACAGTCACAACAGTAATGTCCACAAGATGGCAGCAGCAGCGGAGGAAGCGCTCAAACATTTTAGCTGAAGTGGAGCTTTTTCCCTGATGCAACAGTTAACTATACCATTAACTGAGCCCACTGCATATTCTGTTAAATACAAGAATAATGCAGACTCTGGTTTAATACAGATGATGCTACTGAAAACTGAAAAAAGTACCTGAAAATAAATCTACTTTAACTAAATTAGGTACAAACACATACAAAAAGTACTATAAAAAGGTAAATGTACTTTGTTACATCCCACCACCAGATGGCAGCAAATCACACTACAGCATCTACCGCCCTGAGAAACTCCAGTTTGATGGAGAACTGTGTGTTTTCTGTCTGAGGATCAAATACTGATTCCAGTGTCTACGACAGGTCCTTGATTTTGTTTTTCTTACCTTCAGAGTTGATCTGAGGTTCATATTTCTCACAGGTAACGTCTGGGAGGTCATCGGGGCTCAGGCTCCACACGTCCACCCCTTCTGCTGCCCCTGCTGCCATGGCTGCACCCAGAGCTGTGGTCTCTGGCATGGCCGGTCGTACTGGAGTGAGACAATACCAGTTAGAAAACTGAGAGCCACCAGTAGACGACATATCCCCAGAAATACCCCCCAAAATTGATTACAGACACACACACTGATCATTATATTCCACTGCATCATATTCTGGTAAATAAAAAATTGTTTTATTCAAACTTTGTGACAAATAATCAGAGAAGGAAACTCATGAATTTGTAGTTCATGTATTTTGTAGTTTGCAGAGTCTTTCTCTGACCAATAACAAAACTCATCACACACATATGGATACATGTTTTGACTAAAGGTTCATGAGTTCACAGTAAAGTACACAAGTGAATCTGTGCTCTTAACCTTCTCTTGTGATTCAAAGTCAGAGTTTGTTCATTCATTCGTGTGTGTGTGTGTGTGTGTGTGTGTGTGTGTGTGTGTTTTAAATGGGACAAAGGTCAGAGAAGATGGAAAGTGGTTGAGTCCGTGTTCAGACTCATTTCAGGTGTAACACAGATTAAACAACAGATTTTAAAACATCACACTTGTTGCTTGAGCTGCAAGAGAAAACTTTAAAAATTATTTTATGGTTTTCGTCATTTAGCTACACTTTTCAAAAACGGGATTCAGCTCCTCAGCTCTGGCTTTAACAAGTTTGCATTTCACTGCACTTTACTTGTATCTTTATCACAGAGATATAACACATGAATACACACTTGTGTTGTGCGTGTGTGCCTCAGTGTGTGAATGCCCGTGTGACGCGCTCCACTTACATACGGGCATGCTGAGGATGTCGGCCTGTAGCTGCATCAGTAATCTGTTGGAGGTCATGCCTCCGTCCACCTGCAGCTGCGTCAGAGGGACACCGCTGTCCAGGTTCATCGCGTCGAGGATCTGAAACACAGGAGTAGTGATATTCCAGTTGCAATAGTTTCTACGTCAGCCTCAGAGAAACAAGAGGAGAGATCGTGACATGTCGTATCAACAGGGTGAAAAGGAGCTGCTCACCTCTCGGGTCTGAAAACAGACGGCTTCCAGAGCAGCAAACGCCAAGTGGCTCCTGTTAGTGAACTGAGTGAGACCACAGATGATGCTGGAGACACAGAGAGAAAGAAAACCAAAGATAATCACTATCACTAATGCAAAGGAATAACTCTGAAGCAGCTCCAGAGCAAACAGGCAGGTTCAGTTCTCTGTACTAACTACTATCACAAGATTTTTCTCCTAATTCCAAGGTCAAATAGAAGTCGACTGTTCCGATGTGTTTGAACAGCTGACAATCTCACCCTCTGGCACTGGGCTCCCAGTAGGGGGCGTACAGCCCGGAGAAAGCCGGTACAAAGTAGCAGCCGTATGACGTCCCCACTGCAGCTGCTAGTTTCTCTGAATGACAGAATGACGGAGGACAGAGTGAAGCCTTCTTATACACGACACACAGATTTTAAAGAATCACAC
This sequence comes from Hippoglossus stenolepis, assembly GCF_022539355.2. NCBI lineage: Eukaryota > Metazoa > Chordata > Actinopteri > Pleuronectiformes > Pleuronectidae > Hippoglossus > Hippoglossus stenolepis. The sequence continues at coordinate 3,173,599 of NC_061495.1, read as the reverse complement.
ATTCTATTATTTAGTGAATCAATGTGTCATGCAAGTACCGATCTCCGAGGCGGATTGCACAATGCCCATGTTGTCCTTCAGCCAGCGCACCACCGCCCCAGCGATGGCCACCGAGCCCTGGGAGGAAAAAGGCAAAACATTGGATCCAGAGGAGCAGGGAGATGGAAATGACAATGCAGGGCACAACATGGCCGACTACGTGGAGACTAAATCCAGTCCAAAGTAAGACGGACTGGTGGAAGCTCTCACTCACCTCCAGGGCGAAGCAGGCGGGCTCGTCCTTTCCCAGTTTGTAGGCCACAGTGGTCAGCAGGCCGTGCTCGGACATCACAGGCTGAAGCAGTCAGAGGAAAGAGCAGAACACTGAAGGTGAAGTAACAGAACAGAGGCCGTGAAGGTATTTTTAAATGTTAGTCCAGTGAAATATTTTACCTTGGTCCCTGTATTTCTGAGCAGAAAGCAACCGGTCCCGTACCTTTCCACAAGCAGAGAGAAACACAGATTAGGATCCAGTACGGGTCACAGAAGATAAGGATCTCATTTAGTGCGGATCTGGATCAGGGAGCAGATCCAGAACTAGTTTTTCTCCACTTTCTCGAACATTGCGAGAATAATTCATGGATCTTTGTAAAAGTAAAAACCCAGATCTAGTGAATTTAAATGTTTTAATAAGGTTATGCACTTTCCTGACTGCCCATTAAGTTACAATTCATTTAACGTGACAATAAAGGTTTTGTTTTTCTATAGATTCACAGAGTTTACAGCTTTGTTCCAGACTCATTAAATGGAAAGTGGTGGATTTAAATGCACTTTGAAGAAATTAGATCAGCTTGAAAAAGCACAACAGCTAATGAAGCTGGTTAGTCAGTTTGATGGAGCTTGATAGCTTGACAATGATTTAAGTAAATGTTAAGTAAACTACATGAAACCTGGCGGCTCTTTGAGGTTATTTCTTTGGGCTTAATAATAATAATAATAATAATAATAATATAAGTTGATTTTATTTACCAAGTTTGGGAAAATGGCTGAATATTTTGTTGAAGACCGAGTTGTAAAACAACACTTTATTTTGTAATTAAGTAAATCACCATCACTGCTGTAGTGGAGAAATCGTCTTACGTGTTTTTCGCCTGGCCTTCTTTGAAACACATCTGACCAACGAGAGCAGCTGATTGGTCCCCGAGACACTGAAAGACACAAGGTTAAGTGAAAACTCTTGTCTCCAAGGCGTCAGTTATCATATATTATATTAAATAAAAGCAAAGAAAACGTCCGTCAGACGTCCCCATTCCAACTAAGTTACATAACTCACCCCAGAGATTGGAACTCCTGCTAGGGAGCTGGATTTCTGTTGGGGAGACACAAAGGGACGTAATTAGAGTTTGGATAAATGACAGAACAACAACAACGAGTCGGTTTGTTCAGTATTTTCCTGCCAAACACAAACTAGAGCAAGATGGTCACGGTCGGGTGGGGGGGGGGGGGACATCGGGACATAGTGCTGCTGCAGGTAATCAAACATGTGACTGTTGCGTCACAGGCAAATAACTCTCTGTAGGCGAGTATTCAATAATCCAATATAACAGCAGTTTTAAATGATTTATTATAATATTCTACTATAACAGCGTTGCCTTGTTATGTCACAGTGGTCGGGTCGGCAATAATAATAATAATAATAATAATAATAATAATAATAATAATAATAATAATATAATAAAAATGGCCACTGCTAAACAATGGAGCCAGCAACTGATGATTAATGATTGATGATGATTCATCTATTATCTGTACAAATGTGATAAATCCAAATCATACGGATGAACAGGATTATCAAGAGTTATAAAAGTCATTGCAGGGCTTTTTATTACCTACTGGGAAAGTGATTATGTTTGATTATGACAAACATCCTGATAATTCTGTACAAGAGTCGTAACAATCAAAGAACCTGGATCTTTTCTTATTGGGGCCATTTCCTCTAATAATAATTCATTCATCATGATTTCCCGGCTGTTCCAGTTTGTGAGAAAGCAGCGAGGAAAACGAACACGTGGGGAAAAAACTACAACTAATCAATTCTGCGGCAAAACAAACAAAGCACGGCGGTGACCTCTGCTCTGCAGGGCAACGTGCATGTTACATAAAGTAAAAAAAGCTTTAGCACCAGACAGATACCAGGTTGTGTTCAGGAGATAAGAAAAGAGCACAGACAAACAAAGACACATGATAACACAAGCAGTTATTCTATATTTCAGTGAGCTGGAACATGGGCTGATCCACAGCTACAGTATCATCTCTGTTATCATCTGATCTGCTGCTGCGATAAAGCACCAGAGAAACTTATCACACCAAGTATCAGGGAGAGAAACAACCTCCTTGGGAGTAATCATGAAAAAACTAAATTGTTAGGATGTGGGTCAAAGGTTACGTTGATTATTTTAAACTGGAATTTCTTATCGGTGCATTATCTGCTTTTCAGGTAAATTACACGCTGCATCTTATCAAGTTATGTGTTTACCACAGTGATTTAAATATTTTATTAGACAATTATGAGATCATATTTTATGACAATGGTTAGCTTGAATTTAGATTAACAGCTTTTGAATGAGCTGAGAAAGACAAGTGGGTCAGGTCCATGTCAAACAGAGACACAGAAGAGACAGAAGAGACACAGACGAGACAGACGAGACACAGAAGAGACACAGCGCACATGGAGGCGAGCGTGCAACACAGACAGAGAGCGATCTCTGGTTAGTGGAGTTTACCATCCAGCCGTAGATTTCAGAGGAGCTCCTGACTTCGGGGAGGATTTGCATGGGGACATCAAAGTACCTGAAAGCAGCAGAGCATCAGTCACGATGATGCAGATTTTATAAACACACACAACGCAAGTGATTCTACTGTGACCAGTGGAAAAGTCAGTGCTTTAGTTAAACTCACATGTATAACATTCAGTACTTGGCTCAGGAGATTATATTTTCATCCCTATCCATTTTTGTTTGTGCAGGATTACACAAAAACTACCAAATGGATTTACGCAAAACAAAGTGGAAGGATGGGGAATCAGCCAAGAAGGAATCCATTAACTCTTGATGTGGATCTGGACAAAGGGGCGGATCCAGCAACTCTTTTATCACTTTCTTTAACATCGTATTTTTAAAATTATCACCAATATCTATAAGTGTGTGATATTTGGATTGTTATGATTGATTTAAGGGACTTGTTGGTGAAGGTGTGTGCTCTACTGTGTCTGCTGACCTGCAGAGCTCAGGATCCCAGTCCAGGCTGTTGATGTTGAAGAGCATGGTGCGACTGGCGTTGGACACATCTGTACAGTGGACTCCCCCGTCCCTCCCCCCCGTCAGGCACTGAGGAAGAAGAAACAACAACAATGGACTAGTTGTGCTTCACATGTTGTAAATGAAAAGGATCGAACCGTGTTTTAAACGGATCCTACCCAGATGATCCAGGAGTCCACCGTGCCGAACAAGGCCCGCCCGCTCGCTACTGCCTGTTGGACTTCCTCCACGTTGTCAAGAAGCCAACGCAGCTTGACTGCACTGAAGTAGGTGCTGATGGGAAGGCCTGTCTTGTGCTGGAGAGGTGAGGACAGCAGGGGGGTCAGGTATGAAAGGATCTGGGTCTTTACCAATAACTAAAGGTTGCAATAAACCCTGCCTCCTCAATGTTAGTGGATGGGAAATGCACGAATCATAAAATCAAAGTATACATTTTCCCAAAGATGTCATTAGAGAAAGTGCTCCTGAGATATTTTGCTCAGTGGGAGGAAGTGGAGACGTGTCGTCCATCTTCATACACAGTTCTATGTATCTACATTATCTCTGACTGCCTGTTCCGTTAGTAATGACTTTGTAAATGCTTCAGTCAGATCAGATCCTCTCTCACCTTCAGGTGGTTCTTGTTTTGGCCCGGGGCTTTGTTGATGAGCCGCTCCACTGTGGACTGTGTGCGCAGGTCCAACCAAACTACACACACACACAGCACAGAACAAAGACTTACAGTTAGAAACTAAAGCATCTGCATCGGCTTCATCATGAGAATCTTTCATCTTCAACACTTTGCACGACACCCGAAAACATTCAAATAGATTCACAAATCTATTCTAATTACGTCTATTGTTTGAGACCTGGAGTGAATGTAAAGAAAAGCAATCATACAGAAACTATATCCTTCAGGTGAAAGGTGATAAAGAACCAGCAGCACTGGTTCTACAGAGAGAACCAGTAAACCTGGGCCAGGTCAACACGCCTGTTAGCTGCAACATCAATCTGTTGTATTCATACCAGTCACACCTGTTGGACTATTGGTCAGTCAAAAGAAAACCATAAGTCCAAAGTGACATCTTCGTTTTCTAACTTCACCATTTATAAAAAGCTCTGCACACAAACAGGACGACTCACTAAGGAATAATTCTGAAGTAGCTCCACACAACACATTAACAGCGACTAAAGTGCATTAGACAAACCAGCCTATCAACTGAGACGAGAGGCCTGGAGCTACGAATAAAAGCCTTTGTTTAATAATAAAACTGGCACAAAAGGTTTGAGTGGGCGGTCACTGTGGTCTCACGTGTTGGTGGGTGGGGGGTGGTGGGTGGGGCGGACATGATACATGACACTCTGATGCAACCCATTCATGTGCTGAGCTGTTTGCTCTATGACATAATCTCATTTGCTCAGTAGAAGACTTTAGGAAGACGTATGGAGGCTTGTGTCAGACCAAGTTTGGTGGGATTCTTTACACTGGTTATTTTTTGACAGAGTCGTGCATCTGTCTATAAAGTTAGCAGTTACATTAATACCTTTGTCTTTTACACTACTTCCCCTGTTTGTGTAGTTAGTGTGTCGTTCATACTGAGATCTTTAAACCATATGAAATACTAAGTGGCAAAATGTGTCTGAAAGCTGGTAATTGTAATTATTAGATGAGAAATAACTTTAAAAACCTGGAGCTACTTCTGAATTATTTCTTGTCATTAGTGAGTCCTCCTCAATTTGTGTTAATATCGAACGCATCATGTCCAAATGATCCAAACTGAACCAATTGAACTCTGAACTCTCTCAGGTAACAGATAAACGTTCCACAGACATACAAACAGACGTTAGTGGAATAAGCAGGTAGATGTAAATCTAAATAAAAACATTTGGCAGTGATATAGAATATGATGCACGCACCAATAGCATTGTAGAGTGGCTCTCCCGTCTCTTTGTCCCATACCACGGTCGTCTCTCTCTGATTGGTCACTCCCACCGCTGAGAAAACAACAAACCACAACACACATGTGAAGACATTACTCCCAGAGTCCTCTCTGTTCGGTGCTGGTAAACAGCTGGTTTTGTTTCTGTCGTGTATTTACAGGAGCGGATGTGATGAACACACACGCAGCCAGTGAGCGGACGAGCAGCCTCCCACCTTTTATGTTGGAGACGTCAATGTTGAGCTGGCCGAGTTTCTCACAAGTCCTCTCCAGGCACTCGTACACAGACTGGATGATCTCCTTGGGGTCTTCCTCCACCCAGCTGATCGGACACACACACACACACACACACACACACACACACACACACACACACACACACACACACACACACACACACACACACACACACACACACACACACACACACACACACACACACACACACACACACACACACACACACACACACACACACACACACACACACACACACACACACACACACACACACACACAGAGGTGAACAGTGAAGATGAAGGAGCAGGAAACAGCATCATCATGTGAAAACTTTAGATAATTGCAGGTTCTCACTTCTTAACTTTTTGTTTATGAACAAGTACGGATAGGTATTTGTTTGATTGTAATATATTCTACTCCAGATGTGTGCCTAGGATTCTTGTACCTTTCAACAGAGTAAATGGTTTGGTAATTCATTTGCTTTCATTGTTGTTGTATTTTCTTTTATATATTTGTCTTTATTTCATCTTTAGCGTAATGATGAAGACAATTCCCTTCATCTGATGAATTATTTTACAAGAAAATATCTGCTATTTACACTGACCTGGACAAAATGTTGCATCAAATATATACTCTACAGTATCTCTGGTGTTCATCAACCACATGTGTATACACAGCAAAATGAATATGTAACAATCAATGAATGATAAAATACGGAGCTGGACCTTGGACACAGTCGCGTTGTTAAATAAAGTCAGACATTCATCTACAATTCAGTTAAAGTATAACTTAAATAACCCAGTAAACAGGAGAGAGAAACTCACACTAATTCTGCCATTTTCTATATACTAGATATTTATGGACTAAAATACAGAATCTCGAGGAACCATCTCTCTACATCATCTACTTCCTGTACAACTAAGTATACAAGGAGCATTTAGTTACCAACGTGTATAAGTATTGTGCAGTAATGAAGATCAAAGCACTCACCCCTCCTTGGGGAAACTCTGCTTAATTTCTACCTGATGGTGACTGATCAGTTTGGCCGTTTTTGCATTGAACACCTGTGGAGAAAAAAGAAGTTAGTAAGAAATGGACTAGAAAGGAAGGTGGCAGAAGATTCACAGGACGACGTCTCAGTGCTGGAGAGGAGCAGTGAGGGGAACGAGGTATTTCCCAGTCACACAGTTTCCCGTGACACTGAGGAGCGGCGGCGCTGCCAGTGGAAAGATGACGATCATCGCTGGCTGGGTGGATTTCATCCTGCACCTGCCAAATAAAGCACGTCTCCCCGTAGCATCACATTTCTGCTCGTACAGTACAGACCACGCTCGAACACCCGGGTTGAATCAGGTGCAACACTGCACGAGGAAAAACCTCGACCGACACATGACACACAGGAAACTTTCAACCACGCGGCAACCTTGAACTCTTCAAACTTTATGATTCTCTAAAACAGCTCAGGAGGATCGAGGAGGCAAGAACACACGGAGACTACGAGCTGTTCCCACTGAGACCAGGAGAGGTTCATTCACCTGTAGCTCAACGTAGATCCTCACTGTGCGACCCCCGATGTTAGTTCAGGTCAAACACTGTCTCCACACAATGTTTATGTTCCATTTACCGTACTTTGTGTGACAGTGGTTGTCAGTTTAACTTTTTAGTGTCATCAACTGATGTGATGATAGTTTCACGGTGTTTCAGAGGCCTGTTGCTTCAAGGTGACATTTTTTGAAAGACTGCACCGACCTTCTTCCAAATCTAATTAGACAGCTGCTCAAGACCATCCACAGACGTTTCTTTGAAGAGTTCCACTGACCACTGTGGCCACATGCTTCCCAGACCACCTTGCAAAGTCTGATCGGGTCTCAACCGGGTCCTCAATGCTTCTTGGGTGTCCACTTGTGATGGGATTAAGACGTATGCTAACACCAGGTCTGAACAGGGCCAATGACCCCTGTGGTCAAAAATCATTCAGTCTAGATTCAATGGAAACTGAAACAGCAAGATGAACTTGAGTCTCTCCAGGGCTCCACCATGCTGTGCCCTCGGTGCCAAGAATCTTCCAGCTGACCTACTTGAGGAAGCCAAACTTTATTCACTTTGGATCACTGCACAGGTTTAATTTAGCTCAACAGCAGAATGAGAAGATCGAGCACAAAGATCCGACGGGTTTCCTCAGAACTAAACTAGAGCGGGACTGAGATGATATTAAGGAGAAGTGACTTGTTCAGTTTAGCGGTGTCACACTTTCCACAAGCCGCTCTCTGACTTGAAGTCCAGAGAATGTCCACACAAGTGGGTCTCGACCTTCTCTGGAGTTTATCTTTCGGACACGAGCGACGCAGCAGGAGATTCTTCACTCACAACAACACAAATCTCCGGTGTCCTCAGGTGACACATTCATTCTGCTGTGGAGATGACGTTTATGTGAACAGCACATCGGCACCAGCTCTTATCATCGTACACTGTTGTCATCTTCGTTAGTGTCTTCTACATTTGTATTAGTTTAGACTTTTTCATTTTTGCGTCAGTCATGTTTTAGAAACGTCGTCAACACTCCAGATAATCTCCTGCTGTGTTCTCACATCTGCTCATTCTAACATCATCCAAACTTTTTATTTGGCGGCCGAGCGGAAAAACTTCAGTGTCTTACAAACACAATACAACACAAAGTGCTTTACACAATAAACGCCCTCATCATTCTAAACCTCAACTAAGCAAAGGACACGTTCAAACATCTTAATGAAGTTAATTTGCTTTACAGCGAGTTGTGTAACTAAATAGAGTTGATTGTCATTTTGGTTAATCATTGTGTGTAAACTCCAGCCTGAGATAAAGGGCAACATGTTCCCACTGTTATTATATTTCCTTATATTTACATTTCACACTAATCCTATGTATAAGACGTTTTCTTGTTTTAATTCCAAGTGTCCTCCCTTGATATCTTGACACCATGTGGTGACGGGAGCGCGCACGCTGCTGGAATAAAGCCCCCCTGCTGTGTGTGACGCGCACGAGCCGACTGTTCCCCGTCACTCACCAGAAACCTCGTGGAGCTCGTGCCCTGGTCGATCGCAGCCACCAGTGGATCCATGCTGGTTCCCAGTTCGTGTTCCTGTGTTCAAGCGCTGGGAAACCCACGTTCAATGCAAACAGCTGCTGCTTGTTTTGGTTTTTAAATGCCTGCCACGTCTCCTCGTGAGGGGCTCGAACCACCGGCACCCTCTGGACCCGGGGGGGGAGGAGCAAGCACTGGAGTCGGCCCCTGCTCAGCCTCTGATTGGCTGCTTATTAGAAGGCGTCGCCACGCGCTGTCCAATCAGAGCTGGCGGCACGTTCTGAAGGAAAGTATTTTTGTTACGTCACTCGAAACCTTTGACTTTAATTAGAAACTGGAGTGAGGGATGATGGGAGGGAGGGAGGAGAGGAGGGAGAGAGAGATAGACAGATAGATAGATAGATAGATAGATAGAAGGATAAAAGGATAGAAGGATAGATAGATAGATAGATAGATAGATAGATAGATGATGATAGATAGATAGATAGATAGATAGATAGATGGATAGATGGATGGATAGATTGATAGATAGATAGATGGATAGATTGATAGATAGATAGAATGATAGATAGATGAACAGACAGACAGAGACAGACAGACAGACAGACAGATAGATAGATAGATAGATAGACAGACAGACAGACAGACAGACAGACAGACAGACAGACAGACAGACAGACAGACAGACAGACAGACAGATAGATAGATAGATAGATAGATAGATAGATAGATAGATAGATAGATAGATTCCTCCCCCAGCAGCACCACAACTTTATGAGCCCTAATTACATTCCATGGTGTTTTTAATTTACTTTGTTCAGGAACGAGCTGAACGCTGAAGTTCCAGAAGGCCAAACACCCAGTTCTCCATTGTTCTCTTTGGAAACTACAGGACCTCTAAAACCACTGAAACATCACAATGAAAGAAAGAGAGAAAGATGGATGGACTGATAGAATGTGAGCGTGTGGTGTTAGTGGAGAGCGAACAGCTTTTTTCATGGTTGTATAAAGTGAACTGGTTCCTCTCTCAGCAGCACCACAACTTCATGAGCCCTATTTACATTCCATGGTGTTTTTAATTAACTTTTTTATCTTTAAGGCCAAACACCCAGTTCTCCATTGTTCTCTTTGGAAACTACAGGACCTCTAAAAACACTGAAACATCTCAAAGAAAGAAAGAAAGATGGATGGATAGATGAGATGAAAGTCTCGCCACCAGAACCACTACAAAGCTGTCACTGTAAAGAAGTATGTGCTAATGGATAATATTGTAAGTATTTGCGAATATTTCAAATACTGTGTTTCCCATAACCACTTATTATGAGATAAGTATTTTCAAAATAAGTATTTTCCAAACATAGCAGGTTTTGACACACAGCTTATCTTTCTGGTTCGATGCAGATTCCTCTTAGTGTAATGTTCCCTAGTTTTATCTGCGATATCCCAGAATGTACCTTTATCCTTATGATACATGAAGCAATATTCATTCATAATTTAGCAACGAACACACACACACAACCCAAATAGCTCTATTCAAATACACGTGACAGAATTAGAAGAAGAGTCTCAGCTCTGATTGAGTGAATAAGTCACATCAAGGGACGTTTGCTGGCCCCTACAGTCCAGTCGTGTGTACTGCACCTACTGACATCCACAGTGTGAATATCAACCAATCAGGCTTTTTCATCAATTAGTGTTAGTGACTAATTATTGGGTTTAACAAATTTATACATTTTCTTCATATACAGCAAGAATCTATTTGACACACGTGTTCTGCTCCTGTAACATTCATCAGACACGTTGAATGTGAAGCCGACATCGGACTTTTATTGCGGTGAAATGACATAAATCTGACGTTGACAGCTGGATGATGATCAACAGACCAGCTCAGCCAATCACAACAGTTAAAGTACAAATGTGGAAATGAAATACATGTCAGTTTGTTATTTCTACATCTTTTACACCACTGTAAAATTATTTAGAAAAATTATAAAAGTTAAGATCTGGGTTAAATAAGTTGTTCTCTTAAAAAAGTTTCTCATTGAATTTGAAATAATAAATGGCCATGATTTATTTTATTATTTCATATCATAATTCAGAATATTGTGTATGTGGCAGTGACAAACTGCTTGACGTTATAACAGACTGCTCTGTGACATGTAAACAGGTTTATGAATGGAATAATAATAATAACTTTATTTATAGAGCACTTTTCAACACAAAGTACAAAGTGCTGCACAACAAGAAAACAAATGGTTAAAATACAGAAGGAAGGGACATAAATAATAATGGAAATAATAATAATAATAATAATAATACAGATAAAAGACCAATAAAAACCTGCCATCCCAAGGAGATTCAGGACCATGCAAATAATATTGAAATTTGTATTAAAATGACCAGTGGAATTATAAATTAAAAGTTCCATTTCATTCTGTTGGTGCGGATTCACTTCATTCATTATATAAAGTTGAACCCGGTTTAGAGGAGATGCTCATGAGGAGTTCTTAGGTGTCGCCCACCACAGTCTGCGGTGTGTGTGCTCTGGAGGCTTCGGGTCCGGCCTCCACGTGGCCCCCTGCTGTGCTCGGTGTTGTGTCCTTGCTCTTGGCTGCGTTCTCACACTGGGCCCGGTTCAGTTTCTCCCTCTCCAGGGCTTTCTCCATCTCCGTGTAGTAGTCAAGGGCCTTCCGGACTGGGTCAATTATGTGGTGCTGCAGGAATTAGGAAAGAAATACAAATAATTTATCATATCAACGTATATATACTTGTATCTTGTTTAACATAACTGACCTCCAGGCAGGGGAAGAGGTTGGCCAGTTCGATGAAGAGAGGCAGGAGAACAAATCGGATGAAGCCGGTTTGAGATGAAGGTTTTGTTACTTTGTCCCGATCCATGAAGGGAGTGACCGGAAGACCCTCCATCTTCTCCACGTCACTCTGAGGACAGACACACGTGGGACAGCTGGTTTTAATGGGACCATGAGTTTTGCCCTTTTTTTTAAAAGCCACCCAAGTGAAGTTGAGAACAGTAGAACTACCTGGTTGTAGAATTCCTGCAGAAGACAATCCAGCCAGGGCTCAGCCACCTCCATGGGCCGAGCCTCGTTGGATATGTCACTGACTTTGATCAGGATCATCATGAGCTGCAGACACAAGGAGGCGTCACAAGAGAGTGTATCGCACCAGGAGGAGCGAAAACATGGTGTGGGGGTGTGTGTGTGTGTGTGTGTGTGTGTGTGTGTGTGTGTGTGTGTGTGTGTGTGTGTGTGTGTGTGTGTGTGTGTGTGTGTGTGTGTCTGCTGCCCTCTCACCACATCTTTGTGGTCCTTGGTGGTGAAGTGGAAAGCCGGCAGGATGGACTTGAACTTGCTGAGAATGTCGTTGTGGCTCGTCATGTCAGTGGCCAGGATGCATCTGCAGCGACAACAGATCAGGAGGCGTTCTGTATCATGATCAGTTATCAAGTGGGAATCACTGAAGGAAATGTGCTCGCTAAGAGAAGTGGAGCGGTGATCTCACTTGATGATTCCCTCTCTTATCTGCTTGTATTTATCCATGGGCAGATTTCTGAAGATGTTGTTCTCTGTCTACACAACAGGAAAAAAAAACCTTAAGTCCTTCTTCCTGTCTCCTTAGTTCAAATCCCTAAATGAGTTTGAATCCATTACTGAACGTATGTTTTATAGCAGCAGGGACCGAATGTTAGAACCTCACCTTCTCCAGGATCTCAAAAGCTACGGCACAGTGATGGTTCTCCAGTGGAGAGATGTCGTTGTAGCGAAGAGCCAGTTCAGTCCGAGCGTTTATCTGGAAAAGGTCAAATGTCAGGATTGACAGCCAAGACTGACTGGTCGCTCAGCTAGTGGAAGCACAGAGAGGGAGTTTTATACCTGATAGGCATTGTTGTATCCTGTGTGGTCAAGGTCGTGGCACACTGCAGAGGTCAGCATGATCAGCAGGTCGATGGCATCCAACTTACTCCTCAGGTCCGTCAGCCAGATCAGACCATACATCTGTTCAGAGACACTCAAAGTCAATTCTGTTCAAAACTGCTCAGCAGACTTGTAAATTGTAAATGGTTTGAATTTTAATAGAGCTTTTCTAGTCTTTACTTATTAAATACACTTAAATACACAGACACACACACACACACACACACACACACACACACACACACACACACACACACACACAGAGACTCACCATCTGGGTGACACAGAAGCAGTGCTTGAAGTTGTGAAACGGGATGTTGTTGTATCTCCGGTAAACTTCGTATAGAAACTGCTGCAGAACTTCAGGCTCAATGTTGAACGTGGCTGTGAAATCTAAATCTGTGTACATGACCTGCAGGAGCACCATGATCTCTGCGTCCTCCCACTGCCTGCACACACACACACACACACACACACACACACACACACACACACACACACACACACACACACACACACACACACACACACACACACACAACTTTAACTTTTAACTGTAGGAGGGATAGAGTCTCTCTCTTTAAATGTGCAAAATGAGCACTTACTGAAAATGAAGTAAAGTATAAAGATAAAATCATATATCTACAGTATATGTAGGCATATGTAAATCGATATTTATATGTATATGTATACCTAAATGTATGTATTTATATTTCAAATATAAAATAATTGACTATGTGACACCATGAGCTCCAGGTCTTGTTTTGTATCCTGTGCATCCTTCTAACATCTATTCATCTCCATCATCGTGTGTTTGCTTTAAAAGCAAATAAATTGGACAAATAAATTAATGACATGCACTTCCTGGCAGTGAAGCCCACTTCAAACGTGGTGTGTTGATTAAGCCTTTTATGAAGACGCTCTTTTGATTAGCGAGCACTCGGCCGGCCCATTCATATTGAGATGAGTGTGTCAATCAGGAGAAAAGGGCGAGGGCTCCCGTCCTCCTCAGAGGAGGTGCTCGCTGGGCGACCATCTGCCTCACTGTCTGTGCACGGAGCAAACAGGTGCACTGGTTGTTTGTTTGTGATCTTCACAGACACATCGCTGTGATGAGCACTGAAGCTGCAGGTGATATTCACATGTCTCCACCTTTAGGTTCCTAATAACTCACCAGTTGTCAAAGGTTGGGGTCTTTAAATACTGCCTCACCTCTTCTGATACCTCCAGAGAGCTGCAGGGGGAACATATCACCATTAAGGACATTATTCAAACACACAATATGGATGTAGCCGTTTGCATGTGAACGTACCTCATTTGGAGAAACTTTACCCGCACATGCTCACACTCCTCCCTGGTTTTGCGCAGGGTTCTCTTGTGGTAGAAGGGGGAGGGCTTGTGGTTTCCCTCTGACAGGTCTTTAAACAATCCAAGCCAACTCAGATGCTCCACACTCTGAGAATTATATTGTTCATCCCATCAGATCCCTGGGCTATTTTTATTGCACTTATTAGAAGAAGGGCCTTAAGTTAGTAATTTGTGTTTCACCTAAAGCTCGTCATGAAGCACACAACAGATTTATGATATGAAAAAACAACGGCCTTCTCTGACAGTCGGCCTGATTATGTAATTTCATTATGTCGATAGATTCCGTGTTTCTTTCCCCACAGCGTTAAACACACATTCGTTCTCTGACCGTACCTCCAGTTTCTCCCGGAATGAATCCACCTGTTTCTTCATCTCGTACACGACTGCAGGCGTCTCACCAGCCTCCATCAGGATCTTCTTCTCCAGGCCCTGCAGTCTGAAGTCGCACATCATCAGTGAGGTCTTTAATCATCAGATATGCATGTGTAACTTTGGACTGTGCTGTAAACCCCCCCACCCCACCATTAAGTGTGTCCAGTTTCTCTGGTTTCCCTCCCTGCCAACCTTTTCTCCATGGACGAGAGGTCAAATCCTAGTGCACCAGCAAGCTCTGCTCCTGAAAGGACAAGAGAAGAGGGAGACTGTGAACAGCTTTGGAATAAATCCAGGCAGTCAGATTCCCGCGGTGCTGAAGTGAAGGTACCTAACGGCTCAGTGTTGCGGTCGGCGGCCACCACCTCCAGCTTGTAGCAGCAGCTCGGGCTGTTGGGCTCCAAACCTGGGGAGATGTTGATGATGTTGCCTTTGGGGTTGTAGAGCTTCAGGATGTCATGGGGTCCGGCCTCAGCTGCAGAGCGGAAAAGATCTGAAAAAAACAGATCAGCATTTATTTCTTACGATGCACCTCTCTTTTTTGTTATAGCTTTAATGCTTCTGCAAAAGAAGCAGTAGAATTAAGCACTAGAAGATGCTTTAAGAAGGCAATTATTATAAAGGGTTTATGAATAGAAGTTGTACTTATTTGCTTGATCAATTGTTTTAGAAATCACTTAGGTTATGACTGCAGGAACTAGATTAAATCAATTATTTCTATTTTCATAAGCTCAAGTATTATACAATACATTATATAATACAATAATATGCATATTACTTGCATTTAACTAGTGATTACTTGACAAATGTTTCAGAGTGAAATATTGCACTTTTCACTCAACTGCAGATATTTGTATTCACCATTATTTCACAAACCAACGGATTTATCTGTTAAATGGGAAAATAACCAGCAGCATAATCCCTTATAAAGAATTAATAGTTGAAAATGATTCTTTTTTAACATTAACATTAACATTAAATGTATTTTTCAGGACATGTGCTGCATGTTTTTAAGATTTGCCACAGAGGCTCTGCAGCTGTCACCGGCCACATTGACCATGTTCTGTGTTTGTGTGTGTTGCCGTGTACAAGACGTCCAAATTGGTGCTTTGCTTTTCCCTCGTCGCCACTTGAACCAGAGCGTAAAGAACACGGGAAACCAGTAATAAACAAAGCCTCAACCGGACGTGACAAGTGAGGAGCTGTCAGTGGCAGCTGTATGGCTGAGTGGGGCTCATACAACCACACTTTGCTTTAACATGCTTGTGTAATGACTGATGTGTGGATGGAAATCACGTATTTAACCCGGAGCTGCAAAAAGAAGGTGTTAGAGTTTTGATAAATGATACAAAACTAAAGATATAAAGCTTCATAAAACAGACCAAATATTCATATTAATTACACCTTCTTTCAATTAGTGTAAAATATAGGAGGAATTTGTCAAATGTTCCTTATAATAAAAGCATTCGATTATATCAGAGAAGCGTGTAGTGATTCTTCAACATATGTCTATGTGGATATTGGGACACTGTCAAACCACCTGTATCACAAAAGGCTTTTCTAAGACAGAGACGTGAACTTTGAACAACACAACGTTGTGTTCCTACCTTTGACATCCTGGGCAGGGCAATCCACCGGGAACTCAGCCTGCTCCGGTTTCCCGTTCACGGTGAAATAGAGGATTTTTGTTGCCATGTCATGAATTCAGAAGCACGGATGTTGCAGCGTGTTCTACGGATCTGTATCTAATATCTGCCTCATTATTTAACTGGTTCACACTCCTCCCCCCTGGTTGTTATTCTCTCCGCCTCCTTGTCTGACCCTTCTTCTCCTCTCGTCCTTTGAACTGTAAAATGCTTCCAAATAATAGTGGAAATTATTCATTCAAAGCAACTCCCAGTTATATTTATTGGTGTCACTGTGTTTCAGTTGGAAGCCCATTTCCACCAATTTATAATAAAATCTCAAGTGACCCAATCATATAAATGTATATAGAAAGAAAATTGCCAGCTACAATCTCCCAATAAATCAAATGGAAACTGAAATTTAAGGCTATAAACATTAGAAATTACAATAACGTATAACACATATACGTGATGTGTGCATTTTGCATGTACATATTACTAATCTACATTCATTATATGGAATATGCAGAAATTAATATACAATTTATGAGAAACTTAAAAACCCATGAAACACTCCCTCTATAAGTTAGGAAATGTAGATTAATTTTGACTTCTAGCTTCTATCTCTACAGACGATATAACATTATTATACCATCTCGAAAAATATGTAATGATTCTATGTCTGGCAATATAAGAAGAGAATAGAAAAATGAAACCAACCACAAATGAATCTGAATTGTTCTTAAAATATGATATAATAAATGTCATAATATTAGAATTGGTTAAAGGAACAAATACACAAAATTTGTTTAATGTTCTATAATAAATCAGACAACTGACACCTTCTTTTTCAGTTTTCCTATTCTATTCAGAGATTAGAATAAAGATCACTTTTCCTGTTTGATGCATTGTATTTTGAAGTGTACATATAAAGTAGTGTGTGTCTGTTTGTGTCGTTATTTCATAATCGTTGCTTTAAAAACACAGAAAATGCTCTTGCACCCCTGCGTCCCCCGCGCCTCTAGATGGCGCTGTGTCGAACTCCCGTCCCTTCCCCCCTCCCCTTTTTCCTCGGGCTGGTCACCACGTGTGTGTCACCGGAAGAGGAGACCAGCGTGCTCACAGCAGCGAGTCGTGTGTGTGACGGTGTTGTGGTTCGCTTCGTAGCCGATGCGTGTTGCCCGCCGACAATGACCGAGACCAAAGCAGAGACCGCGGCGCAGCCGGCGAAGGAGCTGCTGGCGCTGAACCCGCAGCAGGAGACCGAGTTCAAGAAGAAGGTGCAGGAGGTGAAGAAGAAGAACAAGACGGTCAAGGTGGGTAGTGACGACGCTTCTGACAGAAACGTGGGTAAACATCATGGCCGCTGCACGATCCCGACGCGGCCGCGCACGCTTAGCTCGTGGCTACAGTAACCCAGCGTTAGGGCAGATGCTACTTAAAATGGCGACTCGCTTATTTTCCCACACGTGTTTTGACGCGTTTGAACCCGAACCTGGGGACGAGCCGCTCCTGCGACACACGGTCCTCACGGATCAGGACCGTGTACATGAGCTTTATGGGATATTTGTGTAAATCACTGTGTGACACAGATACACAGGTTATAACTATACTAATGATGGACATAATACAAATACTACTGTAGTAATAATCTGACCAGTATGATTTTACAAAATAACTATAATCTTGGGGGGGGGGGGATGTAAATGGTTAAATAAAAGGAACTGTCAATTATAATGCTTATTGTTATACAATGTTAATTAATTCAGGGTATAGACTTTCACCAGTAGAATCAGGTGCAGGGATGTTGGAAAGGTTATTGTTTCATTTTTGTTAACATAAATAAGTTTTAAACTTTAATATTTGTCTTTGACTGATGTCTATCTAACGGTCCTTTTTAAAGGGTCAGTGTGTAGAATGTAGTGACATCTAGTGGTGAAGTGTCATGTAGCAGCTGAACACCCCTCACCCCCCCCCTCCCCTTCCAAACATGACAGAGAACATGTGGCAGCTTCATGGGTCATAAAAACTCAAAGGGGGTAGTTTGTCCAGTCTGGGCTACTGTAAAAAACATGGCTGCCTCTGTAGAGAGGAGCCACTCCTGATGTAAATATATAGTATTTAAATATAAAGGTCTCATTCTGGGGTAAAGAAAACAACAATTTAGATAATTACACATGAGTGAAAACATCACTAGGATTATTTTATATTCAATTTCTGCCAATAGATCCTTTCACCTGAATCTTACACACTGGAGCTTTAACAGAAAAGCTGTACGAGTCTGTTTGAGAAGATGCTCCACTGTCTGTCCATTATGTGGTGGAGAGGATGGTTGGATCCATGATAGACAACAGTGTGTTTAGTGTCCTCGTCTCCACCACAGCTTCAAACTGTGTCCCTGCTTGCAGCAAATTACAGAGCCAGTCTTCTTCATCAGTTCATTTACCATTTGTGTCACTGGCTCTGAAGCTGCTCCACCAGCAGACCACAGTGCAGTGGCCACAACACACTGCTACAACATCTCCAACGTCCTGCTGCACACGTTAAAGGATCTTATCTCCCTACAAACCCCGCTTGTGTTTCCTTCCCATGTGTCACTGTCATTATTTCTTTCTCCACAGGGGAGTCGTTTGACCCCAGGAGTTGTCTACGTGGGCCACCTGCCGCTGGGTCTGTACGAGCCTCAGATCAAATCTTACTTTGAACAGTTTGGGAAGGTGTTGAGGCTGCGGCTGTCCAGGAGCAAAAAGGTAACGTTGAGGAGGTGATAACCAAGCACACAAACGTATTCTACCTTTTATCTGGCAGCGCGAAACCCAGTTCAGTGTGGCTCCGCTACAGAATGATAACACAGAATAATACGATCTTATGGGATGTTAAGGTTCCACTGAAGATGTGGGAGTAGAATTAAAAGATAATTTTGACTTCCTAATTTCCTCACTTGGCTGTGTGAGTTGTCCTGTTAGTCCAGCTGGACACGGGAGCAGTGATCCTGCTGATTCTTTACTCCTCTGTCATCAGAGGTTTGGCTCAGACTGAAAATGGCCTCAGGTGAGACAGTGATCTGAGGTCAGATAACAGAGCCCACAGTATTTGGTATATTAACCTTATCACCTGCTTATGTGCATGGTGATCAAATAAATATCCCAACAGAAGCAATAGGAAAATTATTTGCAACCTACAGTATCAGTACATTAATCTGAAATAGTTTCAAATGAAAGGTTAATCGGTGATAAGTTAGTGTTATTGATCAAATTTAGACATATTATATATATATTATATTCACCTGTTCTCTGCCTAACCTCGTCTCACATCTTTTACCTGCAGACAGGGGGAAGTAAAGGCTACGCGTTTGTAGAGTACGACTGTGATGAAGTAGCAAAGATTGTTGCAGAGACCATGAACAACTACCTCATGGGAGAGAGGCTCATCAAATGTGAGTATTGATCGTGTACATGTCTGT
The DNA here is from genome assembly GCF_022539355.2 of Hippoglossus stenolepis. Classification (NCBI taxonomy): domain Eukaryota; kingdom Metazoa; phylum Chordata; class Actinopteri; order Pleuronectiformes; family Pleuronectidae; genus Hippoglossus; species Hippoglossus stenolepis. The sequence continues at coordinate 3,154,320 of NC_061495.1, read as the reverse complement.
TATTGACGAGCATCATTTCTGCTGTTCTCCATACAAGTCAGGATGATGTTACCTGACGCATGCGGGTTAAAACAGATTCCTAAAAATTGTAAACAAACGGTGAACACCACCAACTCTACTACGAGCTGTTGCTCTCAGCTGTTGCTCAGAAGTTTGCTGCACATCCCGGTGTCGAAATCCTTTCACGTGAAATACAGCCACACTTTCAACTCGAGTTTGATGTAGCTACAAGCTAACTGCAGGTTAACATAAAGTGCTGCAAGAGCCACGTAGAGAGTATATAAAGTATAAAATAGAGAGCAACTATTTCACTACAGAGCTGAGGCACCGAAATGAAGCATTGAAATCTGCTGTGATTCGGTCCGGTAGCTGCCTGGACACGTAGGATCTATTTCCAGTGATTTGGTTTAAAATTGATCAACTCTTTGCTTCTTACTGTTTCCCAGGTCATGTGATGCCACCGGAGAAAGTGCACGAGAAGTTGTTTGTTGGCTCTCAGAGGGTTTTTAAAAAGCCCTCAAAACCTGCTGTTACACGCTACAACCAGAGTCGCACGGCCGAGGAGCTCGAGAAGATGAAAGACAAACTCCTGCGCAAAGAAACAAAGCTCCGCAAGAGGCTCGCAGCACACGGCATCGAATACGACTTCCCAGGATTCGTAAGTTGTTAAATGTTAACTCTGAATGGCTCCTTGGTCTTTTATCTGGAATAAATCACAAAACCTTAAATACTAATAACATTAGATCAGTGCATATCGGCTTAGAACTTTGACCTGAGGGGATTAAGATAAAACATTTCGCCTGGAAACATCAGGTGAACCATGAGATGAACCAATCAGAGAGGGGGTTTATTCTATACAACCTACCAGAGGAGCTCTACCAGGATTCAAGCTGTTTGTTTGCATCAAGTTAACCTTTGTTCTTTTTGCATTTGCAGGCTGCCCAGATGCCTCTGAAGAAGAAGTCCTCCGACTCCATGGACGCATCAACGTGTAGTGTAAGAACAACATTGATGATATTATATTATACTCTTTGGCACAGAGTGAAAATGACCTCATTCATATCAGTTGTCTGGGGTCAGATAACTGTGCCTACAATACCGTGGCTCATAAAACCTATTGCGTGTGTCTCGTTATGGCGGCGTGATAAATGTATGTACCTACATTCCAGTTAAAACTTAAAACCAGACCAATCGTATCAGCACCAAACTTATCATGTGTGACTAATAAGCTTCTCTCCACTCCTCCAGGACACCACACCACTCTGCACCCCCTCACTCCTGCAGAGGAGGAAGTCCATGGTCGTCAACGATGACGACGTGGATGACGAGATTGTCCTCAAGATTCCAGTTGCAGACAAAGATGAAGAGAGCTCCTCAGAGGAAGAGGAGGAGGAGGAAGAGAAAGAGAAAGACGGCGATGAAGACAATGACTCAGAGAGCGATGGACCCGCTGAAGAGGTCACGGAGGAGAAGTGAAAGTTCTCCCCTGTTTTGTTGTGGACTTGAGCGGAGATGGCGCACATCAAAGAGTATTATCTTTGACAGTGACGGGGCAACTTTGAACTGTGTTCACAAATCACAGTGTGTCTTTCTACAGTTTAGAAAGAATCTCTTCTGAAAGAGTCCACTGTGTTGTGAGTAGATTGTGAGCATCATGAAATCTGTTCACGAAATCATCAAGAGCCTGATGTGTGGGAAACGGCTGTAAATGGACTGGTTGGATAAAGGCTGTTTTCTGTGTCAGTCTTAGAGTTTGACTGTTTGAACATTGTTTTGCTTTGTAACCACACTTGTACACGAATTCTATGGTCTTTAATAATAAATAATGTTAAAGAATAGTTATTTTAAGTTCTGGATATGTCTGTGTATGTGACTGAAGAAACTACTCGCACACACTGGCGGCAAAATGGAGCGTTTTTAGAAAAGAAAAGGTCTAATTATTAAAATGAGTGATGGCTGCTTGAGTTCTTGGGTCCTGTTGTTGTACATGCTGCCTCTCTGTCATTGGGACACTAATAGAATAGAAAATCTTTAATATTCTTGGTAACGTCTGTGCTTTAGCTGGTGTGACAGGTTAAAGTTCCTGCTTTGAAAAACAACAACCTGTCAGTGCCATTCACTGCACATAGTGTTTGTATGTAATTACCTTCAGACAAGGTAATGAAATAAAGTATTTTATTCTCAACCAACTGAAAGATATTGCAGCTTTTACCCCTTTTTAAAATATACAATTAATCCTTCATTTTTATAGGTATATGATAATGATCATAGACAGTAAAATGGGCAATTCATAAACAAATCATTTTAACTTAAGTACAGACTGAGTGACACATTGATACTGTAACTTAAAAAAGAGAAAAACAGGCTGGTGCACTTAATACTGTGTCAGGAATGATAATGCAAAACATATATCATCTGTAATGTCACTTCAAAGAATAAAGACCTTACTGCTCTCTGTGCGTACAGTGTGTTCCATGTCACCTCCAGAACAATTCACAAGCTAGAAGGGAGCTTGGAGAGCGTGTGTCTCCTCCAAGGCCGATGCACCATCTCACCATATTCAAGCATCAAGAATATTCTCCAAAAGTTAATGGGCTTTTTCTTGGTCCACACCAATCCACCAAATTTCATCAAAATCCATTAATCCTGCTAAAAGCAATGGAAACAACCTCCTTGGTGGAGTAAAGAGATGAGATGGATTCTATTCTCTTTAAATGGCTTCTGAAAAACAAAAAAATGAACATTGAACAATCTTTGTGTAGATTCAGTAATGTGGAGTTCAACTCATTATCCACATCCTGCAAGTTTGGATCAATATTCAAGAGGAAACCTGAAAACTGCTTCCAGATAATAGATGCTATTACTCTGCTTATATATCAGTTTGAAATTTAGATGCATGGCAAAGCCAATGTGTTTTAGAAATATCAATAATCACTGTAAACCATTACAAAGTGGAACAACACAAAATAAAATGCTGTGGCTGTCAGTTGATGTACAGGATGTAAACAGGGTCATCAATTCAATTCAAGAACTTTATTGTCATTCTAACCAAACTGTGCAGTGTAGAATGAAATAGTATCTTAAAAACAGACAATTTAATCAATAAATAGTAAGGTTATAAAACAAAGAAGAGAGCAATATACAGAAAGGAGACCTATGAGCAAAACATATGGCCAAGTTTAAGTCAACTGGTGCATTTAAAGCTAAATTCAGATTAAAATGTACATTTTGTCTTTAAAGTGATTATATTGTTAAAAGGTGACAGTTGGTGATATGAAACAAGTCTAGGATGTGGGAATAACAGCAGAGTCAGAAGCAGTCAGACTGCCTGTGGGAGGAAACGGTTCAGGAACCTTCTTCTTGTCTTAATGCTCCTGTAGCGTTTGCCCGATGGCAGAGGAGTGAGCAGCTCGTGGAGGGGTCGGCGTCTTTGAGGATGACCTGAGCCCTCTGGAGGCAGCGATGAGAGGCTCCCTCTGCAGGGCTTTCTTATCTGCTACAGCTGGGGAACCAGGTGGTGATACAGGAGGTCAGCACACTCTCAATCACACCTCTGTGGAATGTTTTAAGGATGCTCGTGGGGGAGGTGATGCTCACTTAAAGGTTCAGTGTGTAAAATTCAGGTGAAAGGGAATCTATGTGCAGAAATTTAATATAAAATAATCCGTCTAAATTGTACAAATTGTTTTCTTTACCCTAGATTGGGATTCTTTATATTTACATCTGGAGCGGTTCCTCTCTATGGAGGCCGCCATGTTTTTTACAGTAGCCCAGACTGGACAAACTAAACCTTTTGAGTTTTTATGACGACTGAAGGTTACAACAGGTTCTCTCTCATGTTTGGAAGAGGAGGGTGAGGTGAGGGGTTATTCAGCTGCAACATGACACTTCACCACTAGATGTCACTACATTCTACACACTGAACCCTTTAAGTTCCCTCAGAAAGTACCATCAGGTCATCAGGTCCTCTCCCTGTCATGTTACACACGTGCAGAAGCTGAGTGTGTGTCCACCCTGATGTGAGTCTGTGCTGCAGCAGCGAGCACCGACACTGACTCCATGTGTCCAGCAGACGTCGCTACACGTCGAGTTACACACCTCTTTTCTTTTTTTCTGTTGCGTTGCCATTCGCCAGTTCTCCAAGTGCCAACATCATCCCCGGATCCAGTGCGCATGCGCCCCGGCGATCCATTCTTGTCCCGCAGGCAGCATTCCGGGCGGAGAGAGTGAGAGAAAGACACCGGAGCTTTGAGGCCGCACACTTTCACGTTTCACTGCCGCAAAACAGGAGCCGTGAGTCCGGAGCCGCGGCCTCGGTCCAGCAGGATATGGTGAGTGGAGCCACGAGGGATGAGGCTTGTCCCCCCCCCCGGTGCCTGTCTGTCTTTGTGCCGCCTGTCTGTCCGTCTGTCTGTCTGTGGACTGACGGGCTCATTGAAAGGGAGGAAGGGCTCGGGGGCTAGCTTTAGCTTTTATCCCCCCCCCACACACACACACCTACTCCGGGTCCGGCACGGCACAGCCCGGCTCGTCGGTCCTTCTCCCTGGAGGAGGACACGGAGGAAAAACGAGGTGTTTCCTCCAGTGGCCGCGGAGGTGGAAGGAAAATCAGGTGGAGCCATTGTCTCCCATTAGCAGTGATGGTCAGGCTGTGAGCTAGCTGAGCTAACACTGCACAAAAAGCAAAGGTGTGTGTGTGTGTGTGTGTGTGTGTGTGTGTGTGTGTGTGTGTGTGTGTGTGTGTGTGTGTGTGTGTGTGTGTGTGTGTGTGTGTGTGTGTGTGTGTGTGTGTGTGTGTGTGTGTGTGTGTGTGAGACACTGTATTTAATGTAAAGGTTTTCTTTTTTGTAATAACACATACATATTAGTCCCAACAATTAACTAATCAGATCTTAACGATGCTCATTGCTACACATATTTGTATCTTATTGTTTAAATAGATCACACACACACGATCACACTAAACCTGTACAATACATGGACGGACACAAAGTACAGGAACACACACTTAAAGGTTTAGTGTGTAAGGTTCAGGTGAAATGAATCTATGTGCAGACATTTATTATAAAATAATCCTCGTGATGTTTTCACTGGTGTGTTTAATCTAAATTGTGCGAATTGTTGTTTTATTTACCCGAGAATGGGATTCTTTATATTTAAATACTTCATATTTACATCAGGAGCGGCTCCTCTCTATGGAGGCCGCCATGTTTTTTTTTTTTACAGTAGCCCAGACTGGACAAACTAAACCTTGTGAGTTTTTATGACACCTGAAGGCTGCCACAGTTTCTCTCTCATGTTTGGAAGGGGAGGGTGAGGTTAAGGGTTATTCAGCTGCAACGTGACACCTCACCACTAGATGTCACTAAATTCCACACACACCCTGTGCGATACTTACACACACGCATAAACCTATACCCACAATCTGTTGTATCCGTGAACTTCAGTCGTAAATGTATTTCGTCACATGCGTAACGCTACTTATCTGTATTGTATCTGTTTAATAAGTAACCTCTATATCAGCCTACCTGGTATGAACAGTGGTTCATCAGTGAAAAATGGTAAATCAATTATAGGTGGGACCTGATTTAATTTGTGAGGAGAAAGTGTGTCACACGGCACGGCACCACAGAGGTCACAGTTTGTTGAATCTGGTCCATATCCAGCCCTGTGAAGACACGCAGGTTGGATATTCACAACAAAGGCCTCCTCTTCAGATGGAGGTTGTTTAATCCTTCCTTTCTATAAGAGCATCTTGTACACAGAACAGATAGGGGGATATTTGAAGGGAAGGAGCCCCCCCCCCCACCAGCATATAACCGGGCAGACTGGAACTGGAGCTAATAAACAAACTGCAGTGACGCAGTCGGGTCGTTTTCATTTGGAGTTGATCCTGGAGCTCAGCCCCTCAGCCCCTGTGTTTCCATGACAGTGGTGGGATGTCAAGTATTTGTAGTTGTAGGACAGGGTAGGATGGGGGGGGGGTCATTCAGAGCCTCGATTATCAACTGTCATGTCATCTCTCTCTCTCTCTCTCTCTATCTTTTATAAAATCACTCACCGCTGATCTGCTGCTTGGAAACACTAACCTAAGTGATACCAGCGCTTGGGGAGTTCTGGTGATTTACTTACAAACAGTAACGACACCCAAACGTTACACCCATGTGTGGTTGCTGCTCATCTAGTTTCCAAACCCTGGTGATTGATCTGCAGCTACAGCAACCTCCTCTCAGGCTTCCCCCCCCCCAGATTCTGGAAACCTGGCGACGGGGATTTGTTCCCATTCAGCTGTAAGAGCATTAGTGAGGTTTACAATGAATGTTGGGCAACAAGGCCCGGTTCACAGTCAGCTTTCTGGTTTCCTCACAAAGGTGTTGGACGGGGTGGAGGTCGGGGGCTCGGTCTGTGTGCAGGCCATTGAAGTTCAAATGCCAAACATGATCTGATAGCAGCTTCCCAAATATGATGACCTATTGCTCCTCTGCTCTATGTCGTGTGTTTTGAATTATTGATTGGACTCAACCAGCTATTTGATGATACTGGTTCAACTGTTTTTTTATTGTTTAAATAAATGACGCAACAATAATCTGCAGATTAATCCATATTGAAAACCCTCTCCCTGTACTTTGTATTTTAAGCATATTTCTATTTACTATAAGCCTGATCACTGATGAGGTCTCTAATTTACAAAAAGATGTGAATATAGTGAATCAGTGATAGTGAATTGACTCTGTCCTATTGTTTTCTTTCTGCTCCTCTAGGGCTCTCCAGGCCAAATACCACGGCAAGACATGGATCTCTGAGCTGCTCTGTTACATCCATCTCCATTTGCTGCCTTGCGTTCTGCTTGCCTAAACCACCTCCTCTGCCCCTGCTGAAGCGGTTTGGCTCAGACTCCTTTCAGAAAAGAAGAGGGGGGAAAAATAAAACCCAAGTGGGAGGGCGTAGTAAACTTTCCCCAGCTGCCGTGCAGACACACACATGCTGCATTACTGCCATTCCCCAAGCCCTGCTCCATCCATCCCTAGGGCACGGCCACTAGCCTGCTAGCGAGCTAGCACTTGGCACAAAAAGAAGGCCTGTCCTCGGGTGTAAAGAAAAATACAAACAGACTGTGTACACTTGGCCCTTCCTTTCTTTCTCCCTTTGCCAGTCAGCCAGGCACATTCCCACCAACTGGGGCTCCTTTAGTTTAGCTGTCATTCCCGCTGCTCTGAGCAGTGGAGGATTGTTAGTCGACAGCCAGTCGGTCATTCGGTCGTTCAGCGAGGCGGACTGAGGAAGCCGCAGGGGTTATTTTATCAGAGGCCAGGATGACGGAACCCAGCATGGAGAACTGCCTGGCCCTGGTCCTGCAGAAGGATGTGGGCCGACGGCTGCAGGTGGGACAGGAGATCATAGATTACATTTTGGACAAGGAGAAATCTCACGACCTGGAGCAGGATCAGACGGCGCTGGACAAGATGGTCGACGGCATCGCCAGCTCCTGGGTCAACTCCAGCCACTTTAAGGTAAACAGTGACCTCACTCACACACTCACTGCAAAGATACCTTTTATGATTTCATATTTATATTATATTCTAAACAAATGCACTGCACCCAGGCATCTCTGTGCCTTTCTATCCTTAATTAACAAGTGATTTTCCACCCACTGAGATGTTCTGCATATCGTGGACTAATTTTAATGTAAGCAGTAGTGTTTTGTTTCCCCCCCCCCATTTGTCATGGCTAATTAAACTGTGATTTATACCTTTAGAAGTTAATGCTTCACAGATACTTGATGGTTAAGATGTCTGATTTGAAAAGCTCATTAGACGAGGTCTGTTTTCACTTGTCCAAATGGGGTCTCTACACATAAAGATGATATACTAGTGCAGTAAAATCAAGCACCTGCTCTGCTGCAGCACAAGTTGTCACAGTTTTGTGTTTAAACAGCGCTTCCGTCTCATTGTGCAGACGTATAAAGGCCCTGTTTTCATTTGTTTAGGTGGAATTTTCAGTTTTTCAGTTTGCTGCGGAGTAAAGCACGGTTCTCTCCGACAGGCAGAGGCACATAACATCATTGTTTGGCTCCAGTGTGGCTCACATTCTTCTCTTCTGATTGTGCTTTATTTCAGAGTTCAGTGTGGGGCAGAGGTTTATCTGACCCCAGATCGTGATTACATTAGCACTTCTCTCAGTATCCAGCCACAAGTTGCTTTCTCTGCCATAACTGTAAGAACACATTGTTGAACAGAGCCTGGATTTCATGTCGGGATTTGCTTCTGCCTGAACGAACCCAGCCCTGCTCCCTATAAGCCCCTGGTAGAGCAATGCTGAGGAAAGGTTTTAGTTTCTCTTACTGTCTCTGCAGTCTCTGCAGTTCTGTGGTGCTAAGTTTTGCCTCGATCGCGCTTTCTGCGTTCTGCAAATGACCACGTTTGTTGCACTCCTGTGTTTTTGCTCTCAGAAGTCTGGCTCATGCCGGAGAGAGCTGGTGATGAGAGGCCAGGGAGAGTTTGAAAGCAGGCGAGAGAAGGTTTAATTGAATCTGGCCCGGTTACGGCTCAGATGAAGGGGAACTGGGAGGCCAGAGCTGGCACATATGGGGTTTACAATAAAAGAGTCATTAGACAAACCTCCCTACTTAGTAATTATGTTTTAATTCTACCTCATATAATTCTTGAATCCTATACTCCCTATGCAACATATACATTTTCCTGCTGTACGCACTGGGGAAAAATACATTGTTTGTTCTGTATTGTCTTGGCTTGTAGTCTTTCACCCTTTTTAAAAACTGGTATAACTGTATCCTCTTCTCTTGGGCTACTATAAAACATCTTAACTTTTTTGAGTGGCACTATTTTGTGGTGTTAGTTAACCAATAAGAGGCATTATCCTCAGTACAGGCCAATCCGATCACTGGGTAACTAATGTGGAAACTATGTAGTTTGAGAGAGAGGGAGAGAGAGAGAGAGAGAGAGAGAGAGAGAGAGAGAGAGAGAGAGAGAGAGAGAGAGAGAGAGAGAGAGAGAGAGAGAGAGAGAGAGAGAGAGAGAGAGAGAGAGAGAGAGAGAGAGAGAGAGAGATTCATTTGCCATAAATGGATATTTGTTTTGAGGGGGACTGTTTGAAGAAGGAGCTTTATGGTCTGTCACACTCTCCTCACCTTCGCTTCAGTGTGGGTCCAGTCCAACAGTGTGTTTTCTTTTGCCACACACTTCTTGTGTTGAGATAACAAACACAAGAGTGTCGAGCTGCCTTTTGTGTAGGTGAAGCACACAATCCTTCAGTGTGCTCTTATATCCAGAACTGGAACGGGTTATGCATCTTCTAAAGTAAACAATGCTCCTCAGTTTGCAAAGCAGATAGAACAACTTTAGCATTTCTCTGGAACAAAATGAAATTGTGCACAGTGACATTAGCATAGTATCTCTCAGCTGCTTGTCCAAACATAACAGACGGTCGTGCCATGGTTACTACAAGAAGAGTCACAAGCAGAGAGTGCAGAGCGAGGGCAGTTTGCACGTTGTCTTAACGCTTCTGAAAGTTTCAGGATCAAACTACACCGAAGTTCAAATAATTACTTAAACAGTACAGTATGTAGCTCTGTGTTTTCCCGTAGTCTCAGGAAATCTCACGCTCTCATGGTGTAATCTAATATCAAAGATGATGTTATCTTTTGTATGGCAGAATTCCAAACTGAATTCTAACAGGTAATTAGAGCAACGCGTTTGTAATCTGAGAAAAGTTAGCGAGAGCAGGCTTCACTTGCAAAGCAACCGATACAGACGTTTCACTCTCATCCAAGAGGATTCTTCAGTTCTAGCTGCCAGGTATTTAACTCCTAACGACCCTACAAGTTAAGTACCTGGTACTCCCAGCAGGAGTTCAGTAAGAACTGAAGCAGCCTCTTGGATCAGAGGTGAAACTCAACCCAGTCCAGTTGACCTGACAGCGGCCAGAAGCTGAGTTTTCTGTGATTAGCTCGCTAACTTCGTTATCGTCTGCCACCGTCACTGCTTCGGCAGCTGATTACTCCGGTTCCTGTGCAGTGGGAGCACAGGCACAGACACTAAACTTTATTTATTGATGTCTATCAGGACTTGAAAAGTATTTCAACAATGATACCACTTCAGAATGTCTTGGATTCTTCTATAATATCCATATTGATTGAAGATGGGACCCACTTGTCTCGTCTGTGATGGGACCAGTGGTGTTTTGAAAGTGTGGATCACCGATTGCCCTGCAAGGCTATTTTGCTTGGTTCTAAATCGAGCAGTTTAATGATTCATGTACATACAATTTAAGAGGGAATGAGTCATGTGCACGGTGGATGTGACAGTTGTCATTTTCTATGAGCGATCTCCTTCTGTGTGTCCCGTCCATCTGAGGGTGTGTCCCGCTAACAGCCACCACCCCAACATGCGGTTTCAGCTGCTCAATCAACTCAAAACAAATCTGCGTACGTCTAATGATTGGCTCATTACGGAGGCGTGGTGCTGTTGAGGAAGCGACAGTGATCGAGGTGCGGCATGTTTGTCAGAAACAAACTGAATTCTCTCTCTGAGGAACTCGTACACAGTTGCAGTTTCAACAGAAAGTTGTGTCTGTGTGTTCCTGCTCATCCTGTATGCACAGTCCTGCCTGACCTGGGTGCTACTGTATGTCATGCAGAGACCACACCCCCCCTCAGGATTCACACTGGTGCGGTTTCCCCATGAGCCCTTGTGCGATTCACAGTCAACACACCCCTGGGTCACGTGTCTTTTTGTTTGTATCAGTTACATTTCATCCCGTTTGATGCTGTTTTGTGCCGTTATCCGAGCCTAATACAGGAAGCACGACTCTAACTTAAACTTAAACTCACCATGCCAACAGCAGAGATGGTAGATTCAACAAAGTAATCCCATCGCATCACCCTGGAATGCTAGTCATGCAAATAAAGAAATAAAGCCCGTTAAACTAAAAAGGGAGCATCTATTAAACCACCTTTTCCACTGGTCAAAAAACCCCAGTAACATCTGGCTTTCGTCTGCAATGGGAATGGATACAATCACTCTGAAACATAATAAGCTAATTTGTCAAGACAGCGATGTGAGAGAACTTCTCAGTTTTCAGTGCGTTCTTGACTTTGAACATAACAAACCAGGGAAAAACTGATATTCCTCTATTGCCGATGCTAAAGGAGTCAATCCCCCTTTTTAGTGGAGAATCTCCTGCTGCGTTGTTCATGTGTGAAAGTCAACCTCTGGAGAAAGTCTGGACCCAATTCTCCGGACATCCTCCAGAGGTCATGTCTGGAGACTGCTATTTATTTGATGGACATGTCCACTCAAACATTCCTGTGCGCCACAGTGGCCCCCCAGTAGGAATCAGTGCTGACGGATTTAGTACCATGTTTAACTCACAATGCTGCCGGGCCACGAAACAGCCGCAAACAAACAAATTAGCATCTCATCCCTCTTTTTTCCCACCTCCCATGTTTCTGGGAGCCCAGCTCGGCTCCTGTCAGTAACCATCCATCACGTCACCTCCTCTCGCCATCATTTCCCTCTCTACCCCTGCCTGTGCAGAGCCGAGCCTGGGAGCCGAGCTGGTTTTTATCTATCTGAATCGATTCGGGCTGGCAGGACCGGAGCATTGACGTGATGGCTCAGACAACCTGGTGCCACCTATAATGTTGTTCAGCCATGTCTGTGCCGTGTGGCCGGAGCACACCACAGGGGAGACATTTACAGTATCAGTACTGATGTAGTATTCAGTGTACACTCAATAACCCTTATGACAACGTGTTTTTAGAAATACTTGTAGGACTAACAACAAAGGACGTCTATAACATGATCCCTTTTACAGTTCTTTCATTGTAGCACTGAGTTTCATGTGATTAGAGCTGAACTGGTTTTGGCAATAAACCGATTAATTGATCAATTTAAAAATATTTAATTACTATTGGTACGATAGAAGAATTGTTTCAGTCATTTTTCAGATGAAAACAGTGAAACAATACTAACTGTCCTGGTTCCAGCCCATCAGATGAGAGGACTTCCCGCTTTTCTCTGACAAACAATATAATTGAAAACAAAATAGTTTTTCCGCTTTTGGTAGAAACAGCAGTTTATCCAAAGATGTGATGATGTGATGTGACGTGTTTTTGATGCTGACATTGGCTGCAGCCGGACATGTGGTCTACTTTCCAGGCTTTTGAAACTAAACCATTGTGGCACACTGCAGTAAGTGGCTTGTGGTGGCAAACATCCGCAAAGCAAAGAGAGCCTGGACAGAGAGGTCACAGCCTTTTGTTTGTGTCGGGATGTAGATGTCGTGTGTGGCCCTGGTGGGAGGACTGACCAGCTGACGTCCCCAAAGACCGGGACAGACGAGTAGACGCAATGTGCCCCGACACTGAGGCAGCTCAATGCTTGAGGGTGCCGCTGAATGACACCACTTTGAAGTTGTGTTCCTAAAAGGCTGTTTCTGTTGCCCTGCAGTGGAATCGAATGTCTCCACAGGATATTGTTCAGCAAATAATGTGGCCTGTTAGGGCAAGAGAGCCATTTCCCTCTGGCAACATTTAAAGTGCTTGCATTTGTTAGCCGCAGGAGAAATGTGGCTATAAAGCTGTTTTCAGACGTGCTTTCTGGAAAAGGTCTTGGAAATTTGATTTTCCAGCATCAACGCATGTCATTTTCTTCCTGCACTTCACAGGTCACACTCTTCGTGTGGCCCATAACACAAATGCTGGAATGATTTTATGATGATTGAATGATCTACTGCACACAGAGACCAGAGACTAGTTGGAACAGAAGGGGACTCTGCTCGGGTCCTGGGTTCTCGGTTTGTGTTTATCTTCTCCACGTGATCTGTACCATTTCTCTTTCAGTTTAACTGACGCTGGCAAAACAATAGAGCAGCCTCTGTGACCTTTGGCCCAAGTTATCTTTGTGCTAATCAACCTTGAGCAGCTGAGGTTGTGTGTACTCTACACAAACATACTGACACTTGTGTATACAAAACCCACCCACTGTGATTCACTGTAAACTGGGCTCCACTGATGGTGTGGCAGAGTTGGATGATATCTTGTATGTGACACTTTTCACACATTATCAGTAAAGGCGTCAGCTCATTTGCATTGACCGTGCTTGTACACAAGATAAACCTCAAGGTCCCCCCCCCTGTGGATACTGCAGCCTGAAGGGGAACTTTGGATCCTTGGCAGGGTCCCAGGTTAAATGTTAATCCTAAACCTTGTTGACTTTGTGAACCCTGGTAGAGCAGCGTAGAGCGATTTGTGCAGAGCTTAGAGGAAAAAGCTGGAACACACAACACTCTGCTATCGCCTAACAGGACAAATATTAAAAGGGGTGGTAATGAGCCGCATTGAACGTTGTGTTCATTAAAACACAACAAACTAAATCATATATGGAGCCCAAAAAGAGATTTAAAATGACATATCTCTGTGATGAATCTTAAGGGAGATATGACCAGTCAAAATGACAGAATCCTCCCAAATAGTTCAAACTTCATTAGCTCAAATCTCCTTTAATATATTAAGTGACAGCATTCTGTGAAAGAGGAGTCGTTTGTGTGTCAACACCACTGCCAACTTCATTGTCACCAGTAAATCCCCTCGTTCTGATGACCTCCCATCGCTGTCAGTAAAATTCTGACCCCGTAATCTGCTTTTATTTAATCTGCTCAACTCGAGGCTTTTTCCCTTTTTCCTCACTTATGCGTTTCCCTGTATGACTCAATGCACATTTGATCAGGTCTCTGCCTGTCATTTGATGCATGTCATCTGTTTGCATGTCATTTTCTAATTTGTCAGTAAGTCCACATTTTGGGTGAGCTGAGCGAGATGCTAGTCTCCCTAAATCCTCTGGATGTAAATTGAATTCAGCAGCAGTGGGTTGGTAGTTAATGAGCTTGACTGTCTGGCAGATGGAGAGAGGACATGGACCACTGAGACTGTTGAGGGTGGTTAGTCCATCTCTGCCAGTTGGCCCCTTTCATCACAGCACACTGAGAGATGAGGCAGGGGCCAGTAACTCTGATCACTGCCTCACTGGGGCCAGAACAGGCAGCAGCGTATGAGGAGAGGATATTCTGACATTGGGAGCTGCTGTATACGTATACAAATATGTATAGGTATATGAGAAGTTTTTGTATATCCTCAGACTATACCTTTCTGTTTTAATCTGGCATTAGTTCAGAAGAGAAGAGTCACTTGTTTTGATCTATTAAAATAAACTATATAAAAGAGAGAGTAAATTAATTAGGAATTGAAGCTGATCTTGGAACAGCAGCAAACTCAGCAGACAGAGGAAAGTGCTTTGTCAAAGTAATACTTTGTAATACAAAGTGAATTTGAGTGAATTAAACTCACTGCATCAAAGAAGTGATTATACAAGTTAAAGCACATTGGGCCTGGATATAAAATGGGAGTAATTATAACGTGGAACAAATTTATCCTGCTGACAAAATAACAATAATAAAAAATCCAGGACACTATGAGACTTAGATCTGTTCTCGTATCATTCAGAATTAAAGCAATAAAATCTACATGAAGTGAATGATTGTTAGAAAGTACACAAATGACACAGAGGTTAGTTTGTTTCTGTTTCTGTGCCCAAAAGCAAGGCATTGAGGGTATGAGTAGATGGATTGTGGATATCACAGGCAGGACTTTCCATCCCTGAAAAATGTACTGAAGTGAGAGGAAACCACAGTCCAGACTAATGTTCATATTCATGACGGTAGAGTCGGTCTCCCAGGCCGATGAAATGTCTAACGTGAGGTTAATAGAACTTTGAAGGAGCTACTTGACTTTGAAAGCTTTGTTATTAAACAAGTACAACCATCTTATTTACTTTTTAGTTAATGTGAAATTCAGAAACTGATCACAATATGATTTTTGTTTTGGCATTTTTCAGCTCTAGTGAGATTGCACCTGAAGCTATGCAGAATGTAATGAAATGCACCAGAGGGGCGATGCATACCCGGTGCACATGTTGTCCACACACACACACACACACACACACACACACACACACACACACACACACACACACACACACACACACACACACACACACACACACACACACACACACACACACACACACACACACACCCCTACGCCCCTGATGACATACATTAACTTACTGTGTCATAGTATCCATGTCCCTAGTTGGACAAACTGCAGGAGGATGCCAACACCGATGTGAGAGAAGAGGCCTTTTCAAACTTGTCTGAGATGTGTGTGTTTGTGTGTACACTATGTGCCTGACTGAAAGAAAACCTGCAGGGGTTAATCAGCTGAGCAGAGAGAGAGAGAGTTTGTGTTTTATTCCAGTCGGAACACTGGCCCTGATTGTGCATTTCTTTTCATATCAGATGACCTCTATTTTGCAAAAATATTGAAACGTTTGTGTACATCTCTCTGTGTGCGAAGGCATTTTATCTACACGTCGGTCTTATATCTCCTGCATGTTGTTCAGTGTAAATACACATACGCCCTCTCTCCATCACTTGGTTTTCATTTGAACTCTCTTACCCCTCAGCTCTTCCACCGTTTGACTGCAATGTCATTCCGTCTACATTGTTAATCCCCTACAGGGAGTTAGACAGACAGACAGCCAACAAATATCTTAAAATTAAACCTGTTGGCCTCGAATACAAGCCTATAAGAGATTCCTTCGTTGGCTACTTAGCATTGCTCTTAATGGTCCTAACTTTGCAGTTATTTCTTCATCCCAGTGCGGCCTCCCTGTCATTCCATGCCTGATGTGTTGTTTCAGCAACCTGTCAGTGAGCCCGAGACTTTGATGCTGTCACTGCAGCTTCCTTTCCTCTGCCGTTGTAACCAGACACGCTGCTTTATGGCAAATAACCGCAGCCTCTCCTTAAGCAACCGGATGACATCATGAGTGGTGCAGCATCCAGTCAGTCCTGCCCCGGCGGAAAGTGACTCTCGCTTGTCCCCTCCCCGAGCAGTTAGGTTGACTTTCAGCTCTTCAATGCAACAATGACTAGTCCTCTGTCATCGGCTGCTGGCAGACTCTGAAAATCAGTCCTTTCTGATGAAGACAGTTCACAGACCGGTCAGTGAGACAATGACTTATGGTACATGAAAGCTTTCTGGGTATAAGATCCTTGCATTTGAGATCTTTATCAGATGCCAAAAACTATAAATCATGAGGTTATCATATACCTGTCACATCAGCAGCTGTTTTCTCATTCATTGATGCTCACTTAAAAGCAGAGATATGTTCAAATTAAAAAGTTGGAAGGAATGTATTGCCATTGAAATGATGGGGTACAATTGTCAACACATACAGGCTCAAGCAGCCAGGAGGATCTATATGTGTTTCGAGTTTATATCTATTAAAAGCTCCTTTCATCCTAACTTTAAACAGGAAATCATATATTTCTACATCAGTCAGTAAAGTGTGCTTGATTGACAGCAGCCTGGGAACTGCTTGGCTCTTATATAAGAAAACAACCACCCCCATAACAATTGGTATAATCCTGGGATTATACTCTGTGGAGTTACATTCTGAGGAGTTTCTCATCCAGGCAGTTTTCCCTTTGATCATCTCGCCTCCGTGTCAGCCGAGTGGAGCACAAACCCCCGCATCACGTTATCAGCTTGGCCATTTGTTCTGCTGAATCAGCAGGAAGGAGGCTACGGAGTGGATTGTACCGCTAATGTGCTCTGTCATGGTCTGACGTGAGTGCTGGGGAAGTGTGCTGTGTCAGGGCCAACACAGTGAACTGTACAATACAGCAACATCCTTTGAAATGTGCCACGAGGCAGATGAAAGCCCACGGTTTCATACAGCATCACAGAGGTCAGTGAGTTCATTATGGCATTGAAATGCCGTGTCACACATAAAGTAGCTCAGCTGTCATGGTAGCTAGAAGTCCACAGATTGCCAAATTCAAAATTGTGATTCAAACTAAAATGAGTCGGGCATAAACATATCGACGTAGTGAAATTATCACCATTTAGATAACAGTAAGACAATATTTATCTCACTTATAGAAAAGTAAAGTAATGCAATGAAATCAATCCCAAGTTGCTTATGTTTATTCATTAGACATTAATAGTTATTAGATATTGATTTGACCAGGATCATCTTACAACTGCAGTAGTATTCAAAAGTCTGCGCCCCATTGATCTAACACAATGATTCGTTAATGAGTAAAATAAGAGAGAAATCCAGTTAATAGCTGAAGGGAAAATGCTGTCGAGCTGTAATAACACATGTAGTGATCAACGCTGCCTTGATCATGCAGCCTTTGCTGACGAGCTGCTGATGCTGTAAGAGGGGGGTATTATAATCACACTGACAAGCAACACTCGGCACAAATACTGTGTCAGATTGTCCTCATATCAGCAAGTCAATCAATCAAGTTTTATTTGTATAGTGCGACATCCTCTGTCCTTAACCCCCAACAGGAGTAAGGACAAACTATCCAAAAATAACCCTATTAACAGGGGGAAACCTCAGAGAGAGACACATGTGAGGGATAACTTATTTCAACAATTTCTGAATTGCAAGCCGTCAAAACATGAATGTCCTCCTCACAGGTAGTGACTCAGGTTATCTACTCGAAACTGACCACGTGACTCCAGCACTGTCACAATACTTTCTTCTAATAAGGACTGTCTTTATGGTTAGTTCATGTTGTTAGGTTATACATTAACCGGCAGTCATATTCATGTGGATGCTGTTGGATCCCTGCTGGATTATCAGAAATGGTACTTGGCTTCTATTTGTGCCAGTAAAAGTCTGGTCCTCTCTGGCCTTTACCAGCCACAACAAAACTACTCCCCTCATTTGTTGTTGTTGTGAATGGGCAGCGTCACCATGACCTCCTGAGTCAGCTGTCTCCCTCTGCCTCCATGTCCACTCTCGTTCTGGTTACCCCGGTTGTTTGCTGCTGACTGTTGTCCACCAACAGAGTGATGTCCTCCTCTATCCTGTGTAGCAGGTGTCATGGAGGTGCAGTACATGTGTGACACCCTCAGATTCTGCTCCTCAGTCCAAACCAACAGCAACAAGCCGCTGCCACAACTGTTGTGTTTGTGTTTCATCTTCTTTGTCTATTTCCGGCGGTGTTGTATTTTTCACAGCTGCGACACCTGAGAAGTCTGCACATAGTCTCAAGTGCAAAGTATAAAAGAGAAAGGCGTCACAGTTGTCACACGCAACGACCAATCCGTCAAGCACAACCTCAGCTTAACGCGTCCTCAATACTTCTCAAGATATCTGGGATGCATGTGGCCACATTCTTTTTCGCTGTGTACACGAATGCGTCCCGGGCTTCATATTGAGGATCGTCTACGAGGCTGACGTCCTGTGAACAGCTACAGTTCCTCCATCAATCACATTTTAACACTCCTCAGTGTATGCAAACACTGGTTTGTTTGTGGCCACCACCACAATATCAACACTGACCACCACATGTTGGTTGATACTTAACTTAAATTGATAAAATCTGTCTTCATGGTCGAGCTTCTCGCAGCTAATTGATTCACTCAGCCCCTCCTGACTTCTTTCTCGCTCCCTCTTGCTCTCTCACCCGTTCCAAACACACACACACACACACACACACACACACACACACACACACACACACACACACATTGTGAACATCTGTGAAAAACGTCTTGAAACAGAAATGACTTGTTAGTTTGTACTGAGCTCTTGAAAACACACCAAAGGGCAGAACAGGCTTAATACAACATTTTTCCAAAGAACTTTTCAATTGCTGACCTGTCAAGTTGTTCCACCGATAAAAGATGACACAGTATCTTGTGTTTATCGCTTTTTTCTTTCTCGGAGGGTGGTCACTTGCTGCTGGGTTTGCTGCTGCTGCTGTTTATAGTTCTCTGCCGGTGGCGAATAGGACTCATGAGCACCTCAGCTCACGTCACTGCCTCTCCCGTGGTAGACCACGGCTCTACCTCCAGGACACGGCTGGAGACTGGAACATTTGTCAAAGCGCGGCCTTTTTTGTTTACATTCAGGGTCCTTCCTCCCCTGATGTATGTGGAGTGTTGCAAGTTGCTGTCAAGACTTAATTAACTGGGACATTCATGCAGTCGTGTTTCTATATGCGTTTGAATATCTCCACCTGAATGGATATTGTGTGTTTTCTGCCTGTTTGAGATTTTACGCCTCCCCTAAGTTAACTTTCTCGGTACTTCTCTGTGTTTCTCAGCAAGCACTCTTTTGCAGGAAAAACATTTTTGCTACACAGAGGTTGCCAATGCAGCACCAACTGCCGTGCAAATCTGTGTCTATATTTGGTTCTTCTAGTGAGTCTGTCCACTTGTCTCTCAGACCATTTGGGAAGAAACTGAGCTTTTCTTCCAAAATACTTGAAAGGTTTGCAGACTGACATGGTTACATGATGGATATTACTTAAATTCTCACCTGCCAACAGGATTTATGATGTGTACCAACCAAAATGTATTAGTGTGGATGTAGCCTTAGTAGTTTATCCATTCCTCCAGGATAAGGAACAGTAAACTTTTATGATGCCGTCCTTTGACTCTTTGACTCTATTGTTTCTTACACTTGGCCTCGGGTGACTCTTAACAACTATCATTACAACATTCAGTAGCACTAATAAATCCCTAAAAAATTGCTTGTGGTGTGTCCCAACCTGTACGACAGAAACGATCAGCACAAAGACAGAAAAGCCCTTATGTGGGAGCAGACTGGCCAGACGCTGAATGCTGCTGTGCTTTTTATCACCTTACATGTCTTAAGCTTGTCGTAGTAATCAACCCAACAGCACGACTTCTTGCTCGATGGCTGTCAAACCGAGCGGCCACAAAAAGCTTATCCGTGCTAAGTATGAGGTCAAGCATTCTCTGGCTTTTGGTCGTGGTGAATACACATTGTCAAACAAATGATAATAAAAAGCAAAAGAGAGACGCTTGTCTATCATAGAAGGCAGGTGGCAACAAAACAAAACCCACGTGCAGATTCCCTGGAATGATGCGTTATCCAGTGCTGTGGATACGCTGAATGGACACACACTTATCAGACGGCCTTTTAAAAATCATGGTTATCAAGAGAAAAAGCTTTGAGGAGAAGTGACAGTTGTTTGACAGAATTATCTTGGGTAACTTTCAATTATTTGAACCGGACATGCAGGCCAGAGCAGAGGTTATCAAATCTAACCTGAAACTCCCTATTATAATATAGCTATTCAGTGATGTCCTTACATTCATGATAGTGAAGCTTAAGAATACAAAAATGAAATGTATTTGAATGTGAATAGAAGGAAGGAAGGAGAGAGAGAGGGAGATGAATTAGTATCAGTTGCAATATGTCTGGAGGATAATATTCTTATTTTACCGCTTTCACAGCAGCAAGTCAGCTGTGAAGCGTCGTCTCTGGAGGAAGTGAACTGTAAAAGACTGATTGTGTGTGTCTGTGTGTGTGTGTGTCTCTCACTTTGTGCTATATGCATCCCTGCATCAGTCTGTGTGAACTGCGTGTTCCTGCTGTTGGCTCGTTTCCATAATGAGGGTTTGCTGTACATTCCATCATCCCAGCGAGCCTGGGGTCTGCCTGGGCCCTGCTGAATAAAGCTGAGTCACTGTGTGGTCACTGCTGGCCAATCGCACCTCAGGAATATGATAACACTCTTGCTGCTGTCTCCCAGTCGTGGCATAACATTGTAATTACTCATCCCATTGCTGTTGGGGGATCCATCGGCATGTTAGAAATTGTTTGGATGTGCCCAGCCCAGTCTGTATAAGGCCGTGCTGACACTGTTCATCTATGGAAGTAGTTTTTTACATTTTTTACACAATTTACTTTTAGCTAGAAACATCCTCAGGTATAAACCTCTAATTTGGAGGCATTTTGTAAAAAAAGCTGCAGGAAAATCATTCACTATAAGAAAAAGATTAAGTTCCCAGAGTTGGTTGGTTTCATAATTGCAGAATAAGCAGTATTCTCTGCTCTGTGACACTTGAAACCATGACTGACCTTTTTCACTTTGGTGCGCGCCAACGCTAAAATTGACAAAGCACCGGCGAAACCAATTCCATTAACGATGGTTCAGTTCTTTCCAGGGAGTCACAACAGGGATATTTATTGGATTCACGAGTCCTTTCCACTGTTTGTGCTTTATCTCTCAGCGTGTCAATCTGTTTACCAAGGCACAGATATTATTGGCTCACGGGCTCTCAAATTACCTCTACCAAGGACATTATGCTTTCACCAGCAGTGTGTTGTGTCCTGTTGTTGATTTGTCGGATGGATTACACAAACGGTACTGATCGGATTTGCACCAATCTTGGTGGTGGATGGAGCCATGAAGAAGAACCCATGACATCGTGGTGCGGATCCAGGATATCTATGAATTAGTTATTAGTTATGCTTTCTATTGATCATTCTAGTTTAAGCTGCATGTACACAAAACAATAACTGAATTATTAGCTTCGTAGCCAATAACCACAAACGGACACGTCTCATCTTGTTCAGCGGCTTGGAAATCATGCTACCAACAAACATTCACCGTGAAAAAGTGCATGTCCTCTGTCGCTGTGCAGGACAGTCGGATGCAGAATTATTTGGTCCCGTTTCATCGGTGCAACAACAAACAAACTGCAGAGTGAAATATTGTCTTGGGAGCTTCAGAACAGCTTTTAGTGTAATTTGAGTTGCACTTGACAATAAACCCGGTCCGGACAAAGCCCTGGTTTTATGGAAATGTCTGAGAATCCACAAGCAGAATCCTGTTGGTGTTATGCAACAGGGATGGAGAGCCAGGTTTGCTGCATAATTAAATGGCACTTTGTAATAAACTGCAGCTTTGGTGTTTGTGTGTCACGGACTCATTTTAGAGTCTTGCACAGATTGAAATTGTTCAGCATATTTATTTATCTATTTGCGTTTACATTTGTAAACAGTGTACTAGCATAATTTGGGATTGAGAGTGTAGTGTGTGTGCTGTGTGTAGCTCCACTCCCTGTAGAAGAAGGACAGTATACCCAGGTGTTGTCTTGACTTAGAGGGAATCGTTAATAGCAATGATTTCCTGTGTGAGCTTGCCTTTCTCTTTGTACATCTTGTGTAGTATCTGTATAACGTGTGTGTGTGTGTGTTGTGTGTGTGTGTGTGTCTGTCTGGTGTTTCCACTGGTAATGAGATGACAGGCTTGGTAGTGAGGCAAGAAACAAGGGAGAAATCCTTAATTTAATTTAAAGGCTTATTCACATCAGAGGCAGATGGAGGCTGGGGTCTGCTGGTTTCAGAGCAGGTGTCAGGAACAGACCAATGTGTTCAAGTGAAGGGTTGTGATCTTGTGATGTTTGTGCGTTTGTTTTATCAGAGGTTGCTCACTGCAGGACTGGAAAATGGGCTTATTTTGTCTCCTGGCCACTGATGCAATGATTGGAATGATTATTAAGGGTTATTAGCCACATCAAAAGCTAGTAAACATTATAAGCCACTAGTCCAAGTTCTGGACATTTACCACCTCTTATTTCACCATCATATTTTTATGATTCTGGCCAAAATCTTCAGGATTTCAAGTCTCTTTCAGTAGAAACCTGCTCCACAAGGAAGTATCAGATGTTTAATGTGGAGTGAGACGACACAGAAACACACGAGTGAGACCATTGTGTTGCTGCTGCACAGACGTTTACTGCACTGCCATGACATCAGCTGAAAAAGGGGGCTCTGCAGGCCGTAGATAAACTGTTTGTTCACCATCATCACAACGAAAGATAATACGTAAGAACATAACTGCTGTCATGATAACTTTCTAGAGCTGTCCACTTGTCCAGAGACTGTCTGGGAGCTTTGTAAACTGCTGTGCAGCATTTCCACGTCTGATAAACCTTTAAATGCATTTATCCACCACCGCAGCTGCCGCCATCATTTTATTTTATGGGCCTTTTTCTGTCCAAATAGCCACTTAATGAAAATCCTGACTATGGAAGAACAAACTATTTAAAGAAGTGATTTTTGTGAATAACATGTCAATAGCATGTTGACATGTTATCAAGGTGCTAACACATTGTTTGCACCTTGTTAACATTATGCTTGATATAGTTTGCACCCGTTTTCCTCAAAGCTTATCAAACTTGCACAGTAAAACCGCTCATAAAAAGTGAGTCCGTCACACTCACCTTTCTTTCCAGAATATTCTGGTTTGTAGAAAACAGTAAAACTGCACTGAAGAAGCCAGTTCCCAAGCTACGCAGGTTTTAAAAGCTCTGCTCTTGGAAAGCTTCACGCTGTGGGTTGGTAGATTTTCTGTGCTCGAACACAAGCAGGCATAAGAAGAGACCGCAAGCAAAGGATGATCCCTGAAAAGTGCTTTATCTTTATGTTCTTCCATGCAACCTTTTGTTTACTGTCTTGTATTTGTCATGTATCATGGGTTAAACCAGTTTCACTACAAACTGGGCCACAGAGGTGACACATATTAGAGGGTAAAGGTGAATGTAGACGTATACAGTTGGATTGATCCAATTTAATCGTCAGTATCTGCTCAGATCGAGATGTGCTCAAGTAGACATATTCCAGTTGGGGGGGGGGTAGAAATGAGTCCTGAGCCTGTCGGGTATAGGAGGATTTAGGAATTGGGATTTAGGAAACGTCTCTTGGATTTGCTGTCCAGAGCCGTGATGGGGTGATGTGTGTGTGTGTGTGTGTGTGTGTGTGTGTGTGTGTGTGTGTGTGTGTGTGTGTGTGTGTGTGTGTGTGTGTGTGTGTGTGTGTGTGTGTGTGTGTGTGTGTGTGTGGCCTTTTTGTGATCCAAATGTGGGTGACAGCGAAATGAAGTTGGCCATCTGTCTACAAAGAAGAGGAGCCTGTCTGTGCTTATTTGTACTAAACTGGACTGAGCTCACCCTCAAACACAGGGTTCAGCTGCTGTCGTGGCCCCGTTGTGACTCAACGTCTCTGAATCAGAGAGAGAACAAGGAAACCAGGGCTCACGTCCAGTTGTCCCACTCGGAAAGCTCAGACAGACCTGACCCAGGAGGAGCTGAGTGCAGATTTGTGACCTGCGTGTTTACACCATTGTTTAAAAAAGCCCTGATCCCTCTCGCAGCTCTCAGCCACTCTCTGTTTGGACCCTGTCATCAGTCTAATTACTGTAATTCCCTCCAGTTGGAGAACAAAGGGACTGATCCTGAGGATTAGGTCTGTAGCTGACCGGGCCCTCAACGCTCACTACCTGCTCACCCCGTGGGAGCAGGCAAGATAATACACAATGAGCAGATGTCAGTGGACTCCTCAGTAGAAAGGTTCAGCGTCTTTAAGTGTTAATACAAGTTGTCACCTGAGGTAAAAGGGAATATTGATTATACAGCAATATGCCTTTGTCCCCTTGTTGTAATATTAGGGTGCAACCATCCTGCCTTATTTATTGACCAGTGCTTCTTTTTCACTAACATTTTTCCATAAATTGCTCCTTGAACTGGAAGTCCAGGTGGTGTGAGTGTTGTTATGGTGTCAGCTATACTCCCTTGACCTTCACTGAGCATGTTAAAGATAGATACTGGTTATATACTGGTGGACAGAGGGTGAACAGTCATGGTGTTATAATGGATTGCGTCAAGGTTATAGATGACAAATTCCATTCATTAACAAGAGAAGCTTAAAAAATATTAATATTACCCATAGACCTTTGAGATTTGAATGCACCTTTAAATGCAACTATAATTTCTATGATTTTAAACTATATCCAAGAAGATTTATATTGTTTAATTTGAATAAATGATATCTTAATATTAAACTTACATTTATTCTGTGTTGTGTGTCCACTAGGTGGCTCTGCTCGGCTTGGACCTGTTATCTGCCTTCGTGACGAGGTTACAGGAGCGGTTCAAGGCCCAGGTGGGAACAGGTAAGATGCTTTAGTTTTTCTTAATTTGTGGAACGTATTTACTCCTTCACATTATTCTCTTAATGGAGCCTCTTGCCTCATGAAGCATTTATGTTTATACAACCTACAATTATCACCTTAATAAAAGTTCCTTGTTGTCCTTTATACTCAGAGTGAATCAGGTCCTGAAACAAAGAAACAGTTCTGTTTTAATATGAGTTGATTCCATTCTTCTAAAGCAGCGTCTACAACTGCATTAAAAGGAATTTGTAGTAACTTCATGTCAGTATCCAGATTTCTAGCTTCCAATTCCACTCTGGTGCGTCTCATTGTCTTTTAAGTTCACTAATTTGAAGAGAGGCTTACTGATGTTTGCCGATGTCTCTCTCTCTCTCAGTCCTGCCCAGCCTCATTGATCGTCTGGGAGATGCCAAAGACCAAGTGCGAGACCAGGACCAAACAGTGCTGCTAAAGATCATGGAGCAAGCTGCCACCCCACAGGTACCGACACGTACTCAACATACTGACCACACATCACTGCTGATATAAATAATAAGACATCACTTAATGATATCTTATTAATATCATTTTATGTGAACTTTTGATATATATCCATGACAGCAAAACTAAATTAAATCAATGATATCAGCAGAGTAATTCTGTAACTGATATTTATTCTTTTGTATAGGCTACTGTTGTTTCAGTAATTGTGTTATGGATAAAACCGTTGGTGAGTGTATTGTTATCAGAGCCTCAAATCTAGTATCATCCAGCCTTTGACTTTGTGATGTTTGTTGTTGCAGTACGTATGGGACAGGATGCTGGGAGGCTTCAAACACAAGAACAACAGGACCAGAGAAGGAGTGTGCCTTTGCCTCATCGCCACACTGAACACGTGAGACACATTTATTTCCAATCTTTCTCAAACCTCGTCATTTTCAGTGTGAAGGTCGCAGCTTGGAGGTAGTTGTTGATTCAAGTTACAAAAAGGATATTAGGAAAAAGGTGACGGGCTGAAAGCAGAGGAGAAGGAGAGTATATCTTCCATCTTAGAGTGGGAAGCATCTTCCAACAGACATGTTTAGGTCTCTACACAGATGTTCTATGGACTTTATAAGTCTGGAGTTCAGTGAGGCCGCTCAATATGAAATATGGAATAAACTGTCTGAAGTCACTGTATATATATGAATCTCTCTCTTCCAGATATGGAGCTCAAGGCCTGACCCTCAGTAAAATTGTTCCCCACATATGTAATCTTTTGGGGGACCCCACAAGTCAGGTATGTCCAATTATGTTTTCTCTGTACAAACTTTGCCACTGATGTGACATTTATTTCATTCTTAGGATTGAAAGACCTCAGAGTAGTTTGTTTAAATGTTGTCAGAGGTTTTTGATGAATATATAATGATTGGTTTGAATGACATGCATTTAAGTTATGAATATTTGTCCTGTCCTCAGGTGCGTGATGGAGCCATGAACTCCTTGGTGGCGATCTACAAACACGTGGGTGAGAGGGTGAGGATGGATCTCAGCAAAAAGGGCCTGCCGCAGTCACGGTACGACAACAGGAGGATGCACGACCACACAAACATCTGTATACGCGTAACAGTGATGTACAGGGGAGAGAGGAAGATTCCCCCATGTTCAGACAGAGGCAGCAGCATTCTACACATAGTTCTCCCTCTGGTGGCTGTGCAAAGTAGTACAGCTTTAGGAAGATGACCCTTTCCCTTTGTTCTGTCTCTCAAGCTGAGCTCCGTCTGTGAAGTCAACTCCTTTCAAGATCTTAGACTTATTGTGATGTTCTTCACATGTGTATTTGGATAATAATACTGAGTCATAAAAAACACACAGCTCCAATTTTAAAAAATCTTTTAAATTTGTATTGTAAGTAAGATTCTGTATGTTTTGAAAAAAATATAATGACTTGGTGGATGTCATCACCGGAGGGTCAAAGGTCAAATTGGCTATCGAGGTGTAAACATTTCAGATTCACCTTCCATGTTTTCCAGTTTACTTAAAGCATTATTATTATTATAATTCTTTAATAACAAAGGTTTATCTCATCGAACGCAGCTCGTATGGTCGATTGTGGAACTGCATGTTTTTATCAAAAAAGATGGTTGTCAAGCACATTTGTGTTGTTGTGTCGAACCTTCAGTCTTTACTTCATATTTACATCAGACTGCAGAAATTACTTTATACTTGAATCAGCCTCCAGACGAGTGGTAGAGTTTCATAGCCTAGATTTGGACAAGCTGTTTTTTTTAATAGAATATTCTACCAAATGTGGAGTAATTAATCTGAGACCATATGTCCCTTCATTTCACCATCACTCTCTCCCCCCCACCCCCCCCTCTCTCTCTGGCCCCGGTGCCAGTTAGTCATCTATCTGGCAGTTTTGGCTTCTGTCTATTTTGGTCCCAGCCATCCCTGCTGCACGGAGCAGAGACAGAGCGTCCCACCTCTGAAGTGACAGATGACTTTTTATTTTTATTTTTAATGTTCTCTCTCCCTGCTCTTACAGGTTGAATGTAATCTTCAGCAAATTCGATGAAGTCCAAAGATCCGGGAACATGATTTCATCTTCTGGCTCAGGTGAGTAACTCCCTCTGAGTGTCATTATTTCTGTGTTGTGGCTTCTCTTTGCTTCTGATCGTAGGCCTCAGGGATCCTTTGGTGTCCGTCATCAACCAAATATATCCACAGTATTCAGAAATGGACCAAAATGTGGAAAAAAGTTGCTTTTAAATCCACTGCACGGTTTTTATCCTGTCATGGCTCATGTCATTGTTCCTGTTGTTTTCCTTCTTACTGATAATGTAGATTGAGGAGCTCAGTAGGAAACGTAGTTGTCGTCTCGTGGCGCAGGGAGAAATTCTCGAGTTATCTGTGATGGCAGGACTTTTTGTGATGAGTGAACTAGAACGACTTCCTTGTTGTTGCTGACTTTTACCTGTATCACCCTTTGTCTTTCTGTCAAAGACAGTCTGTCAGCTCCAGATTGTGTTTTCCATCTTGAGTGAGTGAATTGCTGTGTGTGTGTGTGTGTGTGTGTGTGTGTGTGTGTGTGTCTGTGTGTGCGTGTGTGTCTGTGTGTGTGCGTAAGAAGGAGGGGTTGCAGTCCAGACGGGACCTAGTGTGGAAGTTTTCACTATTTCTCTATTGGAGATTTCTGATGTCCATCTGTGGAGCCAAAGACCCAAACAGACTTTGAAAAGCATCTGTCAGAACTGTAAACATTTATGAATATGAAAATCGAGAGAACAACATAGAGAAGCTGCAGTAGAAAGGCAGATATCTGCTCCTGTGTGTCCACCCCCCTTCCTGCTGACTCTGTTCATCTACAGAGCTGAGGGAACAGTCCACAGGGCTCAGCGTTTCAAAGCTGCCTGCGACATCACCTCCTATCTACCACTCCAGGACATATCTCATGTGGAGACGATTTAATTAACTGTGCCATTCCCACACAGCAGTGACAGGCACCGTGTGACATAGCGGCTGGATGAGCTGATAGTTAACCTCCACCAAGGAGTTCAGGTTTTTCCTCCCCTGTCCGTTGGTTTGTTTGTGGCTTGGATTGTTTGTTTGTCAGCAGGATTACACAAAAACTGCTGAACAGATTTCCAGGAGAATTTGTCGGAGTGACGGGACATGGGCCAAGAAAGAAGCCAGTAAAGTTTGGTGTGAATCCAGGATTTCGTTTTATCACTTTCTTTAACGTTGCAAGATATAATATTTTGGGACAAGATACTGACCATTGAAGAAATTACAATATTGCAGAGTATGAGACCTTTTTTAAAGAAGTCCCTCCTATTAATTTTGCTTGTTTTGATTTGTCCCGTACACAGTTGCAGAAAGTGGATTTGGAGAACTATGAGGAAAGAGAACATGAGTAACTGTGGCAGTTATTAGATGGTCGAGCTTCATATTCATCACGATTAGCTGCTTGGCGTTTTGACGTCGCTCTTTCACGGCTGCACTGAAATTGAGTTTGAGTCTACAGATGATGGCTCATATTAAATCCTTCTGCCTCGGGAGCTGAGGAGGAGAATGTGGGGTGTTAATGTGGACGGGGGAACGAGCGGCGCTGTCACACACATACAGGCCTTCAGCTTACTTTGACAGCCTCCAGAAAATAAACAGAGCACTGGCAAAGAAAAGGGGGATTATGTACTGCAACCTTACAAATATTTCAACGTTGAGAAAAACTTAAAAACGATGATTTATTATCCGGAACGTGTTTTGTAAATGTGTTTGTTTAGTGTGTTAGGTGCGACCTGCAGTTCTCTTCTAACTGTGTCACAGGGGAGGTTGAGGAAATGTTTCAAGGTCATGAGCGACTGTTGAACCTTGCTCTGTTCGGCCAAATGTACGTGGACATCTATCTCCAGATCTACTTGGGAGAGTGATGCAGGAAAAGGGGGTTGTGTCAAAGAGGGAGTAAAGAGTTGGAGGTAGGGGTAGAGAGCAGAGGGGGGGGAGGAGAAGGAGGGTTACAGAGCAAAACAAAGCCGCCATTTCTGTAGCAACACCAAGAGGTAAACAGTGGGCGAGAGATGTACTAGGACAGACACTAGAGAGAGAGAGGGAGAGAGAGAGCTGAGCTTTCAGCCGTGTAGCGTCATTCCTCTCTGGCTTCAGTGCTGAGGGAAGCTTTGCACCATGACAGCTGGAGAAGGTAAGACTGCAGATGAAATGTTTCTTACCTCACTGAGATCAGGTCAGTCATGCATCATGCAGATTATTTTGTACTTTAGATTATCCATGTCGCTGCATGCGGAGCGGAGGCAGAGTGTTTGTTCGATGAGGAGAAGATACCAGTTTCCTCTCTTATGTAATCATTTCTGTCCTGGATGCTGATGAAGAAGAAAAAGCACCTCCTTCACTTTCTTATAAGTCTCATGAGACCATATTGCCTCAAAGTGAGCTCTCAGATGAATGGTGTCTGTGCTGCGCAGCATCAGCAGCAGCGCACTTTCTAGTGCAGCATGGGAGTTTTACATTCCAGCTTCTCGTTATCTCCGTCGTGTCTCGGCTTCAGTGCCTCTCAGCACCTCGAGTGACGGCCTGCCTGAAGCATCACAGCATCTTGGTCTGGTGCTGTCCAAGCTGATGAGAGCTGCATAGCTGTCAGTACTTTATCTGAGGGATGCACATGAGAAACTAGTGGGTCAAATAAAATGTGATGTTTCTACTACGAATACTAATCATAATTGAATACATAAATGTAAACATTGGTCTATCTATGATCGCTCTGATCATATATGAGATCATCTATCTGCACAAGCCCAGTAGGTATTAGTATGTCGTGTATTTTGTACTATACTTTGAGCAAAATTAATTTGCCAAAATAAAAATAAACTAACGGTGTTAAAGAAGAAACTGATATAATCATTAATCTAATGATACTTTCTAGTGTCTTTGTTTTATCTCATCAACACTTTGATAGTTTTCCTGATTTAGTCTTTCTCTTACATAACAGAGCTCTGATCAATGCAACCGGCTTCTTTTTTTACACTGGAAGCATCAGAGTGTGGTTCTGTAAAGACCCATTTATACCACATCAGTGCGTAATTCAAACTGAAGCCACAAACAGAGGCATTATCTATAACCACAGAGAGGAGACATGGGCCAGGAGCCACGTATTAAAACAGGGAAAACTCAATATAGGGTTGTACTGCTGTAACTATGGGACAACTAGCCAATGGTTGGTTTCTTCAACACAATCACAGAGAGCCTTTTGTAATGTGTTTGTGTGTATTTGTGTGTGTGTGGCTTCAGTGTCCTCACTTCATGTGTTAACTGTTACATAAACACTAGATAATGTGGCTGTGGCCAAAATCACTCACTAATCACTTTCTAGTGCAGTTCGCCGTTTTATTTCTACATTCAGATCATTCAAAATGTTTTATTTACCTCAAAGTAGGTTCATCATGATCCAACGACAATAGTGTCCGAAAGCGTATTCCCCACCCCCGATAAGCTCACTATATACGAGTCCTCTATATAGTGAAGTAGGGAATAGTGGGTGATTTCAGACGAGTCTGAGTTCAGCTGTGATGGATTTTGGACTGGTGCTTGAGCATCGTGTGTGTCTGCTTGTGTGCGCAGTACTATGTGTCGCACTTTAGGAAATGGTTAATACTTGTGAGCAGGAGGGATGAAGGCTGAAGAAGGAATCCTTATTCTGAGGAAGCCCTTTGATCATCAAACACACACACACGCAGTGAATTCACAGCTTTGCAAAGAGCTTAACGTTTTTTTCGTATGCATGTATGGATTGTGTGTGGGTGTGTGCATGTGAAGCTGTGGAGGAGGCTCCGGATTAAGTATAAAAAACATTCGATATTTACTTCTTTTGTACGTTTACACTGAAAATTTGGGGAATAGAAAGCTCACGTAGATACTCTGCACATTCCCTCATTATTTATCACTATATGTACATATTAATACAGTATTTTATTTAGTATTTAGGGGTAGAGATCTAATTTTGATGCACCTACAGACATTTTTTCCGTCTAATGTATCACTGAGATTGTTTTGATGATCAGGAAATGCAGATCCCCATTAGTTTGGGGGTGGGGTCGGGGGGTGGGGGGGTAACGTGCAACAAAGAGAGCGACAACATGAGAGTAAACTGTGGCCAACCCTCTGAATGATGTGATTGTCCTTCTAATGAGCTCTGCCAAAGGGGAATGGGCAAGAAGCCCTCTGCCCATGTGACTCGGGGGTAGAAGGGAAACCTTGATGGGAATAATAAGAGACGTGGCGTAGCAGTGGTCCCTCTGCCAGGACCCAGGCCAGGTTTATCTACAGCAACTATCTACAACTGAATATCTGTACAAGTTGGTACTATGATGTTAACAGAGATGGAAGACACTACTTACTTTTCTGATTTTTGCAGCCAGCCACCAGGGGGCGATCCAGATGTTTTGGCTTCACTTTAGGGAGCTGTCATGTCGTCCTTTTTAATAAACAGTCATTTGTTGGTACACACACCAGCCTCAGTGCTCCCCCTCTCTCATGAGCTCATTGACTTAATGTTCCAGCATCCAACAGAAATCAGTGAAGCCCAATGACTGTACCACTCAGTGGATGATCACAGAGTCCTGATGAAATGGAAAATGCCAAATGTGGCGCCCAGAGGGCAATACCGGCACAAATCCAGGCTTTTTAGTCTAACCAGAAAAACTCATTATCCTGCTTCCAGACAATATTGTTTGAAGGAAGGTGCCAGTGATAGAAAGACAGATTTTCATGCCAACCGTTGTTTGCCTGTATTGCGCTGAGCCCGGAGGAGATTATGCAAATGAGAGTATAAAGAACAAAGTGCTACAACAAGCTGTTCCACTCCAGTCCACCAGTTGGCAGTAAAGCAGAAGACAATATGTATATGCACATACATTGTGCATGCAGGGTGTGCATCACTCTTCTAATAAAGACAAAAATGAACAATAAATAAAATGTCGGCACTGTATATTTAAAAGGTTATATCTCCCACACAGTTTCTTTCTATATTGATGTAAACCCACTCGTATTAAGCAGCAACTGGGTTTATTAACTGATTTATTATTATTTATTCATTATTTTACTCCAAACTGATTAAATCAGAAGATCATACAATGGGGAAACTGTTCAAACCGACTGTATATTCCTTGATAAAGTCTGAGTGGGACAGTCGGGTCATTGTGCTCAGAACAGCCCAGACGACAAAGTGTCTCTTCTCTGTCTTTGTTCTGTGATTCCATCGCTCTCATAATGAATCGTTATTTCTCCTTCTCTTCAAAGTTTGAAACGTTGACCTTTGACAGTTTGATGCTGATTCGCTTTGAAAAGACTGTTGGTGGGAAAGTATTTCACAATCCTGTCTGTTGCTAAAACTAACAAAACGGTTAATGAGGCTTTCATCGAGAAACCTTCAGTCAATTAGGTTGATTCTCAGTTAATGTTTGTCATTTTTATTAAGTGAAAATCCATATTTAATTGATTGATAATGATTGAAAAAATATATTGGCAGCTCTATGTATTAATCTATTGTGGTTGTTTTACTGTGACTGTTAAAAGTTGGTTTACATCATAGAGTAAATATATATATTAAGATGGGCATGAGTATCTCTATTGTCCCCTGGTGGCTGGCTGCATTAAAGTTCATAAATCATATCTCCTCCATGTTAGTGGATTGGACAAGGACCAACATATTATTTTAGGTGATAAAAATTACCTTAAAATGAAAAATTTAATGTAATTTTTATCACACCGTGTTCAAACGTTCATTTCTCTGATAAGTTTGGTCTCCATTAGTTATTTGATGATATACAAATGGATTGAAACATGAGGAGGTGGAGCTGCAGGTTCCATCTTTACAGACAGTCTATGGTTTACACCCAGGACAGATACAGAAGGCTGTGGATGGATCCTTTTAACAGTGTCAGGGTTTTATTTCCCCTCAGCAATCATGTCAACTGTAGAACTAACTGCAGAATCGTTCATATCTCAGCGGTCCAGATGCTCTGCTGGGACTTTCAGCACTTCCCTGTAAAATCTGTTGTTGCCTGTCACTTTTTTTTTTTTTTATAGCCAAGCTGATGCTTTTTTATGCATTTTAATGACCTTTGCCACCTCAGATCAGTGCCTGTTGGAATATGTCAAAATGTTCTTTCGTCTCCCTGTCAGAGCTTCTTCTAGCTCCGCTGCCTGGATGTCAGGGGGACTTTTCAAGAGAGCTCACTTCCCTTGTAGATGTACGACAGGTAGAGGCAGGAGCTGTCAGGGATTTAAAAAAAAACAACTCACTTGTTAGTCAATATTTTATTCCATTCATCCATTTCTGGAGCCAGAAGGTGAATTGTCTGCCTGCAGCCGGCGAAACAAGACATCTCTATTGTGACATAACGCAGATCACCATCATCTGTCTCTTGCATAACGCCACAGGGTGCCGGCTAAAACCACCGTCTTTGTCAGCCTCGTGGAAAACCCATCAGTTTCCCCTGATCTCTGGGGAGATCCAGAAAGGAGGACAGATGGTCTGGACTGACAGAAAAAAATGGGAGATAAATTCGGTATTCCCATCGGTACAGTGTATAGCATTAGTTGACTCCCCCAGTTTAAGAACTTCCCCTTAATCCCTCGTGCCTATGGGCTTTTATTCTTTTTCTAAAGAGTCGAGGGAGTGAAGAGAAAATCCTCTATTATGTAAATCTGCGGTTCAGAGGCAGATTACTGGTGACTCTGCTGATGCCAACGCAGCGTCAGCAACTTTATGAATACAACACTTTAATGTGTTGTGGTGTGTTGTTCAGTTCAGTGTATCCTGACACCTAGTGGACATAGGAGGCAGCACATCTTTGATTCCCTAATCAGACCTGATTTCAAGTCACTATCCAAGAATATTGAGGCAATGCATTGGATCCTGTTTCCCCTCAGAGGATTGTGTGTGTACACCTTCTTTTGCATTGTTTATTGTGTGATGTATGCAGCTCTAATTGCTCCCCTGACGTGGATAAATTACCCTGGCATTTATATTCACAATGGTGGAAACAGCCACAGTGACGGCTTTGATCAATACTCCACTAAATGGGGCAAGGCACCGCTCCTCTATGAGTGTTGCGCTGTTCAGTTGAAAGCTGACACATAAACTTGATTCATCTGTCACTAATACACCTGCAGTAAGTTATTATTGTGATGATAGGGCGGGGGCAATTAACAAAGCCATCAAAGGCTGCACTCCCGTCTGGTGTGCTGCTCGCCCCTTGCATCAAGGGTGTGGAGGAAACCCTTTGTGTTCGGTATGTGACATGATCGGTTTCTGTGTCCGCTGACCAATCAACCGGCAGCAGAAAGTGGAGATGGTTGAACAGCGTTATTGATTGAAGTCTGAATTAGTCATTGTGCGTTCCAATGGTAATGGAGTGTAAACCACACCCAGCTGGCCTCTACCCAGCACTGTGCCTATTGGGCTTTGATGAGCCGCTCACTGTTACTGGTACGTAGTTTGGTAGCATCATCCTATTCCCAGCATCAGTCCACCAGAGCTTTTATCCCCCTGAGGAAGTGACGACAGTAGTTTTGTGTCAGTCAGTTGTTCAGCCACTTATTCAGTCACACCAGTTTTCTGTAGTGGTTGGTAACCGAGCTTTGACTTTGACTTATAAATAAAATGTTTTGAAAAACCACACAAAATACTAGATACTGTCGCTGTGATCTTTTATCCTTTGTTGTTGTTTTGAGCTGCAGTGCTAATACTGCTTTCATACACAGTTATACTCTTTTCTCATTGCTGAGGTCAGTGTTCTAAGCTGAAAGAAGCTGATCTCATAACAATTGACCCCTCCCTCTTTAACCAGTCTCCACACACCAACCGCATCGTGATGGTATTGTGACACCATCGCCGTCAAATAATCGACACACACACTCGTGCACTGATAGCTCAGAGAGGGAAGGGGGTGGTTATTCTGGCTCATGGTCTGAGTCGAGCTAGAGCGGCGCATTCAGAGCGACACACACACACCCCCCCCCGTGGACAGAGATGTCTGTTGAAATACAGAGAGCGTGTTAGAGGGGGCAGCGGAGACATGCTGAGGAAGCTGGTGTGCAAGAAGATCTGCGCTTGTAAGAACGATTCCTTTTTTTTTTTTACCTCTCCTGATTTCCCCTCCGTTCTGTGTTGATCCCTCTTTCTCTCTCGTCTTTTCTCTGCCTGTTCATCTTGTGCTTCCCTCCCCCCCTCCACCTCTCAGCCTCCGTCTCAACCTGTTGCCTTTCCTCCCTCTCTCTTCCTCGGATGTGTTTTATGTCTGCTGGTCATAGATGCAGTGTCATTGTGATAATCTTGGCTGCAGGGACATTAAGGGATCTGTTTTTTTCGAGGCAAAACCCATCATTGCTTTGATTTATTCTTAATTTAATATCAGTTAATGTGATCCGGAGTAACAGTTCATATGTGTGGTTGAAGCAGGTTGGCTTCATTTATAAACAACGGCTTACTGCAAGCCTGTCTGTAAGAAGATGTTCTTTCTGTTAAGTTCAGTATGGTCGGTACTATTAAAAGGTCAAAACGTCCCCAGAGGTGATTTAAGCAACCAACATTCCCGTTGTCACCGTGTCTCATCTGGCTGCAGCCACCCAGCACACCAGCCCCGGGCTAATCCTCTGTGTGAAGAGTCCCCCCCCGGGCAGGTGACAGTGGGCATGTATCCATGCATGACCGTCAAACCAGATTAGAGTCAGATGGATGGATGGATGGATGGATGAAGTTTGGGTGGATACATAGACACAACCTGACAGATTGACCGTGCTGCACCCTCCTCTGAGGTGGGGAGAGGTCACAGGACGCAGCGGTGACTCGGGTCGTACTGTCGGAAGATTAATAAACGGATGATGATGATGATGTATTTCACTGTAGGACGTAATACTGACCTCACTAATCTCTGAGGGAAGCGACGTGTCTCTGAATGATTTATTGATCCTCTCCTGCCGCCATGTGAATAACATTCAACATTATCCTGAAGGGCATATTTCCTGTTTTGAATTAAATATGACATTGTAATTTTGTTTTCCTGCCTCTGCTGTTGCAGATAAGAACTTCGAGGATGAGGACTCTGTGGATGGAGGCCGGTCCTCCTCCTCCGCCTCCTCAAAAGCACCCCCCAGTGGCAGGAGGACTGTAATAAGCTCTGTTAGAAGACCCAGCTCAGCCACCACTACTAAGCCCACAGGTAAGGGGCAGCTAGCTGATGTACACACTCTATAGTGAGCACTTTATTAGGAATACCATACTAACACTGGCAAAGGCCGATATCTGCTTTCAAACAGTCACTGTTCCTCATGTCTTCTGAGATTCTGCTCCATGTTGACATGACTGCATCACATCGTTTCTGTAGATTTGTTCAGCTGCACATTCATGCTGCCAATCTCCTATTTTACTGCAGCCTCACATTTCTGTCCTTGGCTCACAGGAGTGGAACACGATGTGATGTGGTCGCAAAATTCAATATATTGTACGTTCTGATGCCAACATGTCTGACCCTCGGCCTCTGACCACTCCCATCAGTACAGAACTGCTGCTCACTGGATGTTGTTAGTTTTTGGCTCCATTCTGAGTTAAAACTTGTTGTGTGATCAGCAGTTTCAGAAATACTCCAATCTGGTATTTGATGTAAACATTAACTGAAGCTCCTGACCTGTATAAGTGTTTAATAATAAGCAGGTGTACAGGGGTTCCTAATAAAGTGCTTTGTGAATGTATAATGCACATTACTGTTTCAACATTATAGTGAAAATGTACAACTA
Organism: Hippoglossus stenolepis; assembly: GCF_022539355.2. NCBI lineage: Eukaryota > Metazoa > Chordata > Actinopteri > Pleuronectiformes > Pleuronectidae > Hippoglossus > Hippoglossus stenolepis. The sequence goes on along the minus strand of NC_061495.1, from coordinate 3,117,174 downwards.
TTATTTTGTCTACAGATAGAGAGCTGTGCCTTTAATGCTGCTGTGAATATTTCTTATAAAACATTTTGAAATACTTTTCACATTGTTTTCAAAGGGAAAGAAGCAGCAGCTGGTGCAGTTGATGAAGAGGATTTCATCAAGGCCTTCGAAGACGTGCCCTCTGTTCAGGTAGATAGAGCTCTGAGTGATCAGCGATAAAAGACACTGTTAAAAAATACTGTTAAAGTGTTATCGTAGTTTGGGGTTCATCAGTGCAACTAGCATGACTTAGCAACTTCTGTATGAGGTGGAAGTTTTGCCGTAACATTTCTACCTGTATTCATAGTCCCCAGAGGACAGCGTTTCATCTTGTGCCACCGTGAAGTTGACATGTTTTATTTAGATAGAAAGATTACTACAAATTTTGGTGAATATTGATATTCATTGTGCCCAGATGATAAACCAGAATGGTTTTGGTGATCCCAGACCTTTTAATTGAGTTTGTTTTCTTGATGCACTGGGACCATATTGATGTTTTTTCCTGTTTCACCACTGTGATGTCAACATTTATGGTTCTGAGGAAAGTGTCTCCATTAGTTTTGCATGGATTGTCACGAAATAGTGATTCATCCTTTTGACTTCTTTGATCCCGTAACTGTTCATTGAGTGTCCTCTCCTCCAATTACTTTTCCAATCAACTCCTCACCTAGAAACTAACGATGTTCCCATGAGCCTTAGCTGCACTTTGCATCAGTGTGTTAACATCGTCATTGTGTTTTTTTTAGCATGCTGACGTAAGCATTTGGCTTCAGGGAATCACTGGAAAGGAGGAAGACATTTTAGTCTTTTATGACAAATTATAAAACGCACCACAATGGGGCAGATGTCAGAATCTGAAACATTAGATATGTGAATCATAATTGATAACTGATTGTATAGATAATAATAAATCTTTGTTAATGTCCCTCTGTGCCCAGATCTACTCTAACAGAGAGTTCGAGGACCAGCTGAGCAAGATCAGAGAAGTGCTGAACGATGACAAACACGACTGGGAGCACCGAGTGTTGGCGGTGAGCCTTGGACACCGACTCTATACTTACACATTTACAGAGGATACAAGTGTAGATATGATATATGCTGATATGATCTTCTTCTTCTTCCAGCTGAAGAAGGTGCGTTCGCTCATATTCGCCGGCGCCATTGAATACGAGGGATTCGCTCAGCAGCTGCGTCTCCTTGAGGCTCCTCTCAAGATGTCAGCTAAAGACCTGCGCTCTCAGGTGGTCCGCGAGGCCTGCATCACACTGGGGTAAGATCCCAGACTGAAGGGCACGCACTGGCTTTACCATATTTCTACAACAGTTATCTTTTGTTGGAGCTCTGTGTTATGATTATAAAATAAATTCCCTTTCTCTAAAAATTACAATACTTTTCTAGAGATGTGCAGTTTTCACTATTCAGTTTCAGACATCGTCCTTAGTTGTAAAGTAAGGATGAAGTTCATTCACACTTACTCAGTGTGTTCCAAAGTTTAATCCTTACATTATGTTAAATTATGGTCACGATGATTAGGGAAATTAAAACTCAGGAACAAGTTAAAGTGTGTTTTAACAGAGTGTTTTGTTTGATATGGTTTGTTTCTTTAGATTTATGTATAAAGGCTAAAATATCATGTTGAAGGTTTGATTGATTTAAGCACATTCCACAAACTTACAGTAACATATATTAACTACATAGTCTTATGTCTACAATTTAGGATTTTTAAAAATATATTTTGTTCGCATGTGTTTTCATTGAATTTAAATATAGTAATGATAGTAACATCCCACTGAATTATACTTTTAAAAAATGAAGCTGAGCCTTAATACTCAGGTTAATACAGTGAAAGCTCAGGAACCTCATAAGAAGATCATCATCAGTCAGTCGCTCGGCTGAGATTAGTCCTCACGCCTTTGATTGACAGCAGTGATGTTAGCAGTAATCTGTAACTGATGAACACTGAACCAGGAAAATAGCACGTTAAAGTGTTTTCTTACCACATAGTTGAGCTAATGAAAATAAGCCCTGCTGGAAAATATGAAACTAGCTGTGCCAAAAACATCTGTCATCCAAATTCTAATACAACCCTAATGAGGTGGAACAGAGTAGAGATGCTCTGACGGAGCAGGAGCGTGATGAATGGTCGGGAGCGACGCAGATCCCATCAACTCTTGTAACGTTACCATCGCATATGCCCCTCAAGACAGATATTTTTTTATCAGATATATATATTTTCTTTTTACTCGTGTCTCAATGCATCTGTTTTAAAAGCGTTCCAATGACGGGGTTGTCACGGTGTCACGGTCACGTTAGATCTTTAACGCTGTGTTCTTCTGCTCTGTTTCACTCTTCATGCCTTTCCCCTGTCAGACATTTGTCCTCACTTCTGGGAAACAAGTTTGACCACGGAGCAGAGAGCATCATGCCCACGCTGCTGAACCTCGTGCCCAACAGCGCCAAAGTCATGGCCACGTCCGGGGTGGTCACCATCCGCCTCATCCTCAGGGTAAGACATTTTATCCGGTCATCTGGAAATATTTTCATTCAAAACTCAACCTGATTTTAGATTTTAAACTTCTGCTAAACACTGAACGCCTCTCAAATCTATACTTGCATATCTGGACAGATGATTAGTTTATAATAATAAATGTCAATTAAACCACCATCATGTCTGAATATTGAAATATCTGTAAACGAAAAATAATACAACTTTTCTTGTGGGCTAATGGAATAAACCGGAATAAAAATATCTTTCCTCTCCAGAACACACACTACCCACGTCTCATTCCCATCATAACCAGTAACTGCGCCGCCAAATCAGTGGCAGTAAGACGGTAAGAACATAATAATTGTTGTATCTTTATCTGTCAAAAGGAAAAAAGTTGCGTGATTGTATTTTATATTCAGTCTATAAGTATTTTCAAGACAAAATACTACCTTATCTATCTTATCTCAAATCACACAGATTATGGTTTTCTTGGGTCAAATTATTTTCATTGGCAAAAATTATTAAATAAACTGTCATAGCGGTGAAGAAGTGATATCTGTGAAAAGATAATTACATTTTATGTGAAGCTCAGTTTCTGAGGAATTTCAGTTGCGGTTATCGTAAAATCACATTTTGTACATAAGTTTATTTAAAGTGGAGTTTTGTGTTGTGCAGCTTTTAATAACTTGAAGAGATGTTTTAACTTTGTCTCCTCTCCAGACGCTGCTTTGAGTTCTTGGACCTCATGTTACAAGAGTGGCACACCAATACACTGGAGAGGTGAGATGAAACTCTTTGCAAGTGTGTGTGTATGTGGTGTGTGTGTGTGTCTGTGTCCTTGTTGTGTAGCAGACGTGAGACGCTTCTTCTCCCCGTCCCTCTCGCACGATGACATTTGAGTTTGCTGAATGCTAGCTGGGTGGGTCGCTGATGACGCCCATTAAATTGATGAGTCCCGCGAGAGCCGTCACGATCAATTGCTCGAACGATAAGGCGACTCTCCATCCCTGTAACCATGACAACCCGCAGCTGAGACTTTAAAAAGGAGGCGAAACATCCTGTGGGTGGCCACTTTCCCTGTGGACCACCGGGGGGAATCAAACGGGAAGACACAGGAGAAGAGAAAGAGAAAATTAGTTTGTGCTCTTACAGGTTTATGGTTTGATGATTTGATCTTGACTGGGTCCTGCTCACCATGTTTCCTTACTACCCCAGACATGTGGCTGTTCTTACTGAGACCCTCAAGAAAGGAATTCACGATGCCGACTCTGAGGCCAGATCCATTGCTAGAAAGTAAGTGTTGCTTCAAGATTTTGTCCCCGAACATTCTTGTGTCCTTGTTTTTATCGAAAGTATTCACCACTTTTTACATTGGTTAAATTGTAAAAATCATCTTGTCCTTGTCCTCACCCATAGGTGCTACTGGGGTTTCCATGCTCACTACAGCCGGGAGGCAGAGCATCTGTTCCAGGCGCTCGAGTCCCCCTATCAGAAGGCCCTCCAGTCTCACCTGAAGAGCTCGGACAGCATCGTGTCTCTACCCCAGTCCGACCGATCCTCATCCTCTTCCCAAGAGAGTCTGAAGTAAGAATCGTGGTGTTGTCCCTCTGGTCCATCTTTTCTCTCCTGTTATCTTCAGGCCTGAGATTCCAGCTCCTGCTCTGTGTCACGTCTCTCTGCTGTCGTATCTCCTGCATCATCTTCAGCTGTTTTCACAAAGCCATTAGAAGTGATGGGAGGAAAACCTATAACGCATCTGCCTTATTGTTGATAGTAAAATCATTGGCAATTATTATCAGATGTTATAGCAGCAGGGTGGGGACTGTCTCACGCACGCACGCACGCATGCACGCACGCACGCACACACACACACACACACACCAATGATTGCTATCAGTTTATAGCTTCCCTGTGGAGCTTGATGGTTAATGACCTCATTCTCCATCCACCAGGACTGCAGGTGTTGTTGTTTGTGTGTGTATGTGCGTTTATTAGTGTGCTGGGGGGTGCTTATGGTTATGGTTATGAGCTCATCTTTGTTCTTTCCACAGGAAGCTTTCCAATCGGATTCTAATCACCATTTCTTTATCGGTCCCCAACACGTTGACTAGAACAGTTGTAATTCTACACATTTCACTGTACAGATACTGCACATGGGCCATTTTTTTTTATAAAAGTGCCATATTACTTGTTCTTGGTCATAAATAAAATACCTGTCTACTGTCTTCAGATGCTCACTGGTGATGCACAAAGTCTAAAAAGTGCCTCGTTGTTCCTCTTGTTTTTCAGCCGGCCTTTGTCTGTGAAGAGTGTCATCGGAGCGAGCATGACAAGGAGTGAGTCACTTTCACTTTAACTTTCTATCACTCTGTGCGACTTGTTTCATTCAGAAGTGACAGATATATGAAGTTACTGAGAAGTGCAATGGAACGGTGGAAGTCTTAAGTCAAAAGTTCAGAAGGAGCGTGTGATCATCAAAATAAACTGCATCAATTGACTATCTGCGTCTGATCTCTGTTGTTCCAGGTAAGCTGGTGAGCGCCAGGGTGTCCACCACACCGGGTTCCCTCCAGCGTTCACGCAGCGACATCGACGTAAACGCAGCCTCCAGCGCCAAGTCACGCCTGTCCACCGTCCCCGCTGCCTCCTCACCATTCAGCTCTGCAGCCGCCCTTCCTCCAGGGTCCTACGCCTCATTAGGTAACCCATTACTCATCTCCTAAAATCAGAGGAACAGTGGTCCGCTTAACAACCATCAGTTCGTTGTGTAGAGAGAACTGCACATGTTGAACTTGTGCAAGTATATATGGAGGAGAGTGCCAGTAAAAAAATGGAAGCAAGGATGAAAATCTGTGACTTAATGAAGCTACAGTGTTGGAAACCTTGACTTGCATTAGAAAACATGGAAACCCTGAGAATAAACTCTACTATGCTGGATCTCAGGGGAGATTTAGTCAGGAATGAACCACTTTCTACAGCAGGTACTTCCAAACTTCTGTTAAAACCACCCTCGGGGTAATGGGGAAATTAAGAATCAAAGAAAGTCATACGAAGACTGATGACATATTTTTTATTTGCATGGTATAATTGTATTTTTTTTATCGTTTGAAACAACCGTGGGTAAAATATGCTTATTTCTAATTGTTTTTCAAGTTTTTTGTCCTTTTCTGATAATTATCCCACGATCTAAGTTTGTGAACCACTGATTTACAGTATTTTATCAAACGTTAGTCAACAATGTTCCATCATGATGAAGTATCACAACATCTTGGCTTGTGGTCACTGGCTTTTAAGGACCTGACTGGGATTATTAACGACGCCTGGTTGTCATTAGACGGCTCCGTCAGCAGGAACTGTTTAAACCCTGAGCTCCTGACACTCCTGACAAATTGATGCGATGAGGCCGAGTAAGCGTTTCTAAAGATGTTTTCTCAATCATTTAAGCTAATAGGGGGTGTCTAAGCCAGCCCCCTGTCCCATATTTATTAAATTTACTGTCATCTTCTTCTCATGCGAAGCTCCCTCCCTCTTTTCTTAATGAGTCTCCGTGGTTTCGACCTTTGCTAATGAAGAGGAGGCCACTTGTTCACCCACTCACTCCTGCTTCTATTGCTACTAACGTCTGCCTCTATACCTCTCCTTCCACTCGCTGCTGCACTGCCTTTCTTAAATACCCAAAAGATGGCACTCCTGGTAAAAGTGATGGTAAGACATGTGTCTCTGTGTGTGAATGTAAAGAAAGAGAAAACGTACGTCTCTGTGTCGAGTGTCACGGGCTACATGACTACATCTTTTCCTCTTCATGTGTGTCCTCTCCTCTTCTCCTTACCCCCCCCTGTCCTCCTCCTCCACCACCTCCCTAAGTGGTCATCAGTTATGTGGAACTCTGCATGGACTCTCTGCATGGATTCTATCGTCTGACTGTAACCCTAACAAATGTGTCCATCCCTTCTGTTACTGACACAGCGTCGGTGTTACACTGTTCTCTCTACAGGGTTGTGTTTAGTTTCTAGAGGAGGCTGTTTTTGTCTTTTGTGATTTCTCTCTCTCTCTCAGAACCTGAGTCATTCAAAAGTAACCCACTTCAAGGTTTCACACAGTAAATCAACATCGTATTGAACATCTAATCCGAGCGTTTGACGGTGCTTGTTATGTGGCGTATCCTCAGGGTCGCTACATCTGGTACAAGGCGGTTCTGTTATCTGTGATGTGGCGTGAAATTGAAATCATCCACAAGTAAAAAAAATCACAAACACAACAAGATTCCACAGTTTCACCAGAGGGAATAAGAGACTGAGCAGAAAGAGCTGGGGTCTGACCTACGCTGCAGGATCTGTGGTTATCAAGGAAACTTCAGGTTTAACTCTGGAGTTTCTAGTCCTGTGAAGCTCGCTCACTTCTCACCGGAGTAAATCACCAATGGTAACTTGTGCTGAACCACTAAGTTCATGATCACAGGTCAAAACCTGCCAAGGACCCAGCTACTGACCAATCAGAACCCTGGAAAAGAGTAGAGTTGATATTTTCATGGTTCTGATGATGTCGCTCATAATTTAAAACTCTTCCACATGAAGGCGCTTGTTGCTGAACGAGTTAACTGAGACAGTTGATAACCAGCTTCCTTGTACACAAAAGTCCCTGAACTAGTGTGTTTCTGTGTCTCTTATGTCAGCACCAGCATGACCAGGTGCTGACATGCAAACCCAACCTCAATCTTGCACTGTGGTTGCAGGTTAAAACAAAAACTGAGAATCATTCACATTACTAATTGACGAGGGTTTGTCTGTGATCCCCTTTGTGTTTTCAGACGAGTTCTGTCCCCTTGTCCAGGTCTTCATCATTCTGTCTCCCAAGACGTTTTTTCTTCTACAGCATCTCTGTCCAGGGTTGGGGTGATTTCTGAGAACTGCTTCTGATTGATTTAGCTCATTCCTGTTCCCCCCCCATTCTCTTTCCTTTTTCATCCAGGTCGTGTTCGTACCAGGAGACAAAGCTCCGGCAGCGTGGGTGGAGCCAATACTTCAGTGGTGGACAGCAGGGGGCGAAGTCGAGCCAAAGTGGTCTCCCAGTCCCAGCGTATGTACACACACACACACACTCACACACGTTCTCCTCACCGCAGGCAAATATATATCACACAATATATCACACATTCAGCACATTTCGTAGTCCTACACTCATGTTTAGGTATGATCTTTGTCTGCGTTGGCGTTCAGATCATACTGAATGTCTCCCTGTGTCTTCTGTGTGTGTTCGTTGTGCAGCAACCAGAACAAAAAAAAACTTCTAATAACTCAGAAATCTTGTGTATCTTATGCATGAGTACCTCCACGCATGCGAGTATACAGAATGTGTGTCTTTGATTGGAGCGATCGGTGCACACCTAACATACTCGCAGCTGTCCAGAGGGCATGCTGGGTAAATTCAATAACCATAACCCTCCTCTGCCTCATTTTGACCGTTCTCAATCTCCACCTTGTCCTGCCTATTGCTTCCATCACCCAGGATCCAGATCAGCCAATCCCATCAGTGGTAAGGCCTCAGCTTCATCCAATCACCACCCAGACACCTCATCCCTCAGCACTGTCCCATCTTGCACACAGAGTTTAGCACTGGTTACCAGTATTTTTTATATTTGAATGTTTGCTTCACCGTGTATATTAGCAGCATGCAGCACTTGGTATACTTACATTTTTTGTTTGTGATTACTGTCCCCAACTGTTTGAGAAGGTCAACCATTTTTTGTCTTTTGTTGTATTTTCCCACTGGGGACTGGTGCCACAGTAAATGCCCCCCTCAGCACAGTTATGTAGATGTGTGTGTCTAAACTGTAACATCTGTGTTTGTTCATCCAAAAAACTCATAATTTAATTTTCTATCAAGTTCTGTGTGATTCCCAATTCTGTGTTGTCTTCTTTTACCTTCAAATATAACAAAATCTATGAATTACATGATGTAGGTTTATGCTTAATAAAAGTAGTAGAATGTACTATGAATAGATTTTATGTTTGATTGCCTTCTTTAATTTTTATTCTGTTGGTAAAGGCTTTTTGAAATTTGGCTAAATAGAGTTTTGATAAAGTTTATATATAAAGCTTGGGACCACTCCTCTAGCTTCATATCAGCCACTTATGATGAACTTTATTATGCTTGTTTGTCTTCCCCTCTCCCAACAGCTGGCAGTCGCTCCAGCTCCCCAGGCAAGCTGCTCGGCCACAGCAGCTATGGCCGGATCCCTCGAACCACGGTGTCGGCCTCCACCACGCCGGCCGACAAGCGCACCAGGATCCCTCGAAGCCAGGGCTGCAGCCGAGAGACGAGTCCCAGCCGACTGGGTCTGGGTAAGACCGGGACTCACGAGTCACCCTCTTTCTTTCTAGAAACAAGCTGCTGTGGTTCCACAGGTAGGGGGGGGGGTGCGATACGACCATATTATATCGTGAACGATTAAAATGAATCTATTGATTTTACAGAGAAATCGTTAGATCGGCTCTGACATCGTCCTAATCCACACATATTCTTGACTCATCCACCGATCACCCACCTGAAGGAATAATTATCTCCAATAATTTCCATCTCCAACAATCCACTGCACCTCTACTCGTGAAAATATGGTAATATATCACACTTGCCTGCAGTGGAGCTGCTTCGTAAGGTTTCTGGTCCATGATCAGTGTGTTTCCTCCAATAAACACACGGCTATGTACGCAAATAAATGCCCACGACACTAATTCTTTCACCTTACTTAAAAAAACATAAGTGAAAAATTTACCAACACATGGGCGAAGAAGGAAAGAAGATTCAGTCTCATTGTCAAATGGTAAAAATGAGCAGACCTGTGGCTGGATTCAAGAGATTGACACTGACTTGCTGTACGTCACTGACCACACAGGTTGTACATGTTTACAATCCATGAACACTGATAAGGCAGATGAAGAGTTTATGTGAAAAACAAGTGACACTGGACTTCCCTTATCTTAACTTGCAAATAAAGAGAGAAACTCGGGTTTCTCTTTTCAAATACTCAGAGTTTTCTTTACTCTGATGATAAGCACGCACTCTTATTGGCTGTTGTCTTACTCTATGTAATTCTTGTCAAAAACCATGAACCAGAATTGAAACAGAGGATGAGTAGAAGACAGAGAAATTCTCTGAGTGTATCCTAGATATTTCCATTAGGGTTAAACTGTGTTGCAGGCTAACGTTAACTAGCTCTGTAGATGTGAGCATTGATGTAGAAAACCAGACAGACTGGATCCTTTCTGCTTCAAGGACTAAAAAGCAGGTTCAGTAATGTTGAATGATTTTCTAATGAATCGCAGGTTTGTTGTTGTTGTTTTTAATTTCCTCAACAACTCGATGAATCTCTCTTTGCTACTCTTGTATTTTTATAAGTTCCAAACCCAATAATCCTGTTTCATGTGTCTAATCTTTGACCTGTGTTGGAAGCTTGAGTCGTTCCGGATGATCTAACCTGTAACTAGCAGAATGCCTCTTCGCCAACTCACTGCACTGCTTCTACTTCTCTTTCCTTCCTCCTTTCATTTATTCTTCATTATCCCTCAGTCGACTCATTAACTGTACAGCCCCCCCCCCACAATGTTTTTCTGAAAAGCTACTGTCGGGGTTGACAACATTAATTTTTGTTACTCAGGATCCACAATATTTTATGTTGTCTCTTAAACGTGTTGACAAATTATCACGACATTTCCTGAGCACATATCTGTAGTAAAGGAAATAAACATTTTGGTGCTAATGACCTTATTTACTATTTAAGCATAGACAGGGATTCTAGAACAGTAAAGTCACTTAGTTTGTTAATCCACTTTAATATAATTGGATGTAATTACCTGAGAATCAATGTAATGATCACAAACTCTACCCTATCTCTATCTCTTGACTCACACCTAAAGTGTTTCCCATGAATGCACACTGACATTACCACCTAACTTGTTGTCCTGACAGCCAGCCTGTGTGGTAAAGCTCTTCTTCCTGCTGCTCTTCCCTACCGCACGCTAGCCCGGAGCCGCATTCCCCGTCCCAGCATGAGTCAAGGTTGTAGTCGCGACACCAGTCGCGAGAGCAGCCGCGACACCAGCCCTGCTCGGGGCTTCGGCCCTATGGGTGAGTACCGCTGAGCTACTGGCCGTCCTGGTTTAGCTCTCACGGTCCCAACCAGACTATCGTTATCCTTCCACTTGATCTGCTCTCTGTTGTTGCTGTTCCATGTGATGTCTAATGTCTGAAGTCTGACCTCTGCCTGTTTTTCTCTGTGCATGTACTAACTGTGGGTTTAGGGACGACACAACTTGTTTTCTTCTCTGAATTCTGTCGACTTCCTGTTTCTAAGATTCCTTAAATTACGATGAAACATCAAGTACTAAGTTCCTCTTCTCTATGTCGGACTGTTTTAGTGTTTTTTTTGTTTTTAAAATTTTTCCTTAAATGGAGCTGTTGTGGTTTAGGTGTGAGAGCCGTCATTAAACATTGAGGAAGACATAGATGAAGAAGCTGAAGCAACAGAAACAGCAAACTATCATGAGCAGTACAGTAGTTGCTGCTGTAGTTCTTGTCTCTCTGAGAGGTGATGTCATAACTCATAGATTCATCATCAGTTAATATTTAAAGGGTGGAGAAGTATGTCAGTGTTTTGGAGCCAAACCTATTCCCTGTCGGTGCTGACAGCAGAGACCATCAGTCTCCGATGGAGGTCTTAGCAGTGTTTTCATTCTCCTGACTTAATGTGGGACGGACATTACTCCACTTTGACATGTTTCAAGTGAGCCTCAGTTAAGTCCACATGTCTGAGTGATGCGCTGTGTGAGTATGTATGATGTAAACACCCCCTAACACCATATTGGAATAAGAACCTAAACAGAAGGACAGTGATGTGTGAGGGTTCCAGCAGCGAGTGTGAAAATGGCCTCTTACATTAGACGTTGCTGCTCAACCTCTTGTGTGCGTGTGTGTGTGTGTGTGTGTGTGTGTGTCACTAACCCCTGGTCCGGGTGTTGCCCACCTCTCCTGTCCCCTGCAGCTTCCCGACGTCACTCCCGTTCAACCAGCGCTCTCTCCACATCCGACCCCCACGGCCAGTCAGGTGACCTGCATGATCAGACCTCCCAGTGCCCCCCCTCGGTTCCCCCTCAAAAATTGCATTTATCTCAGAGGCAACAATGCCTATTGCACATGCATGCCTCTGTGGTTGAAAGACGGCAGCATCCATCATTCATTTACTTCATTTGCCGTCCATTCGTTACATGTGAACGCATTTTATTTAGTTTTCAAACAAACAGGACAGGTAAGCAGAGAGAAGGTGCATTTGTCTTTTCATCCGCTTGTCCCTTCATCACCATTTTATATTTTCAGTACCGTAGACGTAGCTTTTTCATATTAGCTGTGGATATTTTTGTGGATATTGTTTTTGTGGTTTGCTGACTCGGTTTAGCTTTATTAGTTGTCACGTTGTTTGTTGATTTCTCGGTCACGTCTCATTTGGCACCGTGCACTTTGTCTGTAGTTGAAAAAAAGTTCTATTGTTGTGTTACGTCTGTTTTATATCTGCTGCCATCGGGTTCTGTCATCCTTTGATTTTCCTTTTGTACCATGTTGGGTTTTTTTGGCTTCTGGTGGTCAGCTTCTTCAACATATTTCCTTCTAGTGAAAGTTTCAGCTCATTCATTCACAGTATTTTGCTTTATATTCAAGTCACTTTCTCTGTAAGTGGGGTATGAAAAACAATCTTTGTTTTCTTTTGTCTATTCCGGTAAGTTACGGTGAAGCTTAACTTCATTCACTCACTGTCCTACTTTTCCTTTACTTCCTGGTTAGACCGTTACGGTTTGATTCATCAAGCAAGAATCTCTGCATCAGTCAACGCCATGAGGGTCCTTAATACCGGCACCGAGGTGGAGGCAGCGGTTGCTGATGCTCTGGTAAGTTTCTGTGGAAATCGGACTTCATTTGTTTCTCAGTTAATTATTTTTTGAGAGAGTCATGAAGTCTAAGAAATACATTTTACGATATCTGCATGCTCCTCAGAGTATCTGAACCATAAAGTCAAACAGATGAAGTATTACAATGTCAAGTGGTCTTTTGTTTACCCTGTAGAACTGTGGTCTTTGTTGCTCCTTTAAACCTTCCCTCTCTCCTCTTCCCCTCCTGGTTGTTTGTTACCATTTCAGCTATTAGGAGACTCCCGGAATAAGGTAGTTGGTCCTTTTACCTACTGTTTGTATTATTCATGCCGTCAATGCACTAACTAAGTTCAGATAAAATATGAATGCAGCTTTGCACATGAGAACCCCTCCACCCCAGCCCATGTTTTAATTTATTTGTTCATCTATTTATGTGCTCATCTATAGAACATTGTCATGAATGTTTTGATCCTCATTGTTTGGGTTCATGATTCATACACGTGTGTATTTCAAGTCTGTGTGATGAAAAATGCTCTAACATTTGAAGCTTTTCCCTCTGCACCGCATTTGTAGTCATGTCATGTCCCTTGCTAACTTTTTGCACTGCTGACTGGCCATTGATGTTCATTAAAAGATAGTGTGTGTGTGTACAAATGTACCCTTTACGCTGCAAGTAACAGGAGATGTACATTTTATACAACAGTATAGAGAACTGCATGGCTGCCTGATGCAACTGGTGACCTCGTATCAAAGGTTCTCACCTTGTGGCTCAGTTCATTTGTCTCAGCACTTCCCCTGCGGAGCTAGTTTAACAAGTAGACATCACATCGTGTGTCTTACATCTCCTTGATGTCGTGCTCTCTCTCTCGCAGAGGAAGCCACTGAGGCGGAGGTACGAGTCACCGGGGATGTACTCTGACGATGACGCCAACAGCGATGCGTCCAGCGCCTGCTCCGAGCGCTCGTACGGGTCTCGAAACGGAGGTATACCTCATTACCTGCGCCAGACAGAGGACGTCGCAGAGGTCCTCAACCACTGCGCCAGCTCCAACTGGTCCGAGAGGAAGGAGGGACTGCTGGGTCTGCAGAATCTCCTCAAGAGCCAAAGAATACTGAGGTGGGACCGAGCTGAAGAAACTCCAAATAAAAACAACAGTTTAGGCGCAGTGTTCAGAAACTTATGTATTTATACCTTTAATGTGTTTTAATCGTTTTGGGAAGTGCCCTGATTACTGGTTTGCTACTTTTTGTTCACGACAGTCGAGTGGAGCTGAAGAGACTTTGTGAGATCTTCACAAGGATGTTTGCAGATCCACACAGCAAGGTACAGAAGATACATTTTACTAACTCAAACAAGGGCTAATCATGTGTTGTCTGTGGCGCCTGTGCACAGAATCCCTTTCTTTCTGTTGTACTAATGGAGTGTCTTCTGTTGCATGGTCTGCCTTGCTGTGGATTTAACAACAGAGAGTAAGTGTGCATTTTAGTCCGTAGTAACACAAACAATCCTAAGTCTGACATAAAAATATCTTTTTATCTAATTTCCTCGTGTGCGCCCGGTTACAGGTGTTCAGCATGTTTCTGGAGACGCTAGTGGACTTCGTCACCGTGCACAGGGAGGACCTGCAGGACTGGCTGTTTGTCCTGCTCACTCAGCTGCTGAAGAAAATGGGGGCAGACCTGCTCGGCTCCGTCCAGGCCAAAGTCCAGAAGGCCCTGGACATCACAAGGTCTGAACCGAGTAAAGCCAAGATAACTGGCTGTTGTGTGCGTTTCCAGGGAATCTGGAGCCAGTTCACTTTCTGTTGGAAATTAGCTGATTCAGTCTGTTAGTGTGGGATGAAATCATCAGTAATTAACTTAACACATGTTAAGTAATTAACATGTGTTTTATTTTGTCAGTTTATTGTTAACTATTAGCAACATCCTCGTAATATATATAGTGAGATCAGTTTAAAGGACACATGACATAAGCTGCTCGGTCAGGAGTCAGTGGACTTTATCTTTTCAGCAGCTGGTGTTTCAGTAAAAAACAAGAGGTATCACTAAGTATAAAGTATGAATAAAATATCAATAAATAAACGTAACTTGTCTCTGTGTGTCAGGGAGTCTTTCCCGTTCGACCAACAGTTCAACATCCTGATGAGGTTCATCGTCGATCAGACTCAGACGCCAAACCTCAAGGTGAATTAAAAATAGGAAACACTTGATTCTTTATGGAGGAAAGACGATAATGACCGGGTGGACAATGTGATTAATGCAGTTTTCTGTGGACTCTTCAGGTAAAAGTGGCCATTCTGAAGTACATCGAGTCCCTGGGTCGACACATGGACCCGACGGACTTTGTCAACTCCAGCGAGACGCGCTTGGCGGTGTCTCGCATCATCACCTGGACGACTGAACCCAAGAGCTCTGACGTCAGGAAGGTAGGACAGCGCCGCGTCAAATCTGATATTGTAAATCCTAAACGTGAAATTTCTATTTCTTCAAAGTTATTAAGGATGTCTATTAGAAAATCAGTTTTAGGTCAAACAAGGTGTGATACAGGACATGACTGGTGCATTAATCCTCATGGTGGAATGTCTTAAATGTAACACATGGGAAACCAGTGCTTCCAGTTTAATGAAAAGTGGACAGACTAGATTCTTATGATTTTTGCCTCAGCACCAGTTAGCAAACTACATGGGGGGAGGGTTGCCTTTCTAAACTGTCTTAACAAGTCGGTGAGCAAACTTATAGCAAAACTAACTGCTTTAATTTAATTGATTTAATTTGTTTTGCCTTCCACAGAATGTAGCTGTGCTTAAAAATCAATCTGAGCATTTACTCCACAACATGTTCTTTACGCCCCCACACTTTACATTACATTATTGTTATTATTATTAGTCTGTGGTGGTTTCTTTAGGAGCTTCTATACCAGGCAGCCCTCGTGGTGACGGCCTTGGCTCATGGCACATATTCCCTTGTCTGACGCACACTATATGTTCTCCCTGTGTTTGTTTTTCCTTCGCTGTTTTTCCAAGTGAAATCCTCACCTAGTTTCTAATCAGGGTCTGACGTCCAGGAGGCTGAAAACAAAGTGCCAGGATAGAGTAGTTACTGTAATCCTCACTTTAGACTGTTTCCATGAGTTACTGGGAGGAGTGAGCCTCACTGTGGTGGTCTGTGGCGAGCTGTTCTAAAAGTTAGGCGCAGTATCGCCCACATGTGATGGTGGAGGACCTGTGTCATGCTGTAACGCCCCCTTCTGCCTTGCCACTGTGCCCCAGACCCTTCATAGCTGGGTGAGCGAGGAACTAGCTGGCAGGTCCAGTACTGCAGCCTTACTGTCCACCGAGGGCAACCAGGAAGAAAGGTGTAAGCAGGTAGAACCCCGCTCCCGTTAGCCAATCACAACACGACCAGCACGCAATGCCCTGCCTGCCCGGTGCCTAACCACCAACCCCTCAGGACTGTGACGACTCAAGTGTGGCATCTCTCACTCACCTCTGCCAGTTATGCTCCAGCTGTTGCGCTGTAACAACCTGCGAGTCAGTCTGTGCTTGCCGTTTTGATCACTCACCAAAGAAAGTTGTTTTTCTCCAAATGACCGCAAAGGCTTGATGCTTCGTATGAAAGAGACTTTGAGACAATTGTATTGCTTAACATAGACAGAAGTGCTGTGTTGTGATTATCGTGTGCCTAACACATTTTGTCTGTTTGAATCACTAACACCCCTCTCATGCACCTGCACTTCTGCATGCTGTTAACATCGAATTCTTCTACAAAAACAGAGACCCACTTGAAAATCTGACTCGTTCTCATGTATAGTGAACTAGCTATAGTATAACTAAAGCTATACATGCTTAGGTTATGACACAGCCATGTACTGGTGTCTTAAAACAACAATAATTGTGTTTAAAATGCGATTCACGCAAACGATAGATGTCATAGTTAGAGGCTGACGACTCTCACACGACTCCGACTGGGTTCAGTGCAGCTCGACTGTGATATGAATGAACAGAACTTATAATCACCTGTTTTTTAATCTCCAATATAATCAATAAACAGAAATATACAGTATCTACTGTCGCACTGGATGTTGCAGGCCTGGTAAACATCCAGTATTTCAACCGTTAGATTGTTTCTGAGTCATCTTGGTCAAACCAGAAGACACAGACGTGATGCACCTACTGCAGGAATCAAGAACTTGAGTTTCTACGGTATCACTAACAAGTCTAAGGAGCAAATAAAAGCCTCTAGAAAGGATAAAAGTGATCGTTTGTCTGTACAGCCACAGTCAGGAGCTGCTCATAGCTACTGGAGCACGACTTCATGGTGTGAATTCATCAAAGTATAATGGGAAACCTGTTTAAATGCCTCGTATACTGTAGTAAACAATCTAGTTTGATTTTAGATTCTGTCCTAAAGCAGAATAATACTTCAACTTGGCCCCCGACTACAATATCAAACTTCTACTTTCCACAAAGTGTATCTGTACTCACCTGCATGTTGTAACGTTGATACAGCAACAGTGTACACCAGTGTTCTTGAGTAGTTGTGTACTTCTGTAGTCTTCCACTGAATGCAGCTTTCTACTCTCACCTTTTTTCTCAAGTTTCTTTCTACAGGCTAATCCGTACGTTAGTCTACCGAGGAATGCTCTGTAATCTGATGTAATCTGAGAAGTGTCCATGGTTTAAAGCAGTGAAACACTTTACTGGTGTTAATCTGTCCATCAGATTGATCCTCCGTGGTTTTGCAGATGCCGACCAAATGAAACATTGCCACAGAAATTCATAATTCAGTCATACCATGTAATTTCTGTGCTTTTTATATATATATATTCTAAAACAATCATTGGATTTGAAATCGCTGTTTGAAACACACGGTCAAAGTTCCTCCGAAACCACGGAAACCCTCTGAGCCTTCTCCTCTGTTGTGTCCTCCATCGTAAACCTGTTGTGCTCCTTCGCCTCCAGGCAGCGCAGGTGGTCCTGATCTCCTTGTTTGAGCTCAACACCCCCGAGTTCACCATGCTGCTGGGGGCTCTGCCCAAAACCTTCCAGGACGGAGCCACCAAGCTGCTCCACAACCACCTGAAGAACTCCAGCAACACCAGCAGCAACGTGGTGAGGGAAACGAAACACTGTCGTATCGGATGTTTGGCCGTTGTAGATCAGTAGAGTCACCATGACGCAGGGTTGACACATGAATCATTGCTCCACAGGGCTCACCGAGCAACACCATTGGTCGGACGCCGCCACGCCACACCCCCAGCAGGACCAGCCCCCTCACCTCTCCGACAAACTGCTCCCACGGCGGACTGTCTCCAAGGTACCTGATCACCAGTTAACACAGCAGGGGTTAACTAATGCATCATGTGGATGCTGCTGCTCTCATTTGTAGTTTTAACTAACGCACAACCTAACAGGCGGGTTAGTAGAAGTTAGTAGAGTCCTTCACTCTTGAGTCTGTGCACCTGTCGCTCGGAATCTCCGCCGTAGATTTAACAGATTTTGCGTGAAAGGCTGTTATTGATCAGAAAACTAGAGTTTGATTCTCTCCAACTGAGCAGCTCGTTCACCTGAAGCACTTCACTGCCCTTTTAATTTCAACCAGAGATCCCAGAACTCTGCAGATTATGTTCCCTGCTTGTGTTTACTGTAGTTGAACCTGCAATTATCTCTGTGTTGAGATCATTCTGGTTGATTTACATGGAAAATGGCCCCTCATTAATTGAGGGAGGGGGGGTGGTGTTGTATGTAAAGCCGAGTTTGTGGGTTTCTGCTACTTTTCCACTGCTTTCCTCTAAACTAACACTTTCCCCTTGAACCTCTAAAGCTCAGACTAGTTTCTTTTTTGTCTTTTCTCTTTCTGCACACTTTGTTTTTCCTCCTCCTCTCACTTGTCTTGTCTCGTGGTGTCCTCGTGTTGTCGGTTTCCATCTCCTGTGCCCCCCCCTCTCTGTCTCTCTTCCTGGCCTGTCCTGTCCGTCCTTCCCTCCCGGCCGCGCTGTGGCAACAGTCGGTTATGGGGTTGGGGTGTCGACGGCCTGTCAAAGCACCCCCCTGCTCCTGCTCCTGCTCCTGCTCCTCCTCCTCCTCCTCAGCCTCACTCCGCCCCTGCTGCCCCCTCCCTCAGGGTCCTGCGCAGAGCATATTCACCCAGGTAATGAGGGTGGGCTGAGACACACAGGAGGTTACGCCCCCACAGGAAAGCCCGACCCTTTGCATGACTGACATTTCCCTTTTCCAGACCAGCTGAGAGAATCTTTGATTTTTACTTTCCTGCTTGATACACACACGTATTAATCCATTATCTCTAATAAAATGGAAATATTGTCTAACATCGCTTCTGTGCTCGTTTACCTGCTTCTGATGCACAATTTAAAGCTGGTGTGTATCTCTCTCTGTTGTTTGTGTGTGTGTGTGTTTGTGTGTTAGTATGATGGAGTATGACACTGAGAACATGAACTCGGAGGAGATCTACAGCTCGCTCCGTGGTGTCACTGAGGCCATTCAGAGCTTCAGCTACCGGAGCCAGGAGGACCTGAATGAGCCAATCAGACGGGAGGGCAAGAGGGACGACGCTGTGAGTCACAACCTTATCAAGAACTTTCTTGAATATTCTTTTTAAAGGGATAGTTCACCCAAAAAGGATGGAGGAGTTGGAACGACTACAACCTAAAGTAATAATCTGTTTCTCTCTCTTTTGTCTTCCAGGCCGGGCGAGAAGGAGTAGCGTCGTCCCCTGGCTCTGACGCTCGCTTGGGCTTGGACGTGGTGGAAGGAGGTCGCACTGCCTTGGATAACAAAACCTCTCTGCTCAACACGCCCTCGCCTCGCTCGTTCTCCGGGCCGCGCGGCCGCGAGTTTGCTCCTTATGGCTACGGCGATAGCATCTGTACCTATGACAAGAGCGCCTTGAAGGAGGCCGTCTTCGACGATGACGTGGAGCAGTTCCGCGACTGTGAGTTCCCGTTGGTAACCAAGCTGCGGCGAGGTTTTGGCCTGTTGATTATTGCAGGGAACAGAAATCGGCATCGCAATATTTCAGCGTCCACATACATGTTGTGTTTTTAGAGAAGCGTTGCCGCGGTGGTCGATGTTACTGGTGTAACATGGTGTTCAGGCCCCTTCTTATTATATCACCTGACCACCAGCCAGCGTCTGTTTCCTTTTATAGACATAAAACTTGTTTGCTTTATTTTTGTGCATCAGTGGCAGCTTCCGTGTCTCAAATTATCAATACTTAGAGGCGCTGCAGTTATAAAGTGAAAGTTAAAGTGTGTCTATGCAGCAGCAGAACAGATTCTGACTCAGGACGACAAAGCCCGAATTGATTATTTCGTCCGAACCCATCCCGACCTATCGTTCTACAGCAGAGTCACATCACAGAGTAATGGAGTTTTATTTTATTCGACAGATGTGGTGTTAAAAGATCATTAAAACCTTGGATAATTTGAGGGTCTATCATCTCAACGTGTGTTTGAGACACAGAAGCTTTAAGAGCACAAACAAGCAGCCCTCACTTTTCCCTCCTCATCCCTCCGAACACATCTGTCATCCACCATTACTCTACTGTATAATGTGACCATATTGTATTGAGAACACAAAGAGAGATAGATTCTGCTGTGCGACGCTGAGACTTGACACAAGATGTAGAACGAAGAGGTGAAACTTTCTGTGCTTTAGTTTTTACCACAACCACCGATGGGTGTGTGAGTCTGCAGTTCCTTTGTTGTGAGACACAATCCGCTCTGTGCATCACTGTGTTGTCATCGCATCCTGTGCCTCCTGTCTCCCCTCTGTCCCCCACCTCCATCCCTCCTCCACCCACACCCTGCTCCTCCTGCTCCTCCTCCTCCTCCTCCTCCTCCTCCTCCTCTCCAGGCCGACGTCAGGAAAGTGGTGAAAACAAGATGACGCTCCCCAAGGTCTTTGCTCCCGGTAAAGAAGCCCTCCCCTGCCTGAGTTGTCTGACCAGCAGACTTAATGACTGAACTACCGTCTGACTCTTTCACTGACCATCACTGCTCTCACCCTCTTTCTGTGTTTGCTTCCCTGTTTCTTCTCGGGTCTTCTAACTTCTTTTAACTCCACCTCGTCCCTTTGTGTTCACTAAGTCCAACCTGTCTTACGTTAAACCAGAACTAGCAGGCAGGTTAATGCTCTTACTAAATGGTTGTGGGATTCTCTTTGATAATTAATAACTTCATATTAACTTCAACAATTACACAGCTTGATATCCACAGCACAGTTCATCTTACTAAGATCTATAGCACAGCAATAAAAGGTCATTTTGTCCTTCTGACTATTATAAGAAGAGATAAACTGAGTTCTACACCCATCAGTTGACTTCATATGTGTGTATATATATATATATTTTATATTCAAAGTCCATTCAAAATCCCCTTTTAAATTATCAAGCTTCCAAAATTCAAAATTTGTGCAACAACATTAGACATTTATCACTAACAGTGCATTTAGAGCTTTACTCTTCTCATAGTGTGATCTGCATTTTCTATCTTAACATATCATGTCACTTTATATTCATTCTTAACATATAACATCTATTTTTAATTGGTTCTACAATAACATACTTATACAATAAGCAGTTTATTTGTGTTGTAAACGGGTACAAAATTATCCTGCAGCACTTTTCCTCTTGTTTAAAAAACACAATAAACCCTGAGGAGTGATGGCAGATGAAATGAGTGATGAATTAAACCAAGATCCGATTGTTTTTGACTTATTAACTCGTTCTTTTCTTCTCCTCCTCCTCTCGGCGAGCAGTCGGTCAGGACCACTCTGACCTCGTAGCCGACCTTCTCAAGGAGCTGTCCAATCACAACGAGCGTTCAGAGGAGCGTAAAGGTGCCCTGGTGGAGCTGCTGAAGATCACCCGAGAAGACAGCCCGTCCGTGTGGGACGAGCACTTTAAAACCATCCTGCTCCTCCTGCTGGAGACGCTGAGTGATAAAGATGTATGTTGAATAATGACTCTGCTAGTGTGTCTCTTCTGTGTGTGTGTGTTTCCACTGATGCTTGTTATCATACAAAGAAATAGTGCTCGTGTTTGTGGAGTCTGCGTATGAAAGAGCAGGGTATTAAACGGACTGTCCCTGTGTCCCTCAGCACACCATCCGAGCCATGGCCCTGCGCGTGCTCAAAGAAATCCTGAAGAATCAGCCGGCTCGCTTCAAAAACTATGCGGAGCTGACGATCATGAAGACTCTGGAGGCGCACAAGGACTCGCACAAGGAGGTACACAGCCCCCGCTTCATCCACACACTGCAGTTTAAAACAAGCTGCAGGGTTTAACTGCTGCAAGCAACTCAACACTGTCACTGCACCCGTTGTTTGTGTAATAACGTCGGTGCAGCTTGAAATCACAGATCAGAGTCCATTTATTATAAATCCAAAGAGAAACCTAGTTGTGCAGCGTGTCACCCGTTCATTTGTGAGCCCAGAGACGGCAAAGACTAATATTTTCCTCATTAAGTTGAGTTTGGAAAGTCAAACTTCCTTTTAAAACCTTTTTACTTTTATTTTGAAATTAGGGCCTTACAGTCTTGGCATCAATATGAGACAGTTACAATAGCTGGACGCTATAACCCCGACCTTTGAGCCTTAAACAAGATTTAAAATGGCACTCAGTAAAGCTCAACCTCTGCCAAGGCCCACTCGTAGATATCATTCACCTTAATATTCCTGATTTGATCCATGAAAAATCACCACCATGGTAAAGAAAGTGGAAGAGAAAATTCCTGGATGTTCCTCAAAGTTTTATGGTTTCTTTTCATCCTGATAAAACACTAGTCGTCACCACTGAAAGACACAAATTAAATTAAATTCTACACTATATGATGAACCACGGTGTGTGTGTGTGTTTCTTCTAGGTGGTGCGTGCAGCTGAGGAGGCTGCCACCACCCTGGCCGGTTCCATCCACCCGGAGCAATGCATCAAGGTCCTGTGCCCTATTGTCCAGACGGCCGACTACCCCATCAACTTGGCTGCCATCAAAATGCAAACTAAAGTCATCGAACGCATCACCAAGGACTCACTAGTGACGCTGCTGCCCGACATCATCCCCGGACTCCTGCAGGTCGGACTCAAAGCTACATGACACATTAACTGAAAGGAAGATAATGAAAACCCACATTTCTTACTTTAAATGTCAGGAAACTTTCTTCAAAAAGTTGATCAAACTCAAAACGGATCTGAAAAGGCACTGACATATGGAGTGGACGTCGTTTACCAGACACACGTGGCAAATGTCCCGAGACCTCCACACATTATATAACATGAAAACAGGGTTTCAGATTAGAAACATCCTCGCCGGCTTCAAAAAAGGCTTATTTGGTCAATGTTCATATTTGGACACTGGGAATTATTTGCCTTATTTGTCCCTGGAAATGTTTGCGTGTACTCTGCCCTATCTGCAACTCCTGCTGACCCCGTGTGTGTGTGTGTGTGTGTGTGTGTGTGTGTGTGATGCCGCCTCTTCTCTCTGCAGGGCTATGACAACACAGAGAGCAGCGTACGCAAGGCCAGCGTGTTCTGTCTGGTGGCGATCTACTCTGTGATTGGCGAGGACCTCAAACCCCATCTGGCTCAACTCACGGGCAGCAAGGTATCGAATGTCACCAAAAACACTCTGCATGAACAGACACACACACACACACACACACACACACACAGGCTTCACCAGACGCAGACCCTTATCATCTTCTCATGTTGTCATTTCTCAACTGGTTCCAACCGGTTGTCCAAGTATTAAGCCCAGGGTCATATTTGTCCTGCTTGTCACTACGTGTCCCAGGGTTATGTAAGGCTTGAGGCCTGAGGGGCAGGTGCACCTGGACGGAGGGATCCTTCCCAAACCACTCCCACCCCCCCCCCCACCTCCCGTCTTGAGGGGTAGACTGGTTATCTGAGAGGAGTCGATAAAGTTCAGTGTCGACTGAGAGAAGCCGATGAAGCACTGGCACGTTCTCAAGTTGTCCAGATCATATAAAAAAGGCAAAGTGATAAGGAGTCAAAGGGGCAGATTCAAGAAGACAATAGACTTTATTCATTTATTATTATACACTGATCAATTTAAGAACCAGCAGAACCAGCAGGGGTTAAAGTGCTCCACCACTGTGCCTGAGTTCTAGTGCATTCTAGATTTTAAAAATACAATTCAGTGCTTATGCAATAAAAATAACCTTTCAGTCTTCAGAATCTCCAAACGCCCACTCGCTCGTATTGAATCCTGCAGAGTGTCTCCTGCTGTCTTCTCATACGGGCACATTGGGACATTCTCTGGGCTTTTTACTAGGAGTAACTACGGAGAAAGTCCACAGGTTCTCACTGACATTTGGGTTCTCACCCCTCCAGAGAACGTGTGAAGGTTCTCCTCAGCACAGTGCATGTCTGACTGCAGCTTCAGATGGACACACCCAGGCCTCCTCTTACTGCTGAAGTGATGATTGATGTCTGGTGTTTGTGTGTTTGTGTGTTTGTGTGTTTGCAGATGAAGCTACTGAACCTGTACATCAAGCGAGCCCAGACGACCAACAGCAATAGCAGCAGCTCCTCTGACGTCTCCTCTCACAGCTAATGGAGCGGGGGGGGGGTTTCATCTGGAAACGGCGTGGATGGACGTGGGCGTGGCCGTGCTTCTCTCAGACTTCTCCGTGTCTGAGCTTCCCCCTCCTCCTCCTCTTCCTCCTCCTCCTCCTCCTCCTCCTCATCACAACGCTCCACTGCGCTTCTCTCCTGTTTCGAGGGGCTGCCGTCAACCTGTGTGTCCACCCCCCCCCCCCTGCTCTAAATACTTGTGAATGTAACTCCGGGCCGGTTGTAGACTCAACGCGTTAAGAGTCTTGTGGACGTGGGGAAACGCGTCACGGCTCCCACGACCTCCACTCTGCCTTTTGTCAAAGTGATCCCCTTCCTCCCTGAGCCCTCAGATTTGGTAGCAGACGGAGTTCGTTCACGTCAGAGGAGACAAACGTGTCTGAGAATCGGTTTCTAAACAATTAGGGATGAAGTGTCATTTGGCTGGCCCAATGATGGTAACACGCCTCCAGGCTGGGGGGTGAATTCTGGTTTGGGAGCATGAAAACCAAATATTACACGAAAATGTGCAAGGGAACAATGTGACATAAAAAGAAAGTACTGTATAATCATATTAAGTTAATGTTTTAAGTTAATGATCTGGCTTCATAGAAGCCTGTGCTTTGATTGTAGTCTTTTTCATGTTGGTTTATAATTAAGAGTGGCTCATTCGATTGAATCCCCCTTTGACAAAAGTAAAGGTACCGCTGAAAGGAAACTTTTCAGCTAGAGAAGTGACTCCTTCAAACGTTGTGCACGTCTTTACGTTGAGCTGGAGAAGATGAGATTTGCCGTTGAAGTGCACCTTTTAAAAAAATTTGAAGTGAAATTCCCACTCAGCAGTCGAGGTTTGACCCGGGGGAAGTTGTGTTTCCTGTGTTTTCCCTCTGAACTCTCTGCATTAAAGCGTGGAACCGGAGCTTTTAACAAACCAGCGACACCTACATCCCGGCTGCTGCTCGGGACCACGTGCGCTGAGTGACTGTCTGAAGAGGACGGCCTTTGTAAATACTACAAGCTGAGCGAGAGAGAGAGACTGTCATGAAGACATTTCCAGGCCTTATTCACTTCACACGCGACTGGGGCTGCAGAGCGTGACTGGGACGTGCAGCACTGGAGCTCCTTGCTCAAACAATGTGAATCTGCAGGAGAAACGGACCCTGGTGGAGTTTTTGCCGAAGAAGCAAACCCAGTATTAGTTGTTGTTGCTCCCCGACATGTAGCCACAGCTTCTGCAATAACCCTCAACACACACACACATAAAGGTATTTTGTACATATACACTTTTTTCACCACTGCTTCGCAAAACAATTTTACAAAAAGTCAGTAAAAAGTGAAACAGGCCGACGGTCCGGACTTTTTCTGCACGTTAGCAAATTTAGCTCGCATGGAATCTGCAGCACTATTTGTCGGCGTTGTGCGATTTTTTGCAGGGCCCAGGTTGTCGGCTGTTTAAAGTGCACTTGTAACATCCCCAGGTTACTCATCTCTAGCGTTTCGGAGGAGGTCGTGTGGAAGAAGGTACAAAGTGGATCCAGCATCTGTTGACCACAACACGTGTTTGGTAGAATTGAGTCGGTAGATGTTGAGGAAATCGTACCTCCGAGCACGATTGTGTGTTTTATCTTATCAGCTCTAAGGCTGAGCTTTAAAATGTTGATGATTGGTGGCGAGGAAGAGTTTCCTCTTTTGATCAGATATTTATTATTGGGTATGATTTGGTTGATCATGGTACAGTTCATCTGCTGTAGACAAGGATCAGACTGCTACTGCTTTTTGTTTTTTAATTCTCATTTGCTGACTTCTAGCAAATCAATGATGATGATGATGATAATAAGAATGAATATTAATAAGATGTTCACTTTGACACACGCTGAGAGAAGTGGCCAATTCTGCTTATCTTAAGTAAATGAATGTACAGAATCTGCATATGTTATGATTTGCTTTATGAGTATTGGTACTGAAAGTATACAACAATTTGCCTGCTTGACTTTCACCGAAATCCCCTCGACGGTCTCCCCCCGGTAATCGGCCGAGCTTTTGCAAATCGAGGGTAAAGTCCAGCGAACCTCCGGCGTCTCGCGTTCTCACACAGCTGCTCCCAGAAACAGCCAAGATGCTCTTCCCCTCGCAAACTGTTCACTATGCATGTTCTGCAGTACACTGTCTTTCTTTTGTCATGTAATATTCATACCTGTATTTATATATTTTATCTTATTTTATTTTATTCTCATGATAAACTGTACAGAATGTTTTTTTTGTTTTGTTTTGTTGTTTTTGTTAAAATACACCTGTGATAGATTTGCAACGATATAAAGAAACTGTTTGCTCTCGAAAAATAAAACCAACTCAGAGCTCATCTGAAACTTCTCTTGTTCTGCTTCTTCAAAAGTTTCTTAAAGTGTCGATCTGAGCTTCCCTCCTCTTCTTCACTTTCCTCCGAGCTGCGGCTGAACCTGGACTTCCACCGGGGTCCTGGCAGCAGTGTTGTCCACATGTGTCCGAGCGCTGAGGTGTGCTGGCGCTCCCTGTAAACATTAACCTGAGCAGAGTTTGAAATGAACTGCTGCTAATCTGTGAGGAGACGGAGCAGCAGCTGCTGCAGGGGTCCGAGTAAACTAATATTTAATTTACCAGTTGTTCTGTTACCTTTGTTTCTTTTATTTGTGGTTGTGACATCAGCCGCCGTAAAGACAAAACTACTGCTCCTTGATTTATTGATTTATTTATTACATAATACCACAGATATCCGGTTCTTTCTTGAAAACCTCATCGATGCCAGTCCTGTGAATCCCACTCGTACAGCTCCGTGTTTGTTTTCCAAATTTTCTCCCCAGACATCATTTCCCTGAGTGAGTTTAAAGTCTAGGTTTAGGGCCAAACTGTCGGCAGTGTCAACAACAGGCCAAGTGAAGCTGCCATTAATGCATCAACCCGGCCAGACCGTGGTTGTGGGAGGTGTGGCCCCCCCACTCCCCGCCTCTCAAAAGGTCATCCAAGGTGTGCTGGTGATATCACCGGCTGATATAAGAGGCAGGGCGGCGAGCTCCGGCTGCAAAACCCCCGTCTGAGCTGAAGTGCGAGGAGGCCGGCAGGCGTGCAGAGCTCCGTGTGTCTCACCTGAGGTCCGAGGATACGAGAGGACGTCGCACTGGACAATATGCTGTTCTGCCATTCCCAGCCTGAGTCCTACCACCAGCACTCTGCCACTTACATTAGGTAAAGCAGACAAGTTGAGAGGCTTCATTAACCTGTGGATTTCAGAAAAGTGACATTTACAACAGGTGGAGTTCAGAGAGTCATGGTGGCAAAGCAGTGACCTTTACTTACATGAGAGGAGACGGAGTTTAGATTGAAAAGTATTTTTTTAAATGTGCACTGCTGCAGTAATCTGCCTGTGAAATCATGTTTTTATTCATTATTGTTTAAAATCAGTTCATCAGAGTGAAATTCAACTTCTGAATTGCATTTGAATGGTTAACTTTAAAGGAGCATTGCATTCAAAATCCACTTTTAGATTCTTTAGACTGTTTCTCTTGCTGTGACTTAACATCTGAGCTGCAGCATTAACTCTGTGTTTTGCAACATCTCACGTGTCTTTGCCCACGGACACTGATTAGATGATTAAACAACCAGCGCAGTCACCTTTGTCATCCGGCTGCTCAGCTCTCCCTCTGTCCTGCTGCTCTCTTTCAGAGAGGCCATAGCACCTTTCCTGGCAAACGAGGAATCCAGGCTTATGGCTGAAAGTGCCATATGTGCCAAGAGGAGCCCGTTCCAGTACTCGCTGTGTGCAGCCACCTCGCCGGCTGCCAAACAGCAGGAGGAGACGCTCACTTATCTCAACCAAGGTAGCTATCTGTCCTGTGAGGTGAATGTCCAGGTTGACTGAATGGACTGGAGCTCATGTTGTCACATAATTTAAAGCAAATCCATTGAAATGTTTAATAAACACACGTGTACAGCCTGGTGTGTGAGGTCATCAATACAACATCTTAATGTGCCAGATGTGCTTTAATCTATAGAATCATAATCAACTCCAAACCCAAGTTACAGCTCCAGATGTTTTGATGACGTCACAACATCAAGTTGAATCTGTCTGTGTCAGTGGAAGCAAAGAAAAGCCATAATTAGTTTGATTAGTGACTCTGGACCTAGTCGGGAAGTTTAACTAGATCTGCGTTTTGTTCTCAATTAACCTGCTGATTCATTTCTCAATTAAGTGTTTACTTAATAAAAATGTGAGAAAAAAATGCTTCTTTTGTCCGACAAACATTGTTTAATCATTGACAAAGATTAGAGAGAAACTGGACCTGGAGAATCTCAGGTCTTTTCAGGATTAATCCATTATCTAAACAGTTGCTCACTAACATTAATCCAAAAATCATTGCAGCTACTGAATATGTGATATTTAAATATGTTTAATATATAAATTTACATGTAAAGCATTCAAATGTTTTGGGTTTTAAGTGAAGTTATGTAATTTTTTGTCCTGACAACACAATATTCTTGTGTCAGTAGTATTCAGTCACTCATTCAAACTTCTGTGTCTGTGACCATGTGACTCACAGGACATCACCTGATTGGACCGAGCTCTGTTCAAATGAGGCTTTATTGATTTTCCTTGGAAGTCGTAATGTCTAAAATAAACTAATTGAATATATATAAATAAAATAAGGACATTTTGACAGTATGTTGTAAGGAATCCATATGTCACAGTTATAAAATGAAATTCCTTTGGCCTTCTTTTGCTTCCATATGTAATTGTTAACAGATGTGAGTAGTAATCCAAAAAGAAGAAGACTTCCTGTCCTGGACTTTATGAATCAAATGTAAACATAATTACAATCACACAATAAGTCTGATTTCGCTTTACAACATGAGCTCCTGCTTGTTTTCTTACATGTCTGACTTTCATCTTCTAATCTGTTCTCCTCTTTGTTCTTTGTTTCTTTGTTCTTTCCTCTTTGTTCTTTCCTCTTTGTACTTTGTTCTGGAACTTTCTGATTGTGTTTCTCTTGTTGAACAGTGATATGTTGATATTTCTGCCTCTAAATACCTTCATGTTTCTTTGCCCTGCTTCTCTGCTCTGAAGTAATTTGTTTTACGAGTACACACAATGAAAGTGAGCTTGCTGTCACATGCAACTTTTGGCCAATGTTATAAGTTATAATATGATAAAAATTGCCATGTAACGGTGGCACATATTGATAATGAGTTAATTGCCTTCAGTGTCCAAAGCTTAGTTTTATAAATATACAGAAAAGTCACTGATGGTCCTGTCGTGTCCCTCACTGGCTTTTCTTGATATGATATGATATTAAAGTTCCTGTCTTACATTTGATCAGGATGGAGATATTTACATTTCATAAAGTGACTTTATAGAAAGGTTCCTAATTTGATTCAGTTTCTATCTCCACTTCCCCTCTTTTCTGATTGACTGATTTCCCATTTTTCAATTTTAATCAGGTCTTTTTTAATGTTTTAAAATGTAGGTCAGTCCTACGAAATCCGTATGCTTAACAGAAAACTAGTGGAGTATACAGATATAAGCAGCAAATATGTAAAGGTAGGTGTAAGGTCTATTTTTTGACTTTCATGTGACCTCCGCCTCTTTCTCCTAGTGTCTGTTTTCACATCTCCATTTCCTGGTTCGTCACAGGTCCCTCGACCCTCCCTTCCACTTCGGGGGGTGGGGTGTCCACCTCGGAGAGTTTGGTACTTTCACCCAAAAAACTACCTCTCCTCCTTCGTAGACTTTACAAACACACAACTCATCCTCCCTTCACGTTTCCAGCATCCACACACTCTGTTCACCTGAACACGCTCCTCTGCTTCCGCCTTCACCACCGGAGTTTACTTCAGAAAGAAATGAGCATCTTTACATTTCTTTAATTCACTTTTTAATATATATTTTTTGTAAGTGATATCTCCCAGATGCCATTGCTTCCTGAATAAAGTCCATTAACAGCTCATAATGTCTGTCATGTCACTTTGGATTTCATTCACACAGGTTGATGTGACATTTAAACGTGTTGTATTTCAGATGCGTATTGAAAGTAACTCCGTTTATTGCGCAGATGTTTTGAACACTGGCGAGTACGTGGAGGTCATTTCATTTCCGTGTGAGTGCATCCACTCCACATGCCTCCGTCCTCAGGCTGCCGCGGCTCCAGGGCCTAATGTTAGCTGCAGCTTCCTAGAGACACAGGAATGGGACAGGTGGCATCTACACAAACACATGACGTGTCGGGTCGAGTCGTGCATGAGCCTCCCCGTAAATATCATAAATATCCCAATGAACGCTTTGGTCGTTTCATCTGATTATGAGGGGAGTCGCCAAGGGGCAGGTTTTAAAGAGCAGCAGGGGGCGAGAAGGCGTCATCTTACTGCAACGTGCTTTAACTGAAGATGTGTCCGAGTGCATCACAAGATGTTTGTTACAACCTAAAGGTCCCGATCATGGGTCCAAGCACAGGAGACAACTTTTAACATGATGCAGCTGAATAGTGTCCCTCAGCTCCAGCTCTTAACATTCCTTTGAAAACACGACGCCTCAATTCAAGATCGTCCTGGTTACACAACTGTCATAAATGATAATACTGATGTGGAATGAGAAAACTAAAATGAGCCAGAAACAATCCAACTTTTGTTTAGTTTCAGGCCATTGACGGCATAAAATATTCTCCAGCTTAGTTATATTCTAAATAAACTTTCATTCAAGTCCCATGAAGTTAAAACTAGAAGCAGGTTATAGATTGAAGACATGGATCAGGGTTCCCACATGTTGGAAAACGGTTTCCCACCTAATTTTGACACTTTTTGGTCTCTAGCGTAATTGTTGAACATTTTCTAATAAGTTATAAGAGGTGTTCTTCACCTACAAGTTTCTCCAGGAAGCTGAAGTGTCCATCAGATGGTTTCTTCAAGTCCAGATGAGTGTGGGAGCCCTGATTTCAATTCAAAATAAAACCCCTTTCATTGCTGCTTCTTATTATTGATATCACATCATGTGCTGGCCCACTGACATGTGGACGCTGTTTTTAAATATGTGTACTGTAGGAATGCACTCACTCGCTCTGTTGTAATGAATGAATGTGGGAAGCCTCCTCGCACTTTGCCCAACAGTCCAGCTGTTTGGCTCCGTGCCGGCCCCCCCACTGGAGCTGCAGCTGCAGCTCGGGCCTGAATCCCTGATCCTACCTGTTCACAGAGTATCGTGCGCGTGGTGTTCCATGACCGTCGGCTGCAGTACATGGAGCACCAGCAGCTGGAGGGGTGGAGGTGGAACAGGCCTGGAGACCGGATCCTGGATCTAGGTACATTGGACTGTAGCAACACGTGACCTGTGATATATATCAAACCTCTCCTGTGATGCATTACTTCATCACCAGGCTCATTGTGATCTGTACTCATGACTAAGTGTTGCCCTCCATGGAGCCACTGGTGTTGTTGTGTGTGCTTTGATCAAATTGACTGGACAGTGACAAACCAACAACCTTCTTGCCTTTTGACTCAGATTCTGCTAAATTCTATTCGCTGCATGGAAGGATGTGATGTCACTGTTTACCAACTGATCTCAGAACAGACACAACAGTCCAAAGTGAGGACTGACAGCCTGGCTGTATTTCCTGCAGATATCCCTCTGTCAGTGGGGATACTGGAGCCTCGTTCTCACGCTCTGCACCTCAACACCATCGAGTTCCTCTGGGATCCCGTGAAGAACGCTTCAGTGTTCATCCAGGTACAGACGGATTCTGGTCACACGTCTGGAGGCAAGTCAGTGCTGCTGCTCCTCCTCCTGCACATCTCCTGTGTCTGTCTCCTCAGGTCAACTGCATCAGCACCGAGTTCACGCCCAGGAAGCATGGCGGGGAGAAGGGGGTGCCCTTCCGCATCCAGGTGGACACGTTCACCACCAACGAACACGGGGAGTACATGGAGCACGTCCATTCGTCCAGCTGTCAGATCAAAGTCTTCAAGGTCTGAACCTTCGTCCAACTGCTTCTGTTTTTACACCTTTAAGCTACAAACACCTAAAACTTAACTCATCGATCTCAAGTTTCTACATCAAATCAAATGTCCTCATCTCTTCTGTCCTCAGCCCAAAGGAGCTGATCGCAAACTGAAGACGGACAAGGAGAAGATCGAGAAGAAGACGCTTCAAGACAGAGACAAGTACCAGGCGTCCCACGAGACCACCGTGCTGAAAGAGGTGGGTCCTCAGGACACGTTGCACAGCAGAGCAGGTCGGAGACGACCCTCTGGCTGCCTCCATGTTGTCAGTGTTAAGCTCTGATGTTATTGACCCCCCCAGCGGCAAATCCCTGTGTTATCTGGATTTGTCTCTAATCTCATCAGCCCTCAGTCAGTCATTTTATCTCTGAGTCAGAATGTTTTCCTCCTCTCGTCTAACTTCCTCACACACAGAACATTTTAAACCAGTGTTTGTCAGTGTGTTAATGTGTTGTGTGTGTGTGTGTGTGTGTGTGTGGGTGTTTGTCAATGATTGCGGCTCCGTGTGTGCGTCACTTTAGTCTTTGAACGTCAAGTGACTCTGCAGTTTAATCTGGTTTGTTATTCAACCAGACAAAACCAAACCTGAAGCGAGAAACCAATTGTCATTGTGTAGAATGAGGTGTTATATTTATATAGAAGTATTATTGATGTATTAATTAACACATGGCCAGCATTACAATATTGTATCTACTTCAAAATGCATCATATTCTATAACTAAATCCTCTGTTTTATAGTCACAACAGTTGTAAGTCAACATAGTTTTGATGCTTATCTGTCAAATATGTCACAACATACTTCAACACTTCCTGTGGCTGTTTCAAAGTAAAAGCACTTCAGAGTTTCTGTTGACTGAATCAATTCGTTTGTTTAAACAAGGTTTTTATTAATATTGTCGGACTGGAAGATGCAAAGCTTCTCTAGAGTCTTTAGTATTTGTAGTATTCAGGTGCATGAGGCAACAATTCTCTCTATGAATTAACACCTTTTACTCATTTCATCCGTTCTTAGTGTGAAAAATACAAATCCTTCCAGCGTTAATATGATATTTCTGATATTGTCTCTCTGCTCTCTCCAGTGCTCCCCTTGGCCCGACGCCCTGAACCTCACCACCCACAGCAGCTGCAGCACCCCCTCACCTGTTTACCACAGCTCACCCACCTCCTGCAGCGTCCCAGATGGGTGGGTCAGCCTTCTCTGTCCATGTCAGCACATCTGTTCTGCACCACCTCAACTCATTTAGTTCATTAGAGCCTTTGTGTAGAGAAGGCCTGACCCCTGCAGCGGTGTGTGATAGCGCCCTCTATGGGTTGACACCTAACCCTGCATGATGTGCCACAGCAGTGAAAGAACAGACAGATGTTTTTCAGAGAGGAAAGAATAAAATACAACAAAAAAAACAATCACCCCCAATCTGCTCTTTCTTCCTCCTGTAGCAACTGTTCTCCAAACCAGCAGGGGGAGCTGCTCCTGCCCAGCTGCTCAGATGTAAGTAACAGTGTTGACGTTGCTCTCTCGTCCCTTTCAGGACAGTATTTGGACAGACAGTGGATGCTGTGCTGCTGTACTCATTTTAAGGGCTCTTCTTCTTTTTGACATGTAGCACCTCCTGCCAGCGTCCTCGCCACAGGACACTCAGGACTGGCTACACCGTCACCGCTTCTCCTCTTTCTCCAGGCTCTTCACCAGCTTCTTAGGTAACAACTGTCACAGAGCTCCTTGTGAAATCTGCAGACATATGAAAGAGATGCAACAAAGACACATGGTTCTACCTTCGAGGCAGAAAGCAGAACCTCAGTCTCTGCTGTCGTTGCAGGTGCAGATCTTCTGAGCATGAGCAGGGAGGACCTGGTCCAGATATGTGGTCCAGCAGATGGCATCCGCCTCTTCAACACCATGAAAGGAAGGTGAGACTTCTAGGAGCCACAATTCATTTAGTTGTTTACCAGTTTTTTCTTTAATCGAAATCTGCATATTCTCCCAGTACGACTATAACGGTTCCCACTGGCTTCCTGCAGGTGCATCCAGCCCCGTCTCACCATGTACGTGTGCCAGCAGCAGGCCCGGAATCAACCTCCCATCAAGCCCGGGGGCGGAGACAGTGAGTGGGAATGTTGTGTAATATCTAATTACGTGTCCTCACGTATCAGATCAGTGTCTCAGTTTCTTCTTTCTCTTCCCCTGCAGTCTACCACGCTCTGTACCTGGAGGAGCTGACCCTGCTGGACCTGTCTGAGAAGGTGGCCATGCTGTACAGCATCACTCCGCAGCAAATCACACACATCTACAGACAAAAACCCACTGGGATCCACATCCTGGTCTCTGACGAGGTATTTATACACGCTTCACTCCTTTGGATTATTTACAAATGAGCCCGGGACTCTCACACAGTGCGGAGAACCACGTTCTGCAGCTAAAGAATCAGAACCTGCATGAACTTTACATTAGTGTAACTTAACCACAGATCATATCTATAGAGCTTTCTCCATCATAGCTGTTCAAATCGGGTTTACACATGAGGCATACGTGCACTTTGTGTAAGTGTGTGTTAGTGTGTGAGGCTGATTGTCATTATAAAACTCACCTTTTTAAATCTGCTTTTAATCTGTGATTCATTTATGTACTATAATTGTTTTTAATGTAAAATCACTGTCTTTTAACTGCTGTAATGTTACCTTATTGTTATTATTGTCCCTGTTTTTACCATGTTAAGAGCCTTTGAGTACCTTTTAAAAGCGCTATACAAATAAAATGTATTATTATTATCATCATCCAGAGAAAAAGGAGAGGAGATGATTGGGTTTTGTGTTTACACTGATCAATCCACTTCTCTCAGATGGTGCAGAACTTCGGGGAGGAGACGAGCTTCGTCATCAGCACTATAAGGGGTCATTATATGTATTATTAATATATACAGACATTTAGCATCCATACTCCATAACTGTTCTATTTTAAATGACCGTCTGCTTGCTTGTCTTCTGTCCTGCAGATGAAAACACTGACGGCTTCCACATTGTGTTGAAATGACCAGCAGGGGGACGCAGGAGGAGGTTTCATCCCAGCGATTGTACAGATTGTAAATAAATCCTTCTAGAATAAAAGATCACATATTTACAGGACAGTAAAAAAAGCTGTGAAGCTCGTGGTTTACTGTTGATTGTGTGTTTCTATTCAGCCGTCTTTAATTCCCTTGTTTTATTTGTACATTTGTCAAGTTACTGATTCATGTTTAATATGCTTGTAATTCATGGTAAAGCCTGTTGCTCCTTCACATGTGCTCACATTCTATAAGCATCTATTAATGCCAGTGAGTGACTTTCATGAAATAAAGCAAAGTAAGTGTCACACATCATCATGCAGACAAATCAAAAAGACAAATGAACAAAGGTGTTTTATGCTGTTTTAATGGGAGTGCTGGTCTCCCAGTGTCCCTGCTCTACCTGGATCTGCTGTTTCCCACCAGCTTCTGTTGCTTTAAGGCTGAACGTGGACAGTTTGATCTGTTTGTGCATTAAAGTCAGAATAAAGTATTTTGCACTGTTTTCTCTTCCTGTGGTTGGTGTGACTTCCTCTGTTCTAAACCTTCATCGTCTCCACACACTTTAATATTCATACTTTAATATTCAGGTTCTCTCAGATTTGGTGAATTTATAATGATCTATGGGAGGCTTCTGAATGGTGACATCATCACATGTGAACTTGTGAACTTTAGAAGAAGAACACTGTTGATAACTTAAACAGATGAAATATATTACAACAAATACATGTTGTTGTACTTCCTCCTCCTCTTCCTCCTTCTCCTATTCTTCCTCCTCCTCTTCTTTTCTTCTTCCTCCTCCTTCCCCCTCTTCCTTCTCCTCTTCTTCCTCCTCCTCCTCTTCTTCTTCTTTTTCCTCCTCCTCTTCCTCTCCCTCCTCTTCCTCTCCTCTTCTTCCTAATCCGCCTCCTACTCATCCACTTCTTCCTCTCCCACCTCTTCCTCCTCCTCTTCCTCTCCTCTTCTTCCTCCTCCACCTCTTTATACAACTCCTCCTCCTCCTCTCCTTCTTCTTCCTCCTCCTCCTCCTGCCCCTCCTGCTCCTCCCCATACAACTCCTCCTCCTCCTCTCCTCCTCCTCTTCTTCCTATCCCTCTTCTTCCTCCTCCTCTTCCTCTCCACCTCTTTATACAACTCCTCCTCCTCCTCCTCCGCTCCTCCCCATACACCTCCTCCTCCTCTCCTTCTTCTTCCTCCTCTTCCTCTCCTCTTCTTCCTCCTCCACCTCTTTATACAACTCCTCCTCTCCTTCTTCTTCCTCCTCCTCCTCCTGCCCCCTCCTGCTCCTCCCCATACAACTCTCCTCCTCCTCCTCCTCTCCTCCTTCTTCCTTCCTCCTCCTCTTCTTCCTATCCCTCTTCTTCCTCCTCCTCTTCCTCTCCTCTTCTTCCTCCTCCACCTCTTTATACAACTCCTCCTCCTCCTCCTCCTCTCCTTCTTCTTCCTCCTCCTCCTGCCCCCTCCTGCTCCTCCCCATACAACTCCTCCTCCTCCTCCTCTCCTTCTTCTTCTTCCTCCTCCTCCTCCTCCTCTCCTTCTTCTTCCTCCCCCTCCTCTTTCCCCGCCTCCTCATCCTCATCCTCCTCTCCTTCTTCTTCCTCCTCCTCCTCTCCTTCTTCTTCCTCCCCTCCTCTTTCCCCGCCTCCTCATCCTCTTCCTCCTCCTCTTCCCCCGCCTCCTCTCCCTCCACCTCCTCCTCTTCCCCCCGCCTCCTCCTCCCCTCCCTCCTCCTCCTCTCCCTCCTCTCCTCCTCCTCCTCCTCCGCTGACTGACAGCCGCTCAGTCCTGCCCGTGCCTCTCTGCCCGGCCTCCGCCATCTTGCCTCTCCCCTGGCTGCGAGCAGCCGAGTGCGGAAGTGGAAGCGCAGTGTGCGGGCTCCGGGTTCCGCCTGTGGACGCGCACGGATCCTCCCCGACGACACCGCCTCTTTTCAGCGCTTCGAGTCGTGCACGGACCCCGGGAGAGAGAGAGATGGCTGGACGCTTACCGGCGTGTGTGGTGGACTGCGGCACAGGGTAGGTGGTCGGGCGCGGGGCGTGCAGCCGAGGGGGGGGCCCCGGGTGTCATGGAGGGTCTGGGTGCGGGGGCAGGGGCTGTCAGTGTCAGCGGAGGAGCCTGGGTGTGTGTGTTTGTGTGTGTGTGTGTCTCTCTGTGTGTGTGTGTGTGTCTGCGGGCGTTAGACCCACCGCTAGCCGGGGAGCTAACATGCTAACGAGCAGCTAGCCGTGGTTGTTGTGTTCCCAGCGGCTCAGAGGCACTAAGGCAGCGCTCGGTGTTCCACCTCCATCGTCCTGCTCGCTCGCCAGTTGCACCATTAGCGACATTTTATCAGCCCCCCCTCCTCTCCCCCTCCTCCCAGTTTGTATTCTCCTGTGTCACCGTGAGACCACAGCCAGGGTGGTGTGGGGTGTGGGGGGGGATCCCTCACATCTGGCTCCATTCATTCAGAGGGAGTTCAGCTGCTGTTGCCCCCAAACAGCGTCTCACCACCAACATACATGTTCTAACCAGTCTTCCCACTCCGATATCTGCCCCATGAATAGAAACCAGTGTGATTCTGATGCCTCCACTCGACGCGGCGCTACTTCCTACTCAGCCTCCACTTCCTCATTCACGCGCTCTGCTCCATATATGGAGCTGTTCTCGGCGTCCGAGCATGTTTTTCTGATTTAACTTCTCTAATTCCGGCTCCTCAGCGGGTTGTTGGTTCTCTGCTCGGTGCGATTTGACTCATTGGGTCTTTTCGAGCAATAATAATATATATTCGTTCTGGCCTTGACAGCTAAAGGATGCTCGAGAGGACGGAGTGAAAATCACAGATCCAGATGTTATCTCAGTAGCACTGTTGATGTAGATCAGTGTGTGTCTGTCTGTGTGTGTGTGTGTGTGTGTGTGCACCTCCTGTCCTGCTTGGTGTCAGTTACATCTTCACCTCCTGATTATTTTTGAAATAAATAATCATATCCACTGTGAGAGGAAGAGATTTGTGTTTCAGGCGATGTGGACATTTGCTCAAATAACTGTCCTCAGGTGATGAGAGGTGTGCTCAGCTAGTTTCGGGGGGTGGGGGGGGCTTTCATGTACAGGCTTGAACTCCTCACTTCTCACATTGCATACCTCCCCCCTCATCCCTCCAGGCTGTAAACCAGAGAACTGCTTCAGATCTGCACCGGGGACCAGAAGAAGGAAGTGCAGCTGAGACTTGGGGTTAGCCCAGCCTGTGCTAGTTCCTACTCATTAAGCAGATGTCCCTTGTTACGTTTATAGCCAGGTCTTAAAGTTACAATGCAGACGGCAGGTTCCAGTAACTGCAGGTTTATCTGTGGAACTAACAACTTGATCAACCAAGTTAGTACGAAGTTAGACAAAAGTCACTGAGGGAGTTCATGATGTCCAGAGGAAGACGGCTCCACTTCCTGATACACATCTACCTTCTGAGTTATTTATTGACTGTACGATAAAAACAGCCGCAGTCACAGCAGGGTGTCGGCGTCGTCTAATGTGCAACACTGACATAAATCTACAAATCTCTACCACAGTGCATTTGAAAGGGTTTGGGTGGAGTCATTGCTTCATCTATCTTAAGCAAACAGTTGAGATCTCATACCACAAGGCTGCAGTCATTAATGAGCACAGGTCAAAAGTGAACCAACGTTACAGATGTCAGGTTTTTTAGTCAGCATTTCCCTAAAGGTACAATATTCGTCATCGGGATAAAAAACACAAGTTGTGCGATTCTAAAGTAGAGGCCCAGAGAATCGTGTGTTTTTAAAAAAATGGTTGACTCGGCTCCAGCCATCCTGTGCAATGATGTCCACCGTCTGACGTGTGTTGTGTGTTTTCGGCGTGTCGAGGCAGGTTGAGGGAGACAAGCTGGGACTGTTCCGTGGTATGAAGGTGTTCAGAGCGCTGCTGCTGCCGTCAGACCACACTGCTGGGGTCATGAAGCAGCTGTTGACTGTGACACACATACATAATATGACTTTTATTATTGTAATAAGAGTGAAAACACATTCATGTCTCATACGTTGAATCGTTTTTTTTTGTAAAAACTGCTGCTGTTGTATGTGTCAGTTAATTCATTCGCTCAGGACACGTCTGCTCTCGTTTTTATTCTTTTAACTTCTCGTACTTTTGGAAATATGCAGCTTTTTCAGCAAAATTTTTGGGATTTTATAATTAGTTTGTGTAGGAGGCTTCTACACTGGTGACGTCATCGCATGCCTTTTGACCTTTGGCAGCGTGACATCAACACGTCGTGAATTTGCAGCTTGACTCAGCAAAGTCTTTCAGCAACTCAGCATTTTCTATTAAAGCCAGTTGTTGACGTTGAAATGAGGAGATTGTTCCAGTCATAACAAACCGGTTGAGTTCTTCCTGACTTTCTGATGCTGCCCCTTCCGGCTTCTTCTCTTCCTTTAGTCAGTTGAATTCAAAGAAGCCACTGTTGTGACCAGGATGTGGCCCGTAGTGCCCACAGTGCTCTGGCCGTGTCAGCGGTGTCCTCTATCAGTCCCCTGGGCCCTGAGGGCTATTATGGGAGTCTGAGCTTACCCCAGTCCAGACTACATCTGGTCAGCATGTGGCCCTTAAGACTTTCATACAGAGGAGGGTTTAACTCCATAGTCTTAACGTGTGCATCCAACTGGTTGTGCTTTAAGTATGAAGGTGAAAATGTTGTAGGAAGGACTTTTAGAAACTTGGTAAAGGTTTGGCTCACTTCTTATCACAAAGCAGAAGGAGATACAGCAGCTGATGATGAGGTCATGGCTGGTTTATATTAAGGGTTAGTGGTCAGTTTATACAGGAGTGATTCCACCCCCCCCCCACACCAGACACATATGAATAGTTCTCAGTTCCCAGTGTGACATGAATGGCTCTTTTAATGGCCTCCTATTAGCAAACTCCAGAGCTGCTGCTGCTCTTGGCAACAGACCAACTCCCCAAAGGACAGTGATGGCATTGATCAAAACAATAGGGGGAACGCAGCCCAAAATAATCTTCGCTGTAGTAAATGTTCACACGTCTAAATGCAGTTCCAGCTTTGTAGCTCCGTATTGTCCAGAGCGTCCAACTGGCTTCTAATGGAGACATGTCCTTCTCTTCTCTTGCAGTTACACCAAACTGGGGTATGCAGGGAACACAGAGCCACAGTTCATCGTTCCATCATGTGAGTATTTCCCTGTACGTTCGATTCCCCGACCACCAGCCCACAAGGCCAGTGACACCAACAACGAAAAGGGGAAATGGCACTAGTTTCCAAAATCCCCTGCCAACAATTATTAATACTTTTCTAAATTTGACTTTGTGCCTTTAACACTTTTAACGTCTACTTTATTTCTGTATATGTAAATATTGTTTAGATTTTTTAAATGACACCATCTTAATTACCTGTAAATGTAGCTCACACAACCCTTTAGCCAGGTATTGAATTCTCTCCTCTCTCGTCAGGTATCGCCATCAAAGAGTCGGCCAAGGTCGGGGACCAGGCCCAGCGGAGGATGATGAAGGGGGTGGATGACTTGGATTTCTTCATTGGAGATGAAGCCGTAGACAAGCCCTCATATTCCACTAAGGTACGGGACCCTGTTGGATTTACGAACCCATATTTTAAAAGTATAAATAATAAATGCAGTAAACAGGAAGCAGAAGAAAGGAGATGGTTTCCCTATCTGATTATTAGGTGACCGTTTCTCTTTGAATGACTCAAACATGGAAGAGAGAGACTTCACAGGGAAACCAGGACACAACATGTACTGAACATTATTCTAATTATTACCTGAACCCATGTGTCAACAGTGGCCAATCCGTCATGGGATTGTGGAGGACTGGGACCTCATGGAGCGCTTCATGGAGCAGATCATCTTCAAGTACCTGAGGGCCGAGCCCGAGGACCACTACTTCCTCCTGGTGAGCATGTGACCAGAGCTAGTAAACACAAAGGGTTAGCCCGCAGTGAATTCATCTTTTAAATGCCCTCTTCTTTTAAATATCTTATTTTGTCTTGTTTGTGCGCTTGTGTGTATTCAGACAGAGCCTCCTCTCAACACACCGGAGAACCGAGAGTACACAGCTGAGATCATGTTTGAGTCCTTCAACGTACCGGGGCTGTACATCGCTGTGCAGGTGAGATGTGATGGAACTTGTTCTTATGATGTCTTTACATACTGGTGTGGATTAGGAGACTAGTGGTTAGATGGTACCTGGTTCGATTCCCAGCTCCTCCAGAGTGTGTCTTTGAGCAAGGCACTGAACCCACCGATGATTTACCACTTAGCATTATGCTAATATGCATTAAATCCAAAGTAATTTTTAGATTCTTGATCCTATCACAACATGACGAGTCATAAGCACTTCTTCCTTATGTGATCAGCTATAAAAACTCTCGCTAATTTACATTTGAACATACAATCGTATATATATATAAATGTTCCATGTCCTTCACATGTGTGTTTTTGTGCGTGGCAGGCTGTGCTCGCTCTGGCAGCCTCCTGGACATCCAGGCAGGTGGGAGAGAGGACGCTGACGGGCACCGTCATCGACAGCGGAGACGGTGTCACCCATGTGATCCCTGTGGTGAGTCTACAGTTCCCTCAGTGAATCACAGTCTCTCACACATGTTCCACGTTTCTGAAGAGCCAACGCTTTGCTTTGTACATGCTCTTGTACATAATGATAATAATAACAATAACTTTATTTGTATAGCACTTATCT
This sequence comes from Hippoglossus stenolepis, assembly GCF_022539355.2. Taxonomy (NCBI): domain Eukaryota; kingdom Metazoa; phylum Chordata; class Actinopteri; order Pleuronectiformes; family Pleuronectidae; genus Hippoglossus; species Hippoglossus stenolepis. Next base: position 3,075,394 of record NC_061495.1, on the reverse strand, counting down.
AAACAAGGTTATAAAGTGCTTCCTTCATGGCCCTTCAGGAATCACAACTGTTGAGTTTCTCTATAATGTTTAAGGTCTTGAGATAATGTTTTGGATTATTTTGTTTTATTATGATTTGGCGCTATACTATAATATATATATATAATATCATAATATATTTATATAGCAGCTAGTTATGTTCCGTAATTGGCTGTTTTAATTTTAGAGGGAGACATAGTAATAAATGTTTGCTCCCCTCAGGACAGCGTTTTAATTATTAACTGTGATCATTACGTTGATTTTTGACTCTTGATAAACACCCGTGGCTCAAATTGAATCAGGATTAGTGGCATCTGTGTTGAATTGATGTTTTATACCTGATGTGGTCAAACCTGAAGAAAGTTCCTCCTTTAAAAAATAAAATGGATAGAGTTGATGTTTAAAAGCAAACAACAGTGCTTCAGAGGTTTGAAGGAATTGCTTCAGGAAATGTGCTTGCAGAAAACACTTAGAGACCGACTGACCGACATTTATCTGCAGCCACATGTTCACTAACATGTGCAAAAAAGTGAGCCAAACACAACACGGCTGGGACGTGGAGAAGCAGAAATCTAATGGAAACATCCAGTTATAGACTCTGTGTCTCTTCTATTCTCAATCTTTGTCTTCATGTCTTCATGTTATGTAACATCAGCTGTTTTCAGTCTCTCTCTCTGTTCCTCTGTCTCTCAGGCTGAAGGTTACGTTATTGGCAGCTGTATAAAGCACATCCCCATCGCAGGACGAGACATCACCTACTTCACCCAGCAGCTCCTGAGGGAGAGGGAGGTGGGCATCCCCCCGGAGCAGTCGCTGGAGACAGCTAAGGCGGTGAAGGTAGGTCCTCAGCTACAGCTCCCATCATCCACTTCATCTGATGAAGACGCAATCAAAAAACATGAACTTGAACTTGTTCTGTCCCCGGCAGGAGCGGTACAGCTACGTGTGCCCAGATCTAGTCAAAGAGTTCAGTAAGTACGACACAGACGGCTCCAAGTGGATCAAGCAGTACACCGGCATCAACTCCATCAGCAAGAAGGAGTTCACCATCGACGTCGGCTACGAGCGCTTCCTCGGACCTGAGATCTTCTTCCACCCAGAGGTGAGTCAGCGCAGCGTGAATCACAACACAATCTAAGATAATGGAAAACTACAAACTTTAGACAAGGGGAACAGAGCAACAAGTCTTTTCTCTCCATCCCAGTTTGCCAACCCCGACTTCACCCAGCCCATCTCCGAGGTTGTGGACGAGGTCATTCAGAACTGCCCAATTGATGTCAGGCGTCCGCTCTACAAGGTAAACTGTCATCCATCTGTCAAATCTTTTATTTTGTTTAAGATTTACTGGTGGTGACATTGTTTTGTGCCGAGTTGGGACATTTTGGCTGAGTATCAGATCCATGGTATCAACACGTCCACAGGTCACAGGGGGCTAAGTGCTTCTTATTCCACAGCTTTGTAATCCCCGTCACCTTTTCTCTCCGCAGAACGTTGTTCTCTCAGGAGGCTCCACCATGTTCAGGGACTTCGGGCGCCGTCTGCAGAGAGATTTAAAGAGGTCGGTTGATGCCCGACTGAAGATGAGCGAGGAGCTGAGTGGAGGCAAGCTCAAGGTGAGCGGGCCCATTCATTTGTAAACTGCACCGATCGATACCTCTCAGCCAAACAATTACTGTGTGAGGAGTGAAGCCGAGACTAAATGTCTCTTTCAAGATTGTACATGCTTTCCAACAACCAATATGAATAGATACAGATGGATAGTGAATGAAGATCAGCCCCAGTAACATCTTAAATCGTCCTTTGTGATTAATAAGTAAACAACATGCTGAGTTTTCAACTATTATAAACGGTTTTTTATACCGAAATTTCCTGGGTATTGACAATGAAACACTTTTGCTCTGCTATAAAGAGAACATGGCCTGTGTTAAGATTCCAAATATATTTGTTTTAAAGCCTCTAACAGTTTGTCTACTTCATTCTGCCTCAGTATTCCATCACTACTGCGTCTCCGAGCCTCTCTGTACGTGGGTGAATGTGACTGATCCTCGGTTTGTCTCTCTGTTCTCCCTCCTCAGCCAAAACCAATCGATGTCCAAGTTATCACTCATCATATGCAGAGATATGCGGTGTGGTTCGGTGGATCAATGTTAGCATCAACTGTGAGTACTTCAAACCTCAATGCACACAACTCTATCAACATGCAGTCAACACACACACACACACACACACACACTTCTCCGTGTTTAGTTAGTCTCCGGGACAGAGACATACGTTTTAATGCAGAGACACAAGAGACATACGTCCTTAAATCCTTAAGGTGATGATAAGATGACTTTGTATTTGTTAATGTGGCTGTTAGAGTTCAGGTCTCAGTTCACTTTCAAATCATCTTTGTTTAAATTATGAATATTCTGACTCATCCAATCACTGATTTGTTGAATGCACTTAGTCACTGCTTGTATGGGAATAGAGCCCCCTGGTGGTAGGGATATGTCATGTTTTCCAGTCCATATTCCATTATCTGAGCAAGTGGGAGTAATGGATTTATGATTTTTATAATTCAGTAGAAGAGGTTCATCAGAAATGCTTGTTTGTCTTTTAGCCTCTAAGTGGGCGGGCCTGTCTTCATATATACGTGTTTGATTGACAGCTGGGGCATCAGGGGCATTAAAACATAGTTTAGACAAACTTTCATTGCAACACTGACTCGCACACGAGGCCATAAAGGCTCCAGCTTTCAGCAACTAAACTGATTGAGTTGACATTTGCAGGCGATTGTTGCAGCTAATTAGCCGATTAGCTGTCGAACGTGCAAACTGACATTAGCAGTGAACTTTCTCGTGGGTGAACTTTTGTTTTGAAGCTCATTCAGCAAGTGCAACACCAGTTGTGTGTCCTTGTTGGTAAGATAGATAAAGTGTTGACAAAAAACTTCAATCATTTAACCCCTGTTGTCTATAACAGTGAGATAAACCGTTGAATTATGCTCTGCACATTTGCAATGAATCTACTGGGGTGCGCTTGATGTCGAGAGCTGCTGGCGTCAGGATCCACTGGTTCTTCACATTTAAAGTGAATTGATATGATGGTTATAATAAAAACTTTCTTCGTGTACGGACACACTAACACGTTTTAGTTTTTGTCTATTCTTACATTGGTCTGTGTTCATCGTCCCCTTCATGTGTTTGCTTCCACAGCCGGAGTTCTACCAGGTCTGCCACACCAAGAAGGACTATGAAGAGATCGGGCCGAGCATCTGTCGCCACAACCCTGTGTTTGGAGTCATGTCTTAACTCAGGACCTCGACAGTCGGACGGGTTGGAGGGGGGGGGTTTGGATTGATGGAAGTTAGTTGGCGTAAAGGTCGGGATCAGGAGGTGGGACGATGGCGGCGCTTCTGTGCTTTTTGATTATTCGTTCAGCTGTGGGGACGCAAAGGAGATCCAGAATATAAAAAGAAAGGAGACCAGACCAAACACAAACCGGCTGGAAATTTATTGTGAATGTTCTTTCTTATGTTCTGTGTTTCCTGCTTTCTTTCTTTCTTACTTTTTCTTTTTTCTTGCTTTACTTTTCTTTTGTATTTTCTTTTTCAAAATGAGGGAAAATGGTTCGTAAACCAAAACGATTAAAAAAAAAACCTTTCTGGATCTGTTGAGCAAAATGCAGTGAGTGATGATGATGATGATGATGATGATGATGATGATGATGCATATACAGGTGGTGTTGGTGGAGGCCGAAGATGATGACCGAAACATTGATAGTAATTTCCTGACACCAGAACATATTATTTATGTTTATAGAGCACGAGTCCAGGCGAGATCTGACGACTCTCGAGACCATTGACGAGTTTAGAACATATTATTGTCTGCTTTTAATTTCTGCAAAGGATATCAGCTTCAAATTTACATGTCTGTGTATCACGATAAGAGCTTGTTTATATTTCATACAAAAGTTTTTATATGTAAAACTTGGGAAATCAGGGGTAAAAAAAAAAAAGAAGAAAATGTAATCGATTACAATATGAACAAACGACTGTTTTAAAAACCATGATGCAGCTTTGATACGCAGTATTTGTTTGGGTGGGAGTGCCGTTGTTCCCCATGTGTCATTGCTGTCTTGCCCTTTAATTCTCAATACATAGATTCACATCTGCTTTCACTTCAGACAATGTCAGGTTTCCATCTCTGATGCAGTGAGAGAAGAGAGAGAGAGAGGGGACTTGAAACTGAATAAGAACGACTGTCAGACCAGTATTGTTAGACTAGAACTTTTTTTTTTATTATTAAATACCAAATTATTAAAATAATGGAATTTGTGTATTTAATGCCTTGCAACATTCCAATAAAGGCTCAAATTTGTTTCTAAGTCGTGGAGTGTTTGTCCTGTATGGGGGAGGGAGGGAGGTTGAAGTGTTTGAGTCCACAAAACACTTCCTGAGTTTCAGTGCACAGAATCCAAAGCGCCCACGTTCATATTCGCCCAAAACGAGGTCATTGACACCAAGTTTTTAGTCTTTAAAGCACAAACTGGACAAACTGACAACAACACTTAAACACACAAGCGTCTCCCAATGTCTCGAACCCAAACTGGACTCAACTGGACGGGTGGGACATGTTTGAGAGAGTCTTTGGCCTCTGGGAACAGAAGCCGTGAAATAGTCTCTGCAGACCTGAAGGAGGACAAATCCACACGATCACGTTAGAGCCATGAAAACAATTTTCTGATGTTTCAACAGATTTTCTTATCGCTCACAGTTTGGAGCACAATGACTTCTAATGCTACTGCAATAGAACTCTGTACAGAGACATTAATCTGAATGAATATTATTAGTTTACCTTGCTGTTCACTAACAGATCAGTTATAGTTTACTGATATGGACGGATATACACTCAGAGAGATACAGCCATGTTGCATGCAGTCTAAATTACTCAATATGTGCTATTGAATTGGTTTTATCCTTTGAGTAAACGGGACTTTTATTAATTGATGAAATCATGAACTGGTTGTGACGAGCCTCTCAGAGCAGGCGCCTGATGGGAGGAGCTTGGTCGTCATGGAGATTCACCTCACCTGGTCTGGCTGCAGTTCATAAGCTGGTGACATTCATCACTGTGACAGACGGTGATCACATCACACCTCCCTGCCAACGCGTCGCTCAGGTGTAAGAACTAAACTTTCAAATGTCATGTTCATTTCACAGCTAGTGAGAAATTCTGCTCAAATTCAGTGAGTGTAACAATTAGAAAAGCTGTGAATGACACATGAGACGTTTATATTTCCTCATTTGTCACTTTCATCCAAAGTGACTGAGGGACGACGCTGAAGCTTCAGCAGAGATTCAAAGTTCAACAAGACAAAGTAAAGGAGATCAGCTAAGGGGGTGGGGGGTAGTTAGAGGTGTCAGGAGGAGAGATCAACAGGGTCAAAGTTAGAGATGATGTCGCTCGGTCCACCATCGAGGAACCAACAACCCTCTGGCCTGGGATGGTCTCGTGTGCAGGGACGATGGCAGTGCAGTTCCCCGACGACTCTCTGGAGGAAACTATCTGTGACTTGAATCTGATTCCAGCAGCCAAGGGACAGATAACATTTGCTCATTTGTTAAACCCCCTTTTAACCAAAGTGACCTACAAATGGGGGACGACACTGAAGCTGCAGCCCGGCAGGAGAGATGGGAGTTAGTGCGAAGAACAACAGATGTTCACCGAGACAAAGTGCAGGAGATCAGATGGTGAGCTGCTCTGTGAACAGGTGCTGGTTCGGCCTGTCGTGGTGGGAGAGGTGCTGGGAGAGGACTCCATGTTCCTGTAGACATGTGAAGTTTCCCCCGGAGACGGCAGGCAGCAGACACAAAGGGGGGTATTGTGAAGTATTGTAACACTGCTGCAACGTAAAACTATACAGCAAATCAACCAGCAGGTTCCAGAATGACCTGGGAAGCCTTTCTAGGAAGAGGAGACTGCTTTAGGATCAGATGGATGCTCATGGATTCATAACGAAACCTTCATTAATCAGGTGTAATGTTCATGTGTCCTCATACGTATGATGACGTGAGTTCTACCACACAGATGTTAAATGTTACATCACCACCACACAGCTGGACACGTATTCATCTGTCAGGTCCTTGGATACGTGTTGTTAAAGTTTTTGATTTCATCCTTTCTGTTCTCCTCTGTACGAATGACAAATGAAGGTGATACAGCCTCATCAAAATGAAGGAGGGAGTGTTGCCCCCCCCCCACCCTCTTCCCCCCCACGCAGGTAATGGCTTCTTACTGAAAGTCAAACAATACAGCACAACACTGGGAGGAAATCTACATTTAAATTGTGTTATCCTCCTGACAGGAAGTCAATTTGGGGAAAAGGAAAAAAGCTGCCACATGGGCAGTTTGTTTTGTGAGGCTGTGTTTGCAGCAAGTGTCGTAACATCTACATGGAACTGGACAGTTTGTGTTTATAATGCATATGTTGTAAGTGCTTGCAAATTAATTCTCCAGTGTGTGGAAATAATGATTCAGTGTGTTTGAGGATGTGAAAGACAAACTGCAAACAGTCGCCAGGTAGAGAAATTATCATAAGATGTTTAATCCATGTTCATGAGCATTAAATCTATGCATCTCTCTTCCTCATGTGGTCAAATCATATAATATCATAAAGCTGATGCTTTTTACATTTCAACGCCGCCTGTATTTATGCAACAAAACTACCTGAAGTTCTTGTTTTGTCCAACAGATGTCCCTCTCGCTGCATCCCTGTTTTTTGTATCTTTTCCTTAAGAGCTATTCTGACTTTAGCACCTTTACATGAACATGCAACCGGATGGAAAAGCAATTTCATTTGGGTCCATCAGCAACGTGTGAAGCCAGGTTCACACGAGCAGCGACGGTCAACACGTCCAGAGAGAATCTCCATCTGTTTTCATGAGCTCCTCTGTGTTGCAGCAGTGTGGGTGAGAGGTCTCCGAGTGGGATGGAATCCACGTCCAGACCAACGCTGAGGACTAAATGATGTGCTGGCACCATCCACGCACTCTGCAGGAAGGTTAAATACCGATGTGTCAGAGCAGCCAGGTCCATTTGACAGGGCACTTCCTTTTGAAGCCCGTCCGACCACAACCTGAATTGCCACTTCTTTATCGCCACACAGCCAATGTCCTGATTCATTTGATGGCTAATGACACATAAACTGCAGCGAGTCCTTGTCCTTTTGCTTCACAACACAAAGTCGTATCTCTTTATCTGCAATAACAGCCCAGAGATCCTGTGCTGTCTCACTTGAACGAGTGCCGCTCACACAGCGAAGGCATCGCAGCACTTGAATGTGTCGTACAGTGATGTGAAGCAGGAAACAGACGATTGTTGTTGTGTTGTACTGATGCAGACACACACAGACACACAGGAGGGGCCATTTGCCATGAAGCTGATGCGTTTGATATGTATTTCTATAAATAAATCAGAAGGTCCTGTAATGTAAAGTGTGAGGAAAACAGAAGGATTCTCATTACATATCAAACTGAACCCAATAGGTCGGTTGTCTTATCAGCAACAACACAAAGTAAAAGAGAAAACAAATCATTTCCAGACGTGAAGCTCTGCTGCAGACTTTCCCCTCTCACCCTGATTGATTGGTACAATACAGGCAAAATGTATATACTTGACAATGTAAATGTAAAATGTCCCTGTCTTGATATATGCCACCCGCAAAAGTATGTTTTTTACATTACCTATAATTTAGCTGACCCTTTTATCCCAAGCGACTTCCGATAAGTGCATCAATCACGAGGGTACGAACCCAGAACAGCAAGAATCATGTGAGTACTTTAGCTTCAAAAAAGCCAAACTATCAAATTGCTTCATGTAAGTGCAACTAACTTTTCTTTCCAACACCAGAGTTGACGATGACATCATCTTCTTCACCGAGGTGTAGTCAGAAGAGATGTGTCTTTAGCCTGAGGTGGAACATGTGTAGACCTTTAAACAGTTTGCCTTTTTGAAATGTCATTAACAAAATCTGTATATTTTCACTGCCTTTTTATTAAAGGAGAAATATTCATTCCCACAATTTGACAAAGTTTCTCAAAGTCTTAATAAAAACATCTGTGATACATAGGCTACAGTCAAAACACCATAAGGATGAAGAACCTTCTCAACCCGGAGTGAGGAGCACTGTTCAGAGTGGTGTGTTCCTCTAATCCTTTAATTGCTAATTAAGGATTAGAGATTAATCCCATTTCCCCTATTTCTATGATACATGGGGGGGGGTTGTGGTGTATGTGCGCCGACAGAGCCGGGAGCAGGTGTGTGTATGTTTCAAAATAACTCAATAACTTGGTTGGAATATTACTTGGCAGGATTTCTACAGATGAATAATGAGAAGCCTATTGGTTTTGGGGGAAAGCTCGCCTGTTGTGGTGTTTTCTCTGTAACACACACACACAAATAACATCTACACTTTATTTTGAAGTCAAACCGAAGGCGAGTTCGGGTCAAAGTAGAAGTGGTGACTATTATTATTATTAATAAATATGTTAGTGTTGGCTCCTACTGTAAAACCTCATGACATCCTCAGAAAGGCCCAGGCCAGAGGTTGTTGTTGAACTTCTGCAGTTGTACGAGTCCTTGACTTGAATTGTCAAAACACCAGTGTTTTGACAAAAAGTCAAATGAAACAAATAAACCCAAAATACAAAAGAAAATAAATAAATAACCTGGTTCATCTCAATAAATTTTGGATAATAGCTTTAAAGGTGTAAAATGCTTTGACACTTTATTAGTTATGGATGCAGAAAACATGAATGCATTATCTTTCCATGAGGGGTTTACAGGAATCTGTCTAAGTTACAGTTGTCAACACACAAAGGCTGTTCCCTTGTCTCGGTCGATTTCTCCTCAGTGAACTACAAAGAGCCTGGTCAAGCTGAAGAGCGGAAGGAGGACATCAAGGTTGTTGGATTCCCCCTCATCATTTTGGGGGCTGAACTTGGAGGAGACAGGAAAGATAGAGTCAGGGGAGACGAGTGGAGATAAAAGCGGCTGAAGTCTGAGGGTCTTATAGAACTGGATAAGATCGAGTCCAGGAGGACGTCTCAAGGAGGCAGGCAGAGATGTGGAGGGCGATAGGAGCTGGGAGGAGGGAGGGATCCACTTCTCCTGCAGCTGAGTGCAATCAGAAGAAGGGAGGAAGAAAGGGATGACTCAAAGGAGGTCTGTCACATTCTCTCCATCACTGCAAGAGAATGGAGATGTGGGCTCTGCAGAAACAAGATAAGATCATCTTGACCAACACAAACCAGGCACATCCAAACTCCATGATACAGCAGCGGCTCTTTGTTTCGCATTATCATTATGAACCGAATGTGTAATTACTCTCCACCACCTGTTCTGATGTGCACAGGTAATCCCCCCGTGGACGAGAGAAGGTATTTACTTCAGGATGCTAATGTCTCTGGATGGAGACGGTAGACGGGGCGGAGGCAGTTTCTGAATATCTCCAGGAGGAAGAGAGTCGGCCGTGCTCCGGTGGCACATTGAGGACGTGGAGCAGCAGATGGTCAAGCTGACCTTAGTGAGCGAAGCTGCGTTTTTCCAAACAAACGGCATCTTGGGATGTAACATTTCAGCTCGAACGCTGCCTGACAGCATTATAGGTCTCACAAATCATCGTCATCTGACTCTAATATAAAACAGTCACACACAGGGAACGACAGAGCTGCTGATATTCATTAAAAGCAGCAAAGCTATCTATCTATCTATCTATCTATCTATCTATCTATCTATCTATCTATCTATCTATCTATCTATCTATCTATCTATCTATCTATCTATCTATCTATCTATCTATCTATCTATCTATCTATCTATCTATCTATCTATCTATCTATCTGTCTGTCTGTCTGTCTGTCTGTCTGTCTGTCTGTCTGTCTGTCTGTCTGTCTGTCTGTCTGTCTGTCTGTCTATCCATCCATCCATCTATCTGCACCCATGTGTCTGTCAGTCCATTTCAGACAGACACACATCGTCCACTCTACATATATATATGAATATATAATGATTATAAGGTTTTTTCTTTAGCTAATTTCTATTGTTACACATCATGATTCATTCCTGTAGCAGTGTTCAGTGGCTCTGACTTTCCCTTATTTCACAGGGTCTCACATTGGAGGGTTTTATGTAATTAAAAGGTTACTGAGCGCTCTAATGAAACACGTCCGTGGCCAACAAAAGCATGTGATAGAAGCCATTGTTGCCTCGGAGCCGGGTGACAGTTGTGGTAAATAACCCAGTCTCTGACCCCGGAGACGCCTTGGAGCACGTTCCTTCCAGATAACAAGGTGTGAGGGGAGCTGCGGGGCTGCTGTCAGGGCGGCAGCGCGAGCAGTGTCAGGAGGAGGTGGATTTTAAAGCCTGCATGTCTGGTCTGTGTGTCGTGTCAGTGGCTCAAAGGCTTCGTATTGTGCCCAAGCAGACGAGAGCGAGATGGCGAGCCTGATGTGCAATCTCCTCCGAGGAGCCCGGCGGACGAGTGGTTGATATGTGCTTGAGCAAATAACAGGGAGAGGAAGAAAAGCTGTAGATCTCCACCCCGGTCTCATTCGGAGGATACACGAGCTGTGTTTCACGCTGAAAGGATCACGAGCTTAAGGTGCAAAAAGTTTTCGATTTTTTGCTTGAACAAAGCGATGGTGAAAAGCAACAGTTTGGTCTCTGGCTGCTGTGGTGAGACCCCGGTGCCACGGTCAACTGCCACACATGCATTTGCACGAACACTGAAGTTTGGGGACTTTTAATTCAGAGAAACGAGAGGAACTTGTTAACGCACATTAATTGTACGGCTACTTCACACGTGATGCTTCTGGCAGACACGCACACACACTAGCTATAGGTGGAGGTTGAAGAGGGAGACTGATGTATGTGTTAAACAGGTGACACATATCTCAAAAGTCATGGGAAATTGAACACGGTGCGCTCGCCTGGTTCCATCCCACCGGGTCAGGCTCCACTGCCCTCTCCTCATTCAGATGTAATCTCAGCTCTGCAGCAGCAGCAGCACCTCGTGCGGCTCGTGCCAGATGAGAACACTGATCACGGTCGGAACAAAAATGAGAAGAGTTCAGATAAGAAAGCGATTGCTTGTGTTTTGAGGGATTACTTTCAGCTGGAGGTGCCAGTGTTTCAGATAACGTTAGGCAGGACGCCATCTGAAAGACATCTCCACTTTATTTCCCGTGTCGTGCAGTTGTTCCCATTTTCTTTGCAACATTAGGGATGTGTCTCAATTTGTATATTTCCATTGGTAAACCATGTGGAACACTGTGTAGCCTGTGCACTTACTAATGTGTTATTATAGTGTAGAATCAAATTCTGCTGCTTAGCTCACTTGACGTAAATATGAACATATTCATTCCTCCAGTATGTCTGCGTGTATTCATATTCTGACTATTGACCTCTTTCAGAATAAGACATATTTATGTATGGTGTTTACAGGAGTTGCTAAAGGAATATTCAGTTTAGTTTGAATAGGACATGGAATTATTACCATTTCTCCCTCAGCCCCAAAATGTGACTTCTTTATAGCTCCAGCCATCTCATGCAACATTACGACAAACGTTGGTAACTGTGAATATCCAATAGGACGATATGATGTGAAGATGAATACATGTTGACACAACCATAAGGTCAGAATACTCCACATGTCTTAATTTGCTTATTGCTTATTCTGAGTGTAACCCACTATACCCATGCTTGACAATTTGCTTAAAGCTGCACTGATTATTATTTTCGAATAGAAGTAGAACAGTGAGTCTGTCACTGCTGATGTGCCCCTGAAATATAGAAATGATTCCACTTTAAATACATATTAGATTTCTATAGCATAGATTAGAACAAGACAGCAGCTAGAGTGAAGGACATTGTGTCCCAGTGAGCTAACAGCACTTATTCTGCATTATTCAACATGTCTTCAAGGTCGATAGAATATGTTGATGATAAAGCTACAGTTAAACTCATTATTCCCTCAACTACACTGGAGAAAAAATGTTTCCACTGCCCGAGCACGATGCTGTCACGGTGAAACCTTTCAACTCCTCTGTTGCCGCTGCACATTCAGTCCATCCGTCATTCAGACGAATGCAAACAGAGCTGAACTGACATTATGTGGGAAACTCCGTGGTTTTATACTTTATTTGTACTGACTGATTTGAATAAATCCTCGGCGGAAGCTAAATATTCTGTGAGAAGATTTGTTCTATTGTCAAATATTTGAGTTATGGAGGCGGTGACCTTGGCAAAGCACTCGCCTGGGTACAGCATCTCAATTTATTAAATAATTATTATTTTTCTATTTGCCCAACACGAACCAGAGAACAAACTGTGCAGGATCATATAGAAAATGTTCAGAGTAAAACAAACAAATAGATTTAATAAGTGCACGAAAAGGCCAAATCTGATTGTCTTCTAATAACAATAAGGGGAGAAAGGATTTCCTTGTAGCTGCAGTTTCAAAGTATTGACTCCCGGTGACCTCAGTAATCTTGTTAAAACTGCTGGTGAGTTGGAAGTTTTCTCTCCTGCTCAGATGATTCCTCAGCTAAATGTGAACGAAGTGTTGTGGGTCGAGGGGACGGATTGAATACCGTCACAGGGGGCAGAGCGGCAAAGCACAGCGCGCCGAGAGAGACAGGACAATCAATTGTGGCTTCTTGCCAGAGATATGGACTGTTTACTCACAGAGAGGAGGGGGGGGGGATAAGATAGGTCTGGAGATAGGCTGGAGGAGACATGACATCACACTGAGCTAATCAGATTTCTCCACATCTCCATTCACGGGACCTCTTTCCAGAGAACGTCTCCAAACCCAGTGGCTCCGACCTCAGTCTGCAGCGTGACTTTCTCATTCTGAGCATCGACCCGAACAACGACTCCTCTCGAATTGTTTTATGTTAACCCTTATGGATCTGTACGGGTTATTACAGTTTACACACAATCTATATTGTATAGCCGATCATTTTTTTGCACCGTGACATGTGCAGCAGAACTAAACTCCTGGACATCGCACTAAACCACCATCTTCACCCAGACGCCTCCAGGGCTCCGAGCCAACCACCAAACCCAGTGTGTGTGCAGATGTGGATTAAAGGACGGATCCAGGAAACTCACTGGTGCGTTCACTTAGAAATGTGAACAAACACTTGCATCAGAAGTGTTTTTGTCACTTGAAATGACTGAACATCCACCAGCTCATCATTGACTGATCCAGGGAACACAGAGAGAGCTCTTTCTATTTAAGAAAAGTCACATTACATTCAGCCTCATAATCCTGGAAGCAGTTGAGAAATACTTCCTAAGGTCACCTGGTATAAATCAGTCCAATCAGACGGATCTTTTCCTTTTCAAACAGTAATTACAGATTTAGCAGAGTATGGATGTGTCCACCAGTGATTCTGGGAGTTGTGGTGTCATCCCTTGTTGCTTTGCCAGCGTTACACACAAACAGCAGCAGGAGACTGCCACTGATTTCTCAGGGACAAACACAAACCAAAATGTCCTGCGGCTGAACAGCGAGGCTTTGGTTTGTGTTCAGTGGGACCAGCTTCTGATCATCCCTCCACACCCAGCAGGGTCTGGCAGGCTGCGGTGTTTACTTGGTGTTTCAGCATCTCGTCTGCTTTAAAACGAACGCGACGCCACAGACGTTCACGCGCCTGCACGTCCACGTCGGTCCCGTGCAGGACGGAGGGAGACAGTTACTCCAGTAAACATGTAAACACCTCAAGTCTGATTATGTAAAATATGATTTTAATTTAATACGTACAGGGAAATCGAATGTGGCTTTAGAGAGAAACAAATCCTCAAGACAGGATAAGAAGGAGTCTGAAGATTCGGGTTTAGATCGATGTAACTGTTTATCGCTCTTTACCTACACAAAAACAAATAAAAGCCAGGTAGACAAAATTGCTTAAGAGCAATGGATCTGTTTCATATTCCTACGGCTGCAGTAGAATTGAAGAATGATGCAAATAAAGACAGCGGGAAACCATAAAAGTACAAATGCAAATATGGAAAGGTTGCAGTTAGGATGTTATTGCCTGTGTGCAACGGTTATTGCTGTGAAAATTAAGCTTTTTCCTCATTTCTCTGTATTATTTCTGCATTTGGTAACTTCGGAGCAATAAAACCATAGTTGACTACAGGACGGCCAACGGGGGGGAAAGTGATGACGCGGTATATTTGGCCTGTGATCACATTGTATGACTTGCATCACATTCTGATGAAAATTAAGTTTTGGACCTCGCAGCCGTGTCGAGCTGAGAGAGAGAGAGAGAGAGAAGAAGGCCCACAGGTCGGACTGGTTGTACTGGGAAGCCTCCAGATGTGATCACGGAGTCTCTCAGTCAAACTGCCATGGAGAAATAAGGGTTTTTAAAAAATGTATTCAATCAAGTATGCATGGAGTGAAAATCCGTTCCAGGAGCAGCCGAGCTGTTACCTGCTCTTGCATGAGAGAAGAAGGCTCGTTTCCACACACACACACACACACACACACACACACACACACACACACACCTAAACCCACAAAGCTGCAGTAGAAGTACATGAGAGCCACGGACTTCCCCGAGCAGCTGCATCTGTTAGACGCATAAATGCATAAACTTTGGCTTCTTTAAAGATTTCACTGAATAAATCACTTTTCTTTGGTAATATGATGAATGTGACCTGCTCTCTGAAGCTACTCTGCCTGTCACACTTTATACTTCCACACACAGTTTGCACAACAACCACAGCGGCAGGTTTACCACACAAACAGTTGATCTTCATTTCAACACTGGACCAAAGGAGACTCCTTATGTCTGTCCACTGTCCCAGTCGTCCACCACAATGCACTGTGTCAGATGTTGGCCAGTTAGCTGGTGTCTCACTGTCCTACAGCACCGACTCCGAACCCAGAGACCATCTGCTCAGACGTTTACATTTTCATTCACATCACATCTGAAAAGCACCGACACTGTCCTGGGATGGTTTCCATTGTTATGAAGATGCGCGGCTTCACACAATGAAGTCCTGGTATTCAGCTGAGTACACCGGCTATTTGAGGAACTACAGTACTCTTTACATGTACATGTGGTTGACACTGAGGACAGGTAGAGATTCCACTGCACTTTATCGTATTAATACTGGGTCAGAACTTCCTTCCTGCTCAGAACAGCCTGGATTCTTTGTGACCTGGATTCTACAAACTGCAGAGAGCGGTTCCCTGAGTGACGGTGGCCCTGCAGCTGCAGCTCGTCTGGCCCTGCTCCCCTGACCTCACCCATCAACCTGTCTGTCAAGCAGCTGCTGTTCACTGGATGTTTCTTTGTTTTTTCACCCTCTCCTCAGTAAACTCTGGCTCAGGAGGTAGAACAGGTCGTCCACTAATCAAAAGGTCGGCGGTTTGATCCCTGTCTCTTCCAGTCTGTGTAATGAAGTGTCCTTGGGCAAGACAGTGAACCCCAAATTGAGCCGGAAGGCTCCCAGCTGCTGTGTGATTGATAGAGACGTGCAATATATATATAGGAGAGCTTTATAGTCCTGTGAGTGAATGTGACTCATGGTGTAAAGTACTTTAAGTGGTCGTTAGTTCGAGAAAAGCAGCTTATAAACAGTCTATTCACTATTTACCATCATTAGTGCTGTGTGTGAGCAGCAGTAATATTCTAACCAACCTGGTGCCGGCGATCACAAGAGTCACTGAGATCACATTTCTTCTTCTTTCTCATGTTCGATGGGAACATGAACTGAAGCTCAGGACCTGGATCTGCAGGACTTTTCACAACCTCATGCAGATTTGGCCCGAACAAGGGACCCTGAGGTCGAGTCCTCTGGTTTTCACTATGTTTAGACTAACTTTGTTGAAATTTAAAAGGTAAAACAGCAAAATAATACTATTAGCTCAGCATTTGCGGGGGGCGGGGGGGTTCTCATCCCCTTTCTCACGCTGGGTTGGAATAATGATTTAAAGAAACTTGTATTGTGAACAAAGGGAAGAGAACACCATGAAAGCTTTATTCTTCAAGGAGCCGTTTGATGTGATTTCATGCTTCTACATATTTCCCATTGTAAGTGTGCTACCTGTGTTATTAAGGAGTCCAGGACAGCAGAGTGCACTTGAGCTCTTTCCTTCTCACTTATTGTAATTATTTAAACATCCTGATGAGTCTGCAGCTGGAAACATAATTGTACTTCAAGCTTTCACGTTTATTTTGCTTCTTCTTTTCGCATTAATTTACTGTGACGATTAAAAAACAAACAAAGGACCATTTTTTGAATTTGTTTATAATAAACAAGAGTTTTTTAAATACAACATTCATCCCCATTGCTCGTTATCCACCTGACGCAGTCTGATCTCTTCTCCACTGCTGCATCTTTCAGTCCTCGAGCTTCCTCTATTCCTGACTGTACACCTGCGACCATTAAAGACCTTTCACAGCCCATATGGCTGCTGAGCACCTGCTGCACTTAACTCATTCAGAACAGTGCAGCCTCCATCACAATATGCATTTAAGTGTCCGCACTGCAAGTCCGGGTTGATGGTGGATACAGGTACACGGAAACCATTCACATGAAGATTACCCATCATTATATTCAAATATAACCATAGCAGCTCTAGCCAAGGAGTTACAGGAATACTGGAGGATTCTGTGGCTTGTGATTTATTTCTGTTCTATGTCGGCAGGTAGAGAATAAAGTCAGGACGGTGAATGAAAGTCTGAGTTCGATGCAGAAGAGGCTGTGGCGGGATTTGAACCCAGGCCACTGCAGTGAGGTCTCACACTAACACTGTGTCCCCGGGTTTCTAACCACAACCACGTTACCTGTTGAGCACTCGATCTGGAGGCTTCTGGTCAGAAAGACAACAACCAGATGAATTCTCTATTCACTCTCAAGCATCAGCCTGAAATCAAGACACATCTCCATGAGGCCTTCAGCTGCTTCAGATGCTTTTTACAAGTCGAGCTGTGAACACTTGAATAGAGTGCACGCACTCGAGAAGATATAATATGCAGTGATTCTTCTAATGATCTCTGTGCTGCCACAGACAAGGCCCTGATTCCAAAGGCCACTTCTGAGATTCAGCATCTGAAGGAGAAGAGCTCATGTGAGATGTTGAGGCTCTTGGAGGAGTCGCTGCCACTTGCTGGGGACGTTTAATAAGGACAATTAATCCTGTATCACAAGCGGTGCTATGGTAACATTTACCAGACTCACAAACTGTGTAGAAGTCAAAATAATTTCTTTTATCTGTTCTTAGATCTGCGTATAGTGTGATTGATATTTTAAAGCTGAACAATGGGGCATTTCTGCTTTATGAGAGTTTATGAGAAGATAATCGCCCTGCAGCCACTTTTATTCTCACGTCGTTTTGTTGTGTTTTGTTTTGTGAATACATGTGATCAGTTTGAATTCAAGTAAGGCCTGTGGACAGGACATGATTGATCCAGGATTCATTCATCCAAGACGATGGGACTTCTCAAACCACTGGAAGTCACTGTGGGGGACATTAAATCTGTTTTGATTAATGTGTGCTTAGGTTTAAATGAAAGATCGTGATTTCAGTGAAACACAAGGACTTTAAAAGGTTGTGGAAACAGTGTTGTGAGCGTGGAGGAGGCTCAGAGAAGCTAACGAGGTGATTGGCTGGAGTCTTCTTCTGTCACTACCTGACCCGTCTACCTGCACATGAGTCTTCACGAGCTGCAGAGACGTACAAGCAGTCGTCAGGCACTGAGCCTTCATGTGTTTTGACGAGGGGGCGGGGGGGTTGATGTGTCGGTTGTATAAGTGTTTCCTGCTCTCACCAACCACAGCTTTAAGGGCAGGGGAGCTTTATTGTTATTGTTCAAATAGTTTATGGATTGTAAATCCAGGATTAAAAAAAAACACATTGACAAACAAACAGTGGTCTTCTATTATTTATTGATCCCTTCATCCACTGCAGCCTCCTCCTCATCATCATCCATCTATAATGATATCAGCTGACTTTGACATGTTCCTGTTATTATTCCTACAGCTGCTTGAACATAAAACACATTAGTGTGCCTGTCTTTAGGAATAAATGCCAGACACAAACCTATAGAGTTTTATAGTGTAATTATGATGTTTAACAAGGAAAATTTGATAAAATATTCTTATTTCTTTAAGGATAGAGAAGTAATGACACACAATGTAAAATGACACAGTTTAGGATTATACTAATGGATCTTTTCCTCACGAACATCAACAACTATTCCAATAAATTGATGTGTGAAGTGTGTGTACGTTGCTAAAAATCATTTTTGGATATCAGTATGTTACAGCTTTAATTTACCATATGAAGGACTGTTGGCCCAGAATAACTATGGATTCCATTTAACCCAACACTGATTATATGTAATGCAACATGTCCACCAGCATCAAACTGTTATTGTCCAGTCGCTACAGTAGGTAACACCCACGCAGTGAACCATAATCTTTCAGGAAATCTAGGAGATGAGCTTGATTTCACTTTACACTTCACACACAAAGAGAAGGACGTTCCACAACATTCAGTCTCGCTGCCTTTTACCCAAGGACTGTTTCCAGGAACCGGCACAAACTGAAAACCACAGTACAGAGATCTGAATGCATGAGCGAAAACTGCCTCAACACCATTACCTCGAACTCCCATGGTGCCTCCCTGCTAATAGGAAGGTGTGTATCTCTGTG